>NC_142201.1:61833202-62136874 GCF_049639895.1 Pseudopodoces humilis
TAAATGTCCTAGGCTGTCAGCCTGCAAGAACTGTGGAACAACGTAACCATCTTTTGTCTCTCCATTTTCATTTAGTTCTATTATGCCCCTGCTTGCTTCAGTTCCTGTTTGGCAGTGATACAGTGTACTGTCCTCTGTTAGAAGTTGGGGATAACCACTGAATAAAAGATTTACTTTTCTTATATCACATAACTAAAAAGCAGTTCATCAGCTGATTTCCTTTTCCCTTCCTCTTCTTTTGGAACTGTAGTTGTAAAACTGAAAGAAAACACTTCTTTATTCATCCTCTCTTAAACCATCTATGTTCTCTGTGTGGTGAGTTTTCCTGTGATGTTTGGTTGGTTCACTCAACCAAAGAGGCTTATGCCAGAACCACATTTTGCTAGCACAAATGGGATAATAGAGAGCTTGTTTACTTTTTCAACTTAAAATTATAGACGTAGCATGATGCTCTGACAGCTTTTTGGAGCATTTTTATCTGTGTAGTTGTCTGCTAGAGGCCTACCATTGAGCAGATATTAGATCTGGAAACAGTTACAGACTTGTTAAACATAAGGTTCCTGCTGTTACAAATTGGGTGACTATTTCTAAGTTACTTTGGCTGGTAGCAGACCTGAGGAAACAAGTTAGAAACTAAGCAGCTCATTTGTTTTTTACTGGCATCTACTTCCTGCATAATCTGAGTCTACTCATAAAGTCATAATAAATTGCAGTATTTGGGGGGTTTGTAACCAAAAGGGACTTAAATAATTAAAACTGCATTTCAGTGTTTAGAGAATTTCATTGGACAAGCAGAAGTTCTAGTTGTATTTACTGCTAATATATTTTGCCTTTAGGATACCACACAGCTATGGTTAAACGGATTTGAATAGTATTGTCTTTAATTACTCTTTCCCAATAAGGAACAATTTTTGTGTACTGAAAAAAAACATTTCTTAAAGTCATGTGGTATGCATGCTTTTTAAAGCTGTGTTCACTTAAGTAACATTAATTTCCAACTGTCTGTTAAATAAAGTGTGGTCTGCTCCATTGTGTACATATTTCTGTGTCTTCTGAATGTTGTTACATACACAATATATATGCATATCCTACAGTACCAGAAGCATGCAGCTCTATCTACAGCACTGTTTCTCTCAGTACAGTGGTGAAGTTTTGAAACAATTTCCTGTACCAATCTCACTTACCTTGCAGTGGCTCAGCTAGCAGGATAGTTTGGGGCTGTACAAATTAGATTGCTGTCAGAGAAAACAAAATCAGAAGCTCTGTTCCAGATGTACCAGATGCACACCAACCCCTAATGGGGACATGGTAAAACCAATGATCCTCCAAGCAGCTTTCTGTCATGAACTTGATGGAAGTGTTCACTCTAGGGCACAGGGCTAAATCTAGCCAAGCATGATTCCATTAACCTTAAACAGTGTAGCTGAAAGCAGCTTGGCACTAAGTGTTTTGATCTATTGATCTCTTCCTGTTGCACCAGGATGTTTATTGGTGTTTGTGTACATGTCCCCATCTCATTTCAAATGTCAGTGAAAACTTATGTCATACGGTTGCTTTGTCTCTTGTTATTGAATGTAGTCATGATAGTCCATTCTTCTCTCCCTTTTCTGGATAGATGTTTTATCTAAAACCTTACATTGCAGTTTCTGCTGTGACTTTATGCTACAGCATTCTACTAGGAAATGAAAAACAGTTTGTTTGTTGTCATCCCCTACACTGAAGTTACTGACACCATGGTACACGCAAGTCAAAATATGCCAAGATCATTTCTAGGAGTCATCAACAGTCATGTTTTTATGTGAATTTACAAACATTTAGAGAGGGTCATGATGTGAGGTGCTTCAGGGGCAGACCCTTGTTCCTGGTCTAGTTGATGACCCACCCTCATTTGCTGAAGAGCATTTTCTGCTTCAGTACTTCATACAGTTTGTGCCCGTGTGCCTGCTCTCCGCCAGAGCCCCATGTGCTGCACAGCCCAGACGTGCTACAAGTCCCGTGCTCAGCACACCTCAGCTCCATTCATCTTACAGATTCTTGCCATGGAGTTGCATATGCTACTGCCATTGCTTGGAACTTCTGGCAGCATTGCTAAGGGCCACACTCGGGTACCTTGCACAAAGGCTGCTATCACATCTCCCATTTGCTAGTTTTTCACAAGCCCTTGCACTACAGTCTGCCAGAGGCTGCCACAAAGGCACCCATTTTCTGAGTATCATGTGGCTTCCTTCAGGGTTCAAGACCTCTTACCAGGTAGAGGGACAGGGGGAGGAGAAGGAAAGGAAAAAAAAAACTATTTAGAACTACTTGACTTGTGAAGGAGTTTTGAGAGGGCTGACTACCATCCTGGTAGTTTGTTTGCTAACAGTCTGATGCAGATGATAGCTGCTGCAGGGCCAGTATGGCAGGTGTCTCCTGGGTTACTGTTGGTGGACTGAGTTGGGGACAGAGCAAAAACAAGACACTTCTTTTCTCGCACTATTGATACTGAGAGAGGTCTGTCAGTTCACCAGTTCGTACACTTAACATAGACCTTTAATATCCCTTTTTTTTTCCTTTGCTATTTCCCATTTTCCTTTCATCAGATTTAAGTGATTTGCTATTCCTGATTTTGTTTAAGGATCTACAGAAAGAAACATTTTTCAGACTGTCATTTCTCTTTTGGTGTGTGATGTCTCTCACTGTACAGGTTATTGAGGATAACGGTGTTCGAAGGGTTGTGGTAGTTCCCCAGGCTCCAGAATTTCATCCTGGTGGTCACACAGTGATACACAGGCCTCCACATCCCCCACTGCCTGGCTTCCTTCCTCTTCCAGCCATGATACCCCCTCCACCCCGTCACATATACTCACCTGTGACTGGAGCCGGTGATATGGCTACGCAGTACATTCCACAGTATCACACTTCACAAGTCTATGGGGATGTGGGTAAGTAGCTCATCAAATATTGCAAGTTTTGTCTAAGGGAATAATGTTCTGCTCATTTCCAGCATCTGTTAGATTGTTGTGTGGGCTTTGTCAAGCAAGACTTATAGCTTGAATGGGAATCATACACAAAAAATTTTACATGGATACCAGCCTTGATTTGGCTGAAGCTTATTATTCCAGAAGTTGTTTTAATTGATTTGATTGTCTATTCAATGATCCACTGAACATAAAGATTGCTTCTTACATGTATAGGTTACAAATTTTTTCAGGAAAGCGATGCAGAAAGTGTTTGTAGTGATTCAGCATTTAAATCCACGCCTGAGCACTGTTCTGAGATCTTATGTCTTGCAAACATCCTGTTTGAAGCATGAAATAGGAATTCTTAGTATTAAGGAAAAAAGTGGTCCATTTTTCATAAAACTGTATGCATTTAATTGAATGTCCCTTTGAAGTCCAGTTGGAGTAATGAGGTGCCACTAACCTAAATTTAATTGAGTGGTCGAAGGCATCTTTGCTAGTGCTGTTGACATCTGCCTTTACTATGGTTTGGTGGCAAAGTATATTTGTCCCAGCTCAGGGGCTGGGTTCTTAGATTAATATTTACATTTCTGGTAGATTTGCTTTTCTTTAGATAAGGCAGGTGCCAACCTTGAAAGACTTTCAGAGAGAAATTCTAGGTTGCTGTTTTTAGAGAAAGCTAGAAGCTATGGAGAGGGAGGTTAAACACAACTTCTCAACATTCTATGATACTACTAAAATAATCTAAAAATGGCCTTCATCTATTTACTGAGCTTAAATAGTCAGGGTGAACAAAGTGGTCAGATAAGAATATACCAATGGTAACCTGGAATTCTTAGTGTTTCTGTACTGTTATCTTGTACTATATTTCTTCTTGCTCTACTGTGATAACAGTACATTACTAGATGTTCTTTGGGTGCTTATTCGTGGTTTTACTAATTTCCTGATTTTTTTCTAGATGGCAGTTGTTTGCTTTTAGTTTGCTAAATTAAGAAAATTGAGTGTGATAATTAAATGCATAAAAGATAAATTACGCTTCTTAATGGAATAATATTTTTTCAGATTTCTGCTGCTAGGTTATATCACTGTAAATATGAATTCAGTGATGATTTGCTAAACTGCTAATGTAAAAAAATGATCAAGTGGGATTCTTTGTTTGCTTTGTTTTCAATATATATGTAAAATGCCTCTGGGTTTAGGAAAGTAAAGGATTAATACTGTAATTTGTTATTTGTTTGCTACAGATTTCATATTTAATTCCAGATCTCTGACTTTGGCTGTAGCTTTCAAAAGTCAAAACCCACAGTTAGGCCCCTATTTCAGGAATCTAAATTTAAGGGAAAAAAACCAAAACAACAAACAAACAAAAACAAAACAACAACAACAAAAATCAACCAGTTGCTCACAGAGCACAGTAGTTCCCTGACAGGAACACTGAACTCTCTAAAGGTAGTGATCTAGAAGTCCTCTGTCAAACCTTCTGTGAATTAAGCTGACTTAAAAAAAAAAAAAAAAAAAAAAAAAACTGAAATGGAGAAGTTCTCTAACTTTTTTTATTTTTATTCTTTTTATGCATGGCAGTTCTTATTTGTTCTTATTTTCAGTACTTCCTGTCTCATAAGGAATTACAAATAATGCATTCTTAGGCCTGACTGAACTAACTTACCTGAAAATGAGCAAATTCTATGGTGATTTTGAAGGATGTATTTATTTTTTTTTAAGTTTTCAGCATTTATCATAGGCAGGGTTACACTGAAGAAAGTGTATATATAAGATCTTGAGTCAGTAAAGTGCTTTTAAGCATAAAGGTGAATTGCATATAAATGTTAGAACTGGACAGAAGAGTTTACCAGTTTGCAGTTTAATGCTTTGGTAGTTGTACTGACTTTTTTCCAAAGCCAATTCTAATTTACAGATGAGACTTTGGTGCTGCTGCAGCAATGCCTGGGGTTGCCATGTGCAGGTATAGTGCACTTACAAGGCCTGCCCATACTGTTGTCAGTGTTTTAGTGTCTTTCCATTGCCCCGTAGATCACAGGTTCTATGTTTCTATACTTTTATGGGTGCTTTCCCTGCTGATTCCTGCTGAAGCATCATTAAAATATTAGCGCTCTTGCTGCATTCCAAAACTTAATGAATTTTTTTATTTGACATTATTACACTGGAGGAGGTTTGATCTAAAGTGGCACATTTTTTTCTATATAGACTTTATCCTGTACCTCACAGCTCAAGGAAGATTATAGAAACATTTCAAGAATAATTTTTAAGTGGAGAAAATATGGGGGAGGGAAGGATTATACTCTTTTCCCTAACATATTGTTAATGTCCATTTAGTGTGTATTAGTTTTCAAATAGGAGTAGAGATACAATTTTACACACAGGTGCACATTTTATTCACATAACATTTTTAGGTAGATTTTAAAATTAGATTCTGTTGTTAATGATTGGTTTTTCCTTCATTCATTTAGATACTCTGCCTGCTCATGGAAGATCCAACTTTAGAGATGAAAGGTCGAGTAAAACATATGAAAGGTTACAAAAAAAGTTAAAAGATCGACATGGAACTCAGAAGGATAAGTTAAACAGTCCTCCATCATCTCCTCAGAAATGTCCTTCTCCTACAAGTGAACCTAATGGACTTACAAAAGGACAAGATTCAGCTGGTGTAAGCACAGGTTCTACCAAATGCAAGTCTTTGGGTAAAGGAAAAGGCAATTCTCAGACAGACACAGAAGTGGAAGGTAGGTGTTAGCAAAAATACTATATATTCACACATATTAATATATGACGCAAGTCCAGTGTCTGGCTGAACGTAACATTTGTAAATAGAACACCACACTTTGACAGTCTTGAAGTTAAGTAGCAGCCTGTAAGTGCCCTTACACAGAGTGGAGTTAAGGGTGATCAACCTGCTCATCACATGGCAATGTGGGCCTAAGAGAATAAAAACTACTGGTATGGAAGTCTCCATGTAAATTTGAGAAAATACTGAGTCACACGTCATGACACTGTTTAAAGAAAAATCTCTGCTTTATTCGGAGTGCTTGTATTTTAAGGAATCACTGAATATTGATGGCCTGCTTGATATTGTAGAAAACATGGAGAGAATCAAGTGTCTGAATCAGAAAACATACATCCATCTTGATAAAAAATATTTTGTAAAAGAGATACTGCTTTTACGTAAAATTGATCTGTCCCTACCCACTCACTGTTGAAAGGCCCATGTAGAAAAAGGCAGATCCTCACATTAGTCCCTGTGAGATCATGTTTTCTAAGACACTACCATAGGGAGTGTGCTTACTATTAATACCTTTATTTCACTGGAAAGCTTGTTATCTCATAGATGGACTGAATTCACTTAGTCATACAATCATTGTCAAATCTGATGATGTGTCACTATGCAACTTGGAGGTCTCTGCCATAGTCCTTCTGATTGTGAACGTAACATCCAAGACTTGTCATCAGCCAGGAGCAGTTTTCAGAATAAGGAACTGTAACTGGTGATGCTAATGGAAGTAAACCATGATTTTTCTCAATTCTCTGAAGTTTGCTTTGAGGTAATAATTTTGTGCCAATGTATGTTAGATAGCTGTAAACCAAAAGAACTGTGAAGAAAGTACATCTAATGAAAACCAGGAAATCTCAGCCTATGAGAGCTATTTAAGAACAAGTATAGATGATACCCTGTGAAAGCTTAGTACCAAAGGTCACATTTGAGATACAACCTAAAATCAGAAGATGGGAATTGTTGCTCCAAACTTGAATATTTTTCACTAGTTCCAGAGTGGCAGTTCACTTTCTGTTTGTCTTCAGTTTACTTTCTTTGTTGGTGTTTATCCATGAGCTAACTTGAACAAGGCACAAGCGATGAAATACACCATTCTTTACACATGCTAGAAAAATTATAGTGATGTTTCCTTAGAGGTGTTTTATATGAAAAATGGGAAAGTCCACTTTTCAACATAATTTCAGGAGACATTGGGGAAAATTATGTACTGAGACTTAGACTTGTCAAACAGAAGGCAGTGACTTAGAGCTGTCATACAAGTCAGAAAAGCATTTGATTTGTTTCAACAGCATAAACCGTCTTAGAAACAAAGTTGTAAATAGGTTTGATCTATGTTTTTTAAAGAGTTTTGTCAGGCTTTGTTTTTCTTTTATGTTTTAAGGCAGGTTAATGAATTAAAAATGCTTGGCCACACCTTCAAAACTGAGTAGTCTGTTCACTTACACTATTGAGATAATAAAATTTAAATATTACATGAGAAAAGGAGATAAAATGCTTTCTGTAAGTTATAAATCCTTTATAAAGCTCAGCTATGCCTTCAGCTGACACAAAACACCTTAGACTGTTTTCCTTGCAATGAGGAAGGCCAGCAGTGTCACCAGTAGGCTTCCAGTTGATGTGCAATAACATGTTTAAACTACTGTAACTTGACTGCATCTACATCCAAAAAGAAATCTGAGGAAAATATCCAAGACCTGAAGTTCTATAGAGCAGCAGTTGGTTTAAACTTATACATTAATAAAAGATAACCAGGCTTTCTGTATTCCATAAAGCATAGAAAGGCTTTAGAAATAGTTTTATATTAACAACTTCTTCAGAAGCTTTTTTGGTTTTATGTTGTCCTAATTGAATACAAGTTAGCAAGATGTTCTACTTTATAAATGCTTCCTTCTTTGTGCAATTGTTGAATTTGAAGAGCTATTTCATTGTAAAATGACTGCACAATATTCATGGGTACTTCTCTTTTGCTTTGATTTTGTTTTTTAAGAAAAGGATGAAGAAACAAAAGCACTGGAAGCACTTCTTTCTAATATAGCCAAGCCAGTGGTAAGTAACAAAAGTTTCCATAAAATCAGAATATATCTGTTGCTATTTTACACAGTCACACCTACATTTCTCTCTCTTAAGTTTAAAGGGTCTTTAATTTTCCATACTAAGGCAAATTCACTTAACTTCCAGTCACTGTACTGTGAATAACTAAAGCAATTTTTAGTGTATTAACATTTACGAAACTAAAACTGTCTTGATACTTACTCTGCAGAATTCTTCCTGGCTATTCTGAGAATCTCAATATTAATGAAATTACTTAAAAAACATAGAGAGAGATTGTAACATTGCCAGTAGTATAATGATGCTGCTTAATGGAATATGATACTTAATATAACATTATACTGCAGAATCTGTTCTCAATTTCCTGCAACTTTGTTTAGTCTTAACTGCTCAGGAAACAATTTTACACACTGCATATCTCTAGGCATGAGAGGTACCTGGCAAGATTTTGGAAACATCACCAAAAATGAGGTTCTGTAAAACCTTATTTGCAAACTAGAGAAAAAATATGACCAGTTTCTTTTTTAAGAGTTTTTGGCAGCTTCAGGGAAGAGAGACATAAAATTCACTACAGAAGGTGACTGTCAGCAGTGGACTTCTGGCCTACCTGCTTGAAAATTTACTAATGTATTTTCATTTTGTAAAACTATAGCATATTTTTGTATTGATACTCTTTAAAGCATTGTTGCCAAGATCAGTAATTTCTTGCATTTTAGAGCAGGCCGATGTTTTTTTCTTTTGTTGTCTGAACCTTCCCTGGTCCCAGCCTTTCTGTAAAGATTTGTATATCTTTTCCAAAAATCTTCACCACAATCCTGAGTACACCATCTTGCCTGAGTAAAAACAGGCTGTGTTCCCCATTGTAGCATAGTCCGTACAACTGAAACTCCAGGAAGAGCTTGGTTTGTCCAGTCAAGTCAGCTCCTTCCTCCAGTAATCAGCTACGTACCTTCTTCCCTTCACTTTCCAGGCAGCCTAGCCCCAGTTTAGTGCCCTAGTCTTGATTCTTCTTTCATATGTTTCTTTACAGCCTGATGAGGAGAGGCCAAGAGAGCTGGGGCTGTTTAGCCTGGAGAAGTGAAGGCTCAGAGGGAATCTTATCAATGTATATAGATATCTGCAAGGCAAGTGCACAGAGGATGGAGCCAGGCTGTTTTCAGTGTGCCCAGCGTCAGAACCAGAGACACTGGGCCTAACCTGAGACACAGGAGGTTCCCTCTGAAAATCAGGAAACACTTTTGTACTGTGAGGATATCAGCTCTGGCACAACTTGGCCAGAGAGTTTGTGGAGACTCCCTCTTTGGAGATACTGAAAAGCTGTCTGGACATCATTCTGGGCAGCTGGCTTTAAATGGCCCTGCCATTTAAACAAGGCAGTTGGATCAGGTGACCTCCAGGGGTCCCTTCCAACTTCAGCCATTCTGTGATTCTGTGGTTCGCCAAGTGTTGAGGAGGGATTGTACAGAGGAAGTTCTGAACATTTGGTGTCCTGCTCTGTCCAAGCATCAGGATGGGTTGACGTGTCTTCGGTGCCCCTGTGTCATTGGTGGCTAAGCAGCATGGAGGTGGGAGCTGCTTGAAATTAGGGTGTTAGTGGCTATGTTGCCAAGGGGAGCTCTGAACTCTCTGAATGAGACTGTGAGGAGAATGAATCAACAGGCCGGCTCTTGTGCTGTGTTGCCAATGACCTGGGGAAAAGCAATGCAGTGCCAGTACTATCATGATTTCTTTCACTTCCTTCTGCCCTCAAGACTCAACCATCCGTGCCTTTTAGACAAGTGCCCTAGTTCCTCTCCCCAGCATGTTCTTGCTTGAACATCACTGCATGTAGCTGTGTGCAACAAGTGATCTCTGCAGGCCTCAGAAGGCATCACAGGCAGTGGTGGTCTGCTACAGATACAGAGTGTACACAAGGCAAAAATCCCGACTTCCAGCACTTGGAGAGGCTAATGCTTTATGAAGGCAAGGGACTGTCAGGGCTGTGAGGGGGTGGAAGTCTAGCTTATGTTGCAGCTTGGGGGAGTATGGTGTGATGTGATAGAAGTCTGTGTTACCTACTTGGGCCTTGCAGGATCTCAAGCCACGCTCCTAGTTTCATCAAGGAAATGTTTTCCTCGCTTTCCCTCAAATGAACCAGAAATTCGTTTTTTCACACATTCTCTTTGTGGTTCTCATCAAAAATATTTCTGCGGTTTTTTTATTATTGTTTTGGTTGTAGCACTTACTGTGAGGATTGTGGTTTCTGATGGATCATCAGTACTTTGTTCCCTGGGTGAACCATGCTGACACAGGTAGTACTGGCTGTGGTGGTGGCAATACAGTCAGATGATCATACAGGGTGCTGTACAGTACAGGGTCCATTGCACCATATCCTACTCCAGAAAGCATGGAATAGTGCTGAAGGCTGTGACCTTTCAGGGCTGTCTCATGTCTCAGTGCCCAGGTCCAGGGCATGCACATCTAAATCAGGTGGTGGTCTTTATCATGTTCTTTCATTCACAAGTAACTTTCAGTTCTATGCAGTATGGGATGCATCAATTTTTCTACCTCCAAACTCCTGTTGAATTCTGATTTCCATGAGCTTTTCCCCATATGGATCCCCTATTCTTTCATACATGGCAGTGTTAAGTCAAGTTGATAACATCGTACTGACACCAGATGACTCTTCTACTTAGGGGTCTTGAATGAGTTATACCCAGATGTAGATTGGAGTGGTTCTGCAAATTGCACCTCAGTGTTTGAGCAAAGTCTTCACCAGCTGTCATGTCTGCTAACCAAATAACAAAAGCAGAAAAAAAAGACCTGAAAAAAAGAAAAAAGGCAAAAGCCAAATAAAGAATGATGCAGAAGGCTGAGTACTTTTTAAGAGGCCGTAAGTGCTCAGAATTTGAGGGTTGGTTATATAGCATGTAAATCCCTTTAAAGAATGTGGTACTTTCTGGTTCTGTGTATGTTTGTGGACTTATGGCATGTGATGCACCTTACTCACAGTTAAGTATCTTGGGTTACTGTGAATGCAATCCAGACTGCACATGCTAAAACTGCTCTTTTGTTTGACCCAAATGGCATGTGTAACATATTTAATGAGGAGACTCACTTTGGCAAGCTGGATTGCTAATGATAGTGTGCCCACCTCTTATTTCCACACAGCTAAAGACTCAAGTATTATACTCTGCTTTGCAGAAGCACATAGGGCTCAGAGTTGCAACCAGAATCAATTGCAGCTGCTTGCATAAGCATAGCAAGTTACTTGTAAGTAACAAGTAATGCCAAATTTTTTGAAAAAGCCTCAGTGTCTCAGAACACATAATAGTAGTTGATTCTTCTGATCTTAAATCTTGGCTCTTCAAAAAGACTTCTTTTTCCTTATGTCACAGAATTTTTTTAAAAAATATCCTATGTATGAAGGAAATGTAAACTGTCAGGTGGCAGTTTGGCATTAGCAGTGTTGGATGGGGTGTTCTGGGCAAAGCACTAAAGAAAATGAATCAGTAGGAGATAAGAACAGTGAGAATTACCAGATTTTATAGGTGAGAGGAAACTCATATGCTAACAGTCTTCAAATGCATGAGAAACAACTGCAAAAGGAAGGGAAGATCTAATGTTCAGCTCCATGGTGGCTAGGACTAGTAGGCTTAGCTGGTAGTAAGAAGGACACTGCCTAGACACTAGGGAAAAAAAAATTCAACTGTTAAAGTAGCTAAACCTAGGAACAGATCATCTTAAAATGCATCTTTTAGTCCTGAAGTACAGGTCCTTAGGGAACCTGCATTTCTTTCCCTCAGGATCTTCTGCCACTTGCTGCAACTCAGGAGGGGATGGGGTAAAGATTGTCCAGGAGGAAACTTTATCAGATGATTCCCACAACTCTAGAGACTTCCAGAAATGCTAGAATTTTACTGTGGTGGTTATAGATAGTGTTAGCCTAGTTTGTGATTGCATCAAGATAGTAGTGGAATTTTTCTTACCAGATTTTAAAGTGAAACTTCAGTGTTTATTTCTACCAATATTTGATCCCTTTTAGGATATGATGTACAGCCCTGTTAGTGCATAAGAGTTGAGTGATGCTGTTTCCAAGACATTGAGGCTCACATAGTGTGATTTTTCTTCCTTTCTGTTTGTTATTAATAAGTCATGTTCTCTCTGCTTCATTATTGAAGCTGACCTATTCAGTTTTTTAGTTCAGTAGATTATAGCAATTTGAGAGCACCAGTTGTGAAGATAGCTTTTTGATTCTGATACTCTGGTAATAGATTTTCAAAAGCAATTATTCCCAAAATAGACATACACTGCGGTCATATTGTAAAACTTGTAATTTCATATAATGAAATGTGTTTTGAGTTCTCTTATAAATGATTTGAAACAGTGTGTGGGTGCAATATGTAAACCTCAATAGCAGATGTGCAATACTTATGAGCAGCCACAAATTTCTAGGCATTCTTCTATAGTAAATCCTAAAAATTTGTAATCATGCATGCATGCACCTGTGAACTCACCTACAAACACACGAGCATACTCAGCCCCTTGCAGCACATATGAGTTTCAGGCAGCAGTTTTCAGGTTTTGGGAGTTTGGGTGCCCCTAGTCGCACATCTTCTTTGGAAGATGTGGCTGCTTCAGTAGCTTTATGTGTGACTGCATTGTTCCCTAGAATTTGTTGTTCCCTACAATCTGCTAATCTGCAGGCCATTGAGAGAGCTCTCCACGAGGTCACTTGTACTCACCTGGGCTGCAAATCCATACCTGTTGCACCAGCTGGGGTGCAGCTACTCACGGTGTCCATCAGGCCTGGATGGAGGCAGCAGTGGTTGGTAGGGCAGTTTTTCACATTGTCAGGCCAGGTTTTGATCATTGCTGTGTTCCATTCCATCATCTCTTACCCGCCAACTGTTACAAATTTTCATGCAACCTCTACACTTCTAAAGCTGATGACCTGTGAGTCTCAGGGGTCTCCTTGTGATTCTCTGTTTCCATTTAACACCCCTGAGGCTGTTGGGGCCACTTTTTGGATAGTTGGAGGTCACACACACTGGTTATACTCCTATTTCAATCACACCAACTGCTCTTATCCAGACCTTTTTGCAATGGGTGGGGTGCTCAGGTAACCACCATCACAGAAATTCTTCAGGATATTGTCTCTATGTGTATGTACATGGACCTTGTGAATATGCCTTCATCTCTCTACATTTCATAAGAAACAAGAAGGTGTTAAAAAAGTCCTAGTACCAGTTCCTTCCAAGAAAAAGGTGCCAGAAGCATGGTTTAATCAAGTGCCCGATGTCCCAGGATGTGCTTCGCCATCGCTGTGCCTGGCCGATGCTCCGGTCTGTGTTTCTGCAGCCCACTGGGTGGCGTTCGGTACCAACAGGTGTCTCTGCCCTCAGCCCCCTACCCAGCACTGCATTTTTCTAATGGCATTCTTTAAATTTCCAACCTGATTTCCTCTGTAAAAAACTAGTCAGCAGCTAGCGTATCAGTATAAATACTCTGATTTGCTAATGGTATATGATTTTTCTTTCTCTTCTTTGATTCTTTGTGCAAATTAACATTTATATGCAATAGCATTTAAATGGCAGAGATCTCAAAACTTTGTGTTTCTACAGGTTTCGGATATTCAGGCAAGAACAGCCCTGCTGATGTGGTCCCCTCCATCCAGTGATACTGGAGAAGACACAGGCAAGAATGACATACCAGAGGTTTATACTTATGAAGTGATGATTTCAAGTACTGGAAAAGATGGAAAGTACAAAACTGTGTACATGTAGGTGTTGGCTATTTTTATTTAGTCAGTGCTGCATTGAAATATGTGGCTTAAAACCTCATTAAAAATCTGCTTTTTGTCCAGAAAGTTAAATAATTAGCAGTTTTGTATAACTTCTGCTTTGAAATTAACTACCTTTTTTCAGTAGAATTCATTTCATTTTATTACTGAAGTCTCTGTCATCAACTGGATTGTAAAGATTTTGTTCTTGCATGTTGGAGGCATAATTTAATACCACTTTTGCTGTATTTTAGCCAGCTGCACTAGACACTATGAGTTCTCTAACAATGAGACATACAAGTAGTGAGAAAAATAAATTGTATTTATTACTTCTTATGTCAGCACATGCTCCTCCTCACAGTAAGGTTATCCCTCCTTCATTAAAATTGATCTTGGTAAGAGATAGTCTTTTGATATGAAAAAAATAAGAAAATTCATTCACAACTCATAGCAGCAGCAAAGCAAACAAAACTCTTCATTTGTTTCATTCCTAACACAATGGTTTTGTCAATTTTTTGCAGTTTGAAGAAATATGACAGTAAAATACAGAATTAAGGGTATAGAGTTCTCTAATAGTTACAGACCTTTGTATCTAGCTAGTTTATCTTAGAGACCTTCCATGGATTTCATTAAATTACAAGTTGAGTATCCCTGTCCAAGAAACTAGAGACAGAGAAATGATTTTTGCTAAGATAAGCTGATGTCAGCAAAAGCAGACTAATAGCTGTTATTTTGGTGCCTTTCCTGTTTCCTAGGCTCTAACAAGTAGGTTTGTGCAGTCAGGTACAGCTTTAGATAATTGTTTTTCCAAGGCTGGACTGAACTGCTGTAGGCTCCAGTACTTCAGTTTGTTTTTTTTTTGAGTAATAACATACATGCATACACATACAGCTTGTCTTACTAAGTAAAGAAGAAAATAATTGGTACTCTTTAGAAAGCAAGAAACAAAAAAGTGCCCCAAAACCACCAGGGCAAAAAAGCCAGGAATAACACAAGAAGCCTCTAAAATTCAGAGATGAATGCATTGACACATTGCTCTATTTAGCAAAATACAAACTCTTGTCAAATACATTTCATAGAAGTTGTGTTAAGTTAGATGATACATGTCTTTTTTATAAATGTATGGAATTCTGAAACAGTCTTTTAAATAAACTTGTATCTCTTTCCAGTGGAGAAGAAAATAAAGTTACTGTAAATGATCTTAGGCCAGCAACTGATTACCATGCAAAGTGAGTATCTTACTTTTTCGTCATTAAATTCAGTAGAAATGTTTTAAAAGTTTCACTGTGTATTTACCTAAGACTTCAGAGATGGTCTTAACCACTTCTTACCCTCTTTTGAGTCACAAATCAGCATTTTTGACTTAACTGACTGTCCATTTTGGACAACATAAGACAAGATTGGTGTACATTCATCCTACATTCATGCTCTTTCCTTTATACCAGCACAGTGACCTTTTTCTGTCCTTGGAGCCAGGCACAGCTGCTGCTATTCAATTTTCCACAGTCAGCAGATTGTGGAATCTGCCCTGGAAGATGCTCCCTGCTTGGCCACCTGAAGGTCATATTATGCTACTTTTGCTTTGCTCCAGTAGATCAGTGAACCTGACCCCATATGCATGATAAAATGTGCCCCCAGCTCAGTGTGATTCTGCCCTTCTAGAAGAATTGACTACATCAGGAGCTCAGAAGAAATAGCATAGGATTGGGAAGATGTGATTAGGTGTTGTTCTTCCCTCTTTTAAATGTTGGAGGGTCATCTGGAGCTGAAGTTGGCAGAAAATGCAAAGACTAAGGGCTTCTATATATTTGTCAGCCAGAAACAAAGGTCAGAGAAAGCATATCCTCCCAAACAAACACAACTGGAAAACTGGTAACTATGGATGAGGAAGAGGATGAGGTACTTGACTACCTTTTTGCCTTAGTCTTACTGGCAATCTCCCTTCTCACACCTCACCAGTGGAAGGAGAGCAGGACAGGGACTGAGGGTGGAAGGTCCCTCCCACAGTGAGAGAACAGCTTTGAGACCACCTGAGGAACCTGTACATAAGTCTACATCTATTAAGATTCAGTCCTGAGGGAATTAACTAATGTAGTGCCAAACCACTCTCCATCATATTCAAAAAGTCACGGCAACAAGGTGAAGTCCTGTGTGACTGGAAAAACTGCACCCATTTTATTAAAAGGTAGGAAGGAAGACTGTGGGAACTACTAACCTGTCAGCCTCACTTCTGTGCCTGGGAAGATCATTGAACAGATTCTTCTAAAAGCCATGCTAAAGCACATGAGGGACAAGGAGGTGATTCAGGACAGCTGGCACAGCTTCACTAAGGACAAGTCCTGCCTGAGGGGAGGGACTGCAGATGTTAGCTGTCTGGACTTGTGTAAGATCTTTGAGACAGTCCCCAACAGTACCCTTCTTGGTGGAAGGAATTGGTTAGATGGTCACATTCACAGAATAGTGGTCAATGGCCCAATGTCCAGATGGAGATTAGTGACAAGTGGTGTCTTTCAGGGGCCTGTCTTGGACCAGTACTGTCAAATATCTTCATCAGTGACATGGACAGTGGGTTCAAAGTGAGCTTCCAGCAGAAAACACTAAGCAGTTGCAGTACACCTGAAGGACGGGATGCCATCCAGAGGGACCTGGACAAGCTTGAGCAGTGAGGCCGTGGGAACCTCATGAGGTTCAACAAGTCCAAGTGCAAGGTGCAGCCCTAGTATCAACAAAGGCTGCAGGATGAAGGGATTAAGAGCAGCCCCGCTGAGAAGAATGTGGTGGTCCTGGTGGATGGAGAGCTGGGCATTACCTGACAACATGTACTTGCAGTCCAAAAAGCCAACTGTGTCCTGGGCAACATCAAAAGCAGCGTGGCCAGCAGGATGAGGGAGGTGGTTCTGCCCTTCTGTTCCACTCTGGTGAAACCCCGCCTGGAGTGCTGTGTCCAGCTCTGGGATCCCCATCATGAGAACAACGGTGACTTGTTAGAGTAGCTCTAGAGGAGGGCCACAGAAGTTGTTCAGCCTGAAGAAAACTCAGTAACTTAAAGGGTGCCTGTAAGAAAGATGGAGACAGACTTTTTAGTAGGGCCTGTTGTGATAGGACAAGAGATAATGGTTTTGAACTAAAAGAGGGTAGATTTAGACTAGATGTATGGAAGAAATTTTTTGCACTGAGAATGGTGGAAAACTGGAACAGCTTGCCCAGGGAGATGGTGGATGCCCCATCCCTGGAAGCAATTCAGGGAGAGGTTGGGCAGGGCTCTAAGCACCCTGATCTAGTTGAAGATGTCTCTGGTTTTTTTTGCAGGGGTGTTTGGACAAGTTGACCTTTAAAGGTCTGTTCCAACCGAAACTACTCTGTGATTTTTGTTTTTTAATAAAAAGAGTGTGGATACATCAGTTTACAAATAAATAACACTGTGAAGGCAGAAATGAAGGCCTCCTTAAAAGAAGTGCCTTTTCAGGAGGTAATGGCAAGTGTGGACTACCTTCTTAGACATGACTGAATGTCCTGCTTCTCTTGACTTTGTGGAGAACCCCAAGATGCCTGTGTACTGACCAAGGGAAGCAATTTAGAGACAGCTGGTAGGAAGCAGAGAGGGCAGAAGTGTGTCAGAGTATGGGTCCCAGTTAACAATGTTCTGCCTCCTTCCACATCAGATTGAGGATAGGACTTGCCTTGTGCAGTAGCCTTTTTGACATTTGCTCGAGTAGGAGAGCTAGGTTCCCAGTCCTTGGTGTGAAGGAGTCTGCACCTCCCAGATCTGTTTTCCAGAGTATTGTCCTGGTTGTCAAACTGAAAGCAAAAGAGGGTTCATCTGTTCTTATTACAACCCTCATTTAATTTGAGCCCCCATATTGCCTGGATCACAAGGTCAGGAGATGGAAGAATGGTAAATTGGCTCTAAGCTATTTCATATGAAAGTGTTTACCTGTGATTTTGTTCCTATTTTTAGTAGCATTTTATATATTTTATCCAACAAGGTTGAAATTGAAAATTCATGGAGCATTAGGGTCAGTGCCTAGAAATTTTCTTTTCAGTCTAAGTCCTCTTCTATTGGCCTACATTCATATTTTTTCTTGCTTAATTCTGGTGGTTGTAGGCAATACATGGGAATCAGTGGCTTGGCCATCCAAGCTCTTCCTAAACAGAATTCTGCCAATATGAAGGCTGCACAAAATAAAAAAAAACTGGAACAACTCAACCACCAAGATAACTGACAAATTACATATTTGCAACTGTATGAAAGCACAAACAACTTCGTGTTCAACTTTAGTCACTGTTTGAATGTCTTCTCTCTGTTTGTAAAATCTGTAAAACCAAATTTCCTGTGATTTGTTGTTCATGCATCAAAAATATGTCAGGATTTTTGTACCTTCTTAAGCTGGAAACCCAGATCTTATATTGGTGAGCAGAGGAGAGGGTTTTTTAGGGAGTTTTGGTTTTGGGATTTTTTTCAAAGGAACTGATGAATCAGAAGAAAGTAATGTGCCATTTACCCAAAGATGAGGCAAGGCATAGCTGCACAGCTTAGGGGGCAGGGGGGAGGCCAGATGATTATCATGTATTTCCTTTTGGAAACAAGCCTTTTGAAAAACAAGCCATTTCTCTTTGAGACAGAAACAAAATTCACTCTTTTGAAGTATGTGGAGAGCTAATTCATAGCCTTACTAAACGAAAGGACAAGGTGAACACACTCAGCAGGACACTCATTTGAGTGCAGAGGATACTCTGAAAATACATCAACAACTTCATTGTGCTCATCTGACGAAAGCACTTGCAAAAGAATTATTCATAATATAAGTTCATATCTCTACAACAGATAATGAGCCTGCAAAATGCTACCATTATTTTCCAACCAAAGTACAGCTAATAACAGACATATTTTAAATATAATTGTGAGACTAAAGCCGACTGATGGTAATGATGTACATCTGAAGTAAAGGACTCTTTTCTTCCTTATTGCTTCAATTGACGGAGATGTTTCCCCCAGCTATTTATTTCTAACAGTGATATTTTAATAATGAAGCAGCAAGGCAGCAACTTAATTCCAAATGCTCAGTTTTCTTTGGAACTACAGATTTTGAAGCAAAATGTTATTGACTCTCTTCCACTTTAGAGTCCAAGTAGAATGCAACTGTGTAAAGGGGTGCCCTTCAGAAGCAGAGAGTTTTACCACAGCAAGTTGTGAACCTGATACTCCAAATTTGCCCAGGATAACTAATCGAACCAAAAATTCTCTTACTCTTCAGTGGAAGGTAAGGATTGCTTCACAGCCTTTAAAATAAATATTTTAAACTCTTAGAATTGTTGTGGATTTATCAATAAAATACCAGTTCATTGAAACTGAAAGTTTTTGTCAGACCTACTAATTTCAGTCACAGTTCCCTGACTGGAAATAGATTTACTGGGTTAAATGTGGACTTCAGTAAAAAGAGAAGGATTCACAGAAAAGCAAGGAGTCTTTCAAGGTAAAATTACTGACTTCAGTACCCAATGCATTTCAAGGACTAAGTGAGAAAAAGACCAAAATGAAATAAGCATTCACTGTATGACGACTGAACTAGGACTGTCTTGGCAAGTGAAACAATCGTATAAGGGGAGCGTTATTTGTCTTCCACTGTTCTTCTCATGGTTTGGCCCACACATGCATTTTTTTAAGTGGACTTGTATCCAGTTAGAATTCTAATTTTTTTGTTTTCCTGTTACAGGCATCGTGTGATAATGGTTCCAAAATCCACAGTTACCTTTTAGAATGGGATGAAGTAAGCAAGCTATTCTATTGTATTTTCAGTCTTCTATATTTTTTAAGTAGCTGTATGTGACTGTGTATATCAAGTTGTGTGAAAATTAAGATTTCTGCTTACAGGTGTGTGACAAATATGTAATTCCTGAAGCAATTATTAAAATGCAGTTACTGCTCAGTTTTTTTTCTCAGGGGATATAAAATAAAAATATCTTAATTGCATGATTCTGCCGCTCTTAATAGTGGCTTTTTCACTTGTAGTCCAATACTGTGTTCAAGAGCTGGCATGGAAGGGTCATTTTCCTGCAACAGTCTTTCTTTTTTAATAAGTGGGTGGATCAACTATGGCCCTGCAACAATCTTGCAGTCTCTACCTGGACAGCTGTCCTGAGATGGCAGAGCTGCAGGATCTTCCTGGCTTTTATTCTTTCAGCCCCAAGGAACTGGGAAATGGAAAGGAAGAAAAAAAGCTGCTAATTTAATACAAAGTTTCATATGCCACTGCCTCGCCATATGGAGATTCTTCAGTTATATTTAATTTCAAAAAAGGGTTTTACATCATGTTTGTATGTACTTTAATTAATGGATGCATATGTAATAAGGTGAATAATATGATAAACTTTTTACTTTTTAGGGAAAAGGAAATGGAGAGTTTTGCCAGTGTTATTACGGTCAACAGAAGCAGTACAGGATCACTAAACTATCACCAGCCATGGGGTACACCTTTAGGCTAGCAGCCAAAAATGACATGGGAATGAGGTAAATACTATTACATACATAAATATGTAATGCATATGCATGTATGTGTGTGCTGCTTTAGGAAAAACATGTGTTGGCATTTAAAGAAAAATTTATTTTGTCCAAATGGTCTGAAATGGGATATAGAGTATATAATCTTTCAGGTGGAAGGGACCTACAGTGATCATCTAGTCAAACTTCTTAGTTAACTCACAGTATGTGACTGGATTATTCTTTTTGCAGATAGCCTGTGTGCTGTGATATTGTCCCTTCATCTAATGTGTCTGTTAGTCTCCTCTTACTCTGAGAAATAGACAGAATATGACATTGCCCTATCAATGAATTCTTTGGAAGCTCTAGAGCTTATTATAAATGCTTAGGATATGTGGTTCGTGCTTTTAATTACTACTTTTTGGATGTTATAGAGCACTAAACTTTGTTTTGAATTTTTGAATGAATGACATGTAACTTCAGTGGAGAATATAAGTAAGAACTTGGGAAAAAAAAAATGTTTTGTGAAGTTATGCTTGCATTAATGAGTGCATTAGTTCCTGCGTGTGCTTGTTCATCATCAGGCAAAGCAGATGCACCTGGCTAGCAATCACACTACCAGAGCTCATCTCCTCTATAGCAGATTCCTGATGTCGAGGCTACTTAGTCGTACTTGGACTTTGAAGTCCTGTGGGGCATAAAAATAGAGTTTCCTTCACCATCAGCATAAAATTGATTTTTGTGTTTGTTTTTTAATTCAGATATTATGAACATTCTGTTGAAGCTCACTAAAGTGGTGTTTCTATAGCATGAAATAGAGGATGTGTGTTGTGTGTCCTTTATCTGGAAGAAGGAGGTGCTTGAGAAAAAGTGCCTGCTTGGCCAGTGTTGAAGAACAATGTAAAGAGTAGGGAGCCAGACACAGGTTCATGCTGGGCAGAAGGAATCTTCTGCAGACCATTAAGTATGTGGAAAATACAGCTGGCTCAGGAGATCTGAGGCATGTGTTGGGAGGCTTTGGAGAGTACTCAGGGAATGCATTGCATAAAGTACTTGTTCCTATGTCTTTCCTTAAGCATCTGCTTTCTGCCACTACAGTGTCCTCTGACAGTAGACTAGAATGACTTTGGTGTGCTCCAATAGTCTTTATTATATTACTGCTTTCTGGATGATGCTCCTGGAATTAATTATTCTCTTGATTTGCTCCTGGACTTTGTCTTGGTGAGATTCAGTTGGAACTGTTAAAAACAAAGACAGAGGGAAGGAGCTGGCAGTTAAGCAGGGTCCAATGCTTGGACTCTCTTCCTGTTCCCCTTTTGCATCTGAGTGTAAATAGCTAAGAATAACTGCACATATTAAAGATTCCTCCAGCATAAGCTTTGAAGACACTGCTCAGTTAAGTACCCTTCTTAAACTAATCACACTAAATAGATTTTTAAATCAATATTTCATAGCCTTGTGAAGATGAGCTTTTTTGTCTTTATGGTACTATTTAATTAGGAAGTCTCTTGAAATAATATTTATTAGTGCAGAGTGCCTGTTTATCCCTTATGAAGAATGTTGAGAACATAAGGCATCTGGAGACAAAATTTTGTCTAAATAATTTCACCAACAAGAATAGATATTTTATCTCTGAGTTACTAATTTTTAAATTTAATTCTAACCTACATGAAACAGTGGTTAAAGAAAACTGGAAAAAATAAAATCTATTTCCAAAAATAAATAGTACTGTACTTCTGAGGGAATTGTTTAATAGTTATTCAAATATGACTATGGTTGGAACTCTTAGTTTATTTCAGTGTATTTTGAAGTGGTTCAAGCAAGTTTAGAGATTAAATCTTTTTAAGATGTGGTTTTTTTTACCTTATATCCACTTGTAAGTTGACTCCTTCAATAGTTCATTTTGAAAAATGTTAGACATACTACTTGTATCTAACCTCTCTTCATGCTTGCTTCAGACTGCCTATAAAATGCTGATCTTTTTTTAGTAAATATATTGTAGGTATCAATTTCCATTCCAGAAATTTTCTTGCTTTTGACTTCTTACAGGAAAAAAAATTACTATTCCCACGAATTTGGAAGTTTTCTCTTGTTTTTAACTTTTGCCCTTCTTGCTTCACATCTCTTTTACAGTCCTCACAGGCAATATGTCTGTTTTCTGTGCTATCAACGCTCTTGATAATGTGGTGTCTGTAAGATTTTTTCCTTTAAATGCCAAAAATACTTCAATACAGACCAAAATGTACAAAATGTGCTTTGCTATAATATAGGTTGAGTAAGAGAGAAAGTGAAATTGAGTTATCTTTTAATTGAGATTTTTCTGGCAAGTCAGGTTCTAAACACATGAGACACTTAACTGGTACCTTTGTTTAAGCAATACAGAGGATTTTCAGGGCTTACTGGTGCTCACTTAGATAGTCCTTAGCTTTTAGATTAAAATTACATCTTTGACATTAGTTTCATATGGTTAAAAATACTAGACTAGCTTTAGGCTTCAGATCTGATGTAAAGCAGCAAAGCCAGCTGAGAGCAGGTGGGGCTTTTTAGTCTAGCTGGATGCATGTCAGACTATCTGTACAACCTGTTCACTGACTTTTGCATCCCTCTGTTTCACAGTAGCTCTTTTTATGTAATTTGTTTGTATTTTCACCACACAGTATATCTAATCTAAATCAAATAAAGATAACAGTTGTGTTAGGAGATTCACTGGTATAAACTCTACTTCTTTTTCTGCAGTAAGACTCTGATTTTATCAACTCTTAAGGTAGCTCACCATTGAAGGAGAATATTCTATTATTTTCTGAATCTCTAGGGAAACCAGTACTTCAAAGTAAGCTCAGAACACATAAGCAAAGTTTGTTTTGAGGTCTTGCCGTAAATGTTTTTATGCCTTCATGTTTTCACTTTGAAAAGGAAGGACACTGTCGTATATTATTGCATCTAGAGCTTTAGTGTTTTAGAATACTGAGTTAATATGAAAAAGCAAAACATTTTGGTTAGTAAAACGTAATTATATCATACAAAGGAATCTTTCAATTATGAACATGATAACCTTGTTCGGATATTTTGTTACTGACATACTCATGGGCAAGTTAAGTTGTTTGCAATATAACAGCTTACAATTTCCCATTGTGCATATCTCCAAGAAACTATCATAGCTGTGTTTAGTACAAATTTTGATTTTTAGCTATTAATTATTGTGTCTAGTTAGTTTACATATTGTCTGTTTTAAACAGTGATTTTAGTGAAGAAGTCCTGTATCATACCTCAGGCACTGCCCCAACCACACCAGCAAGTCCTTTGCTGATTAATGCTGGAGTTACTTGGTTATCCCTTCAGTGGACTAAACCCTCAGGAACACCATCAGATGAAGGAATCTCATATATATTAGAGATGGAGGATGAGAACTCAGTAAGTTTAGAATGATTATTCTCAATATGTTTGATACATTATTGTATTAGTATAGCAATGATTATTTTTGCTAGACTATTCTACAAGGAATTGTATTTTCTGAAATTAAGCTAATGACTTGTCATTGCTGTGACCAGGCCACCTAGCTTTCTTCTTTTAATTGTTTAGTATTATTAAGCCCCATTTCTGAAAAGACTTTTAAATTGCTTAAAAATTTGTGAATTTGTGTGTGCAAGTTAAGCCTTATAAGAGTAGATCAAAGCAATTGCATCATGAAGTGTGGTCCCTCTAGATGTGATTTCAGACTAACAACATTTGTTTCAAAATCAGTAGTGTTCTACCTTTTGAAAGCGTTAGGTAAAATTTCCAGTGACTGTATATGTCTTTCTTACTGATATTTTCTCCTCTTTTGGTTGGAAAATGGTTAATGAATTCACACCTCTTATAAAAAAAAAAAACAACTTGTGTTTACACAATGAAGGTGCACTTATTACTTTGTCAGGGACACATAATAATTACAGTCTGAAACAGTAATTTATTTGTATGAAGTATGTTAGATCCTCTGGTCTGCAAAGCTAATGTTCAAATAATCCTATTTAATTCTGCAGGGATATGGTTTCAAGCCAAAATATGATGGTGATGATCTTACCTACACGGTGAAGAATTTGAGGCGTAGTACAAAATATAAATTTAGGGTAAGATTTTTTTTCATATGTTTGGGCACCAGACTAGTTTGAGATTGACTTAGAAGTGGGGAGGGCCCTTTTTTAAGGAAAACTGAATTTTATGCCAGTTTCTTACTATTTGAATCTCCTAAAACTGTCAGCTGAACACATGCATTATTGTTTCTGCAGAAGCAATATGAACCTCTGCAAGGGTATAACACAGTTGCAGATATCTTGAAATTCCAAGCCATAAGTACGTGTTCTTAGCAGCTGGGGTTTTTTATTTGGCTGGTTTGTTTCATATACATGGGTGATAATACTTTGTGTAGCTATGGGTTCTTTGATAGTAAACACAATGAAAGTGTTAGGGTAAGGAGCCGCCTTGATTAAAAAAAAAATTATTATAAGTCATCCATATTACCATGGCCTGTTCTGTTAAGCATGAGGGCTGAACTATTAGTTCAGGAAGAAGTCTGGCCTAACTATGAGCTTTTGGGTGTGGTTAAAAGGTGGAAAGAAGCATACTGGCCATGGGAAGGTGATCAAATAGCCATCAAGGACTGCAAGAACTTTTCCAGGACAGGCAGAGTTGAAGTCAGGAAGGCTTAGGATCAACTAGAACTGAAATTGGCCAAAGATAACAAGAATGACATAAAATGTTTCTTCAGATGTGTGAGAAGTAGAAGCACAGGGAAGACATACAGAGGCCGTTCCTAAACAGGGCAAAGAGGCAAGTTACTAATAATGCAAATAAAGCAGAGATTCTTAATACCTTCTTTGTTTCTGCTTTACCAGCATAACTGGACCTCAGATCACAGGATAAGATAGCAGTGACAAAGCTGGGGTTTGGTCTGTTGGAAGGGCTCAGTCCACTTATGGATGTAAAGGGAAGTGGCTGACATTGCCACAAGACCCCTATGTGTAACATTTGAAAAGTGATACATGTCAACGGATATCCCTGATGTCTGGAAGAGGGCAAATGGAATACCCCCCACCTACAAGAGGGGTCCAAAAGAGGACCCAGGGGACTACAGGCCCATTAATCTTACTTCAGTCACTGGAAAAGAAATGGAAAAGTCTTCCTAGGAAATACTACAAGCAGGCAGTTGGGAATAGCCTACACCAAAAGTAAATGATGGCTGACAAGCCTGATCATATCCTACATCAAGGTAACACTTCTAGTTGGTCCAAGGAGACCTGTGTTTTTTACCTGAACTTCAGCACCATTCAACAGTTTCCCACAGTCTTTTCCCTGGCCAAACTGGCAAAACACAAAGGGTTAGATGAGTAGGAAACTGGCCAACAGGCCCCACTCAGAGAGTAGTGATCAATGGTTTCTAGTTAGGCTGACAGCATGTCTGTATTAGGAACTCCTAGGGATAAGAGGCCCCGTGCTGTGCGTTTTCACAGCTGATCTTGACAGTGGAATTGAAAGCATCCTCACCAAGTTTGCTGATGACATCACATGGAGTGGTCAGATGAACACATCAGAAGGCAAAACTATCTTACAGAAACACCTGGACAGACTAGAAGAGTGAGGTAGCAAAAACAGTATGAAGACTAACAAAGACAAGTACAAAGCTCTGCACCTGGGCTGCAATAACCAAGGAGCCCACTATAGGCTAGGAGCAGCCTGCTGAAAGGGACATTCGGGCAAACTGGATCCTAGGCTGATTCAGCGGTGGCATTGCTAGCAGAGATAAGAAATCTTCCTTGTATTCAGCTTGTGTCAAATGACACTTGGATAGCTGTGTTCAGTTCTGATCCACACAATTCACAAAAGACAGGCAGAGTGGGAGTTGGTCCAAAGGTCTCTTGTGGAGAGTTGGGCCAAAGAAAAATTATAAAAGGGCTGGAGAACCTGCCTTATAATCAAAGTCTAAAGGAATTACATATTACCTCATTGGAGAAGGCTCAAAGGGATGTCATCACAGTTTGCTAGCACTTAAAACTTGACTACAGAGAGGAGGGAGGTTCTCCCTTCACAAGGAGCCACCTGGAGATGACAAGGGGAAAGAGTTGCAAGGTGCACTGGAAGGGGTTTCATCTTGGTATAGGAAAGAAATTTTCCACAGTGAGATCAAGTAATCACTGGAGTGACCTCCCCAGAAATGTGGTGGAGTCCCCATCACTGGATGATTTCAAGATATGACTGGAGAAGGTGTTAGATAATCTCATCTAGGCTCACATTGCCCTGAAGGGTTGGACCAGGTGATTTTTCAGGTCCCTTCCAGCCTGGGCTATTCTATGTTCTGTGTCACTCTTGAATAGTTAGTTGAGTTTTGGAACAAAGCTAAAGATGTGTCCCACAGTATGAATCACAGAATCATTTAGGTTGGAAAAGACCTGTAAGATCAACTCTTAACCCAGCATTAAACCACGTCCCTAAGCAACATATCTGCACACCTTTGAAATACCTCCGGGGTGGTTACTAGACCACTTCCCCGGGCAGCCTTGCCAATGCTTGACTGCTCTTTCTGTGAAGGAATTTTTCCTTATTTTCAATTTAAACTTCCCCTGGTGCAACTTGAGGTACAGTCAGAATAACCTCATCTTGCCTTTTTCCTGCAAGTGAGAAATGTTGATAGCTGTTGTCACATATACACCTAAAATACTATTTCTTAAGGAAGAATTGGGAACTGTTGAAGAACAGCTTCTCTTTGCAATATGAAGGAAATAGTTTGAGTTGATTGATTTGAGTTAACACTACAGCATGTGAGTACTCCTTTTCAGATTATATTTTGCACTTCTGAATATGATTTTGTTGGGGTTTTTACACAAACTTAGTATTTAAATAATTTAAAATATACAGTGCATTTCTAGCATTATTACCGCTACACATGAACTAAAGAATAGGTCATTGTCTTGAAACTAGCTTTTGTAGGACGTGACCATAGTCTTCCTTTGAAAGTAATACTACACATTAATTATACTGGTTACTAGTAAATGTATAGTTATTTAAACATCCTAAGTTTCTCATTCAAATAAACTCCCATGTTTGCACCCTGTTTTTATTAGCAAAACAATAAACAGAAGTCTCTGTTCACCCATTCATGGACCATAAAGGAGAAACAAATGTTAAGTTAATCAGGTCTTTAATTTTTATTATACAGGGGAAAGACTTAATTAGTAGTAATATTCTTTAAGGCTTTTGAAAGAAGCTTTATAACCATTTGAAACCATATTATAATCCGTAAATGCTAACTGCCTGTTTAACTTAATTTGTAAGGACACACAGACAACCAGATGATTATTAATCTTGTAAACTGTACTGGGAGACTTAATGTCTGAGAGACATGTTAGCTTGCATTTCCTCTTCTCAGTCTGTACTAACATCACTGCTGTCATTTTGATTCTGCTTATTCTTAAAACAGATCTAAAAACTGAAAAAAACTCTTTTCCTTTTTTTCTTTTTTCCTAGGTGGTTTACCTTTTTACTAAACTAAAAAGTACAAAGTAAAGAATAGCACAAATTTGTTTTCCTAGAGTCACAGAAAAATCTAGGTTGGAAAAGACTTCTAGTGATCATCTGGGTCAAATTTTTGTAGAAGGCTTAGGTAGTTCAACCCTGTCCCAGCCCTGTTGAGCTGAGATTTCAGTACTTCCAGCAAGGACAATTCAACCACTTCTTTGGGCTGTCTGTTCTAACAGAAATTAATTTCTTTTCTTATATACAGCTAGAATTTCCCCTAGCACACTATGTCTGCTGGCTCTCATCCTGTCATTACAGATCCTTTGGAAGGCAATGTCATCTCTTCTGTAACTATCTCTTAAGTATTGGAAGGCTGCAATTAGATCCTTCCCAGTGAAACTTCTTTTTACTCAGGCAGAATAAAAGAAAGCTCTTTTTTCCAGTGTCAGGTTCTCTAGTCCTCTGATCATCATGCCCTCTTGATCATCATTGGCCCTTTTCTGAACTCTTTCCAGTTTCCCAGTGTCTCTTGAGCTGGAAGGACCAAAACTGGACAGTATTCCAAGCATGGTTTTAAAAGTGCTGAGTAAAGTGACATAATTAAATCCTTTGTTCTGCTGGGAAAATTCTTGGTGATGCAACCCATGAAACCATTTGGTTTTGCTACTGCCAAGATGCTTTGCTGATTCATTTGGCTTGCTCCTACTTGAATCCCAATGCCCTCCTCAGCAGAGCTAAAAAAAGAAAAACTGGCTAGAGTGAGACCCCAGACTGCACTGGTGCTGGGAATATTCTATCCCAGGTGCAAGACTCTATCTTTTGTCCAAAGCTCATACAGTTCTTGTTCATTCAATATTTCAGCCTATCAAAGTCTGTATAATGGCTCTTCCCTCCAGCATATGTCTATATTCTCCTAGTTTGGTGCTATATGCAAATCTGGGAGCATCACTCCTATCACCCAGATCACTTCTAAAGATAATGAATCTGACCTTGGATTGGCTGCTGAGAAAATCCACTCATGAGCAGCTGCTAATTTGCCTTCAAATCATTAACCAACACCCTTTGAGCCTGGCATTCTGTCAGGTTCTCTACACCCATCTTGTGGTCCATCTGTGCTATCTTAACCAGCTTATCTATGTATATGTTGTGGAGATGACACTAAAATTAGGGTAGATGATGTCCCCAGCTGTCCTCCATTTCTTGAGCAAGTTGTTTGATCATGGAAGCACTCAGGTTGGTTAAACATGATTTACCTTTGACAAATATAATTCCTTGTCCTCCATGTGACTTCCATGACAGCCTTTTGCCATAATGATCCTTGGGACTGAAGAGTTTATAAAATCCCTTTGATGTTGTTAATACAACTTACCCATATAAACACTTTTTTTATCTCTGAATGTATTTCTATAAAAGAAGGTCCTATACTAGGATGGGAGGGATTTTTTTAAGGGTTTGGCTTTTTCTGGCATTTTGCATGCATTTATATTTTCAGTATAGCGATTGTCTAACTATGGGACTAATTAAAATGTAAAATGAATGTATATAATAACTTTAGTTCTTGTGCTAGTTTATTATGTGTCTATCTATGTATACAGTATGAATTAATTTTTCCTTACCAAAAACAGTGAATAGCATACCACTATCCAATGCATTCATAGTATTTTATATATATTTACAGGTCACTGCTTATAACTCAGAAGGGAAAAGCAGTCCAAGTGAGACAGTGGAGTACATTACTTGTCCAGACAAACCTGGAGTACCTTCAAAACCCACAGTGAAAGGAAAAACTCATGCACAAAGTTTTAAAGTAATCTGGGGTAAGAATGTTTTCCAGCTCTAGAGTATTTCTTCTGTATTTTTAATATATATATCATATATATTTTTTTTTTATACAGGAGGTCAGGTTTTACTTTAGTAACACTTCACTCAACCAAGCCATTATGATCCATTTACATGGAAAAATACTGACTCAAAATACTTAGTGTGGCAATATAGCTAATTATATGGGAAGGATAATATGCTAATTGTAATAGGGACTGTTATTGCAATGGACTACAACGCTTAAAAAAGTGTGGTTAATCGATGCACTTAAGTTCTGTTTCTCTGGCACAAAAAGCAGGTGCTTGACATTCTGGGTTGTTATTGAAAGAGAAGATTGAAGTTCAACCTGTATCTTCAAGCTATTTGGTTTTGATAGATAAATTTATATCTACTAAGGATGTTGAGAAACTTTTCCTTAAGCTCAGGAATTTTTAGCCTTATGCTGTAAAATAGAAGGTTAAACAGTACTGTGCAATGCAGTACTTTAGCTTAAAATCAAACAGTAAAAAAATACATTTACTGTCACTTCTTATCTATTTCCATTTATTAGTGTGTTTAATTCTTCAACATCAATAGTAAGAAATTTACTTGTAGAGTATAAATTGTACTCAGCAGGTCCAGTCTTGCATTTTCCCAGAGTGCTTTGCTACATCAGGACCTGATACCTGATCTTTTATGTACAGTACATAATGTATAAAGTTTTTAAAAATACCTGATTGGTGTATCAAAAGCAACCTAAAATATCCATTTATATATAAAATTTTTAATAGTTTTTATTTGGAACAGTGATACTCTTTCTATAATGGTAATTAATGTGACAATTTTATTTTTCATTTGGAGTAATTTCCTTCCAACCAAAGAAGTGCTATCTGCCATGTAATTCTCATTTTATATAGCTGGCATTTTATGATACATAACTCTTGCCTAAGAGCCAACATAATTTAATCCATCCATAATGTGATGTTTAGGCAGGAGTACCCTTCTGTGTTGAATTATAATGCCGTGTTTATATTTGTTCAAAATGTTGTTTCACATTATTTTAATTTTGCTGTTTTCTAAGTCATCCTTAAGAATCAATATTAGGATTATATGTCAAAGAAAGGTCTATAGATTTGTATCTTGTACATGAATACTGTACCAGGGAGGATAGTGCACTCAATTTCTAGTGATATATTAGAAGTTAAGAGATAAGTTTTCAGCTTAGAACTCTTGATTTCTCTTCTGTCTCAAAATATTTAGGTTTTTGAAATTCTGTCCTTAAATAATTTCAAAATATTTTTATATACAAATCTGTATGATCTTTTTTCCTGTCTGCAGTCCAAATTACAGGACCATTAGAGTCTGTGTCCTTGAATCCATGCTCAGGCAGCCTTCCACAGCACTTGAGACCGAATTGTTTGCGGTGGCATCTCCCAGGGGGGATTTCCTTGTCCCTTTTCCTGTGTAGAGTGTACAGAAGGGCTGAGAGCTGGCTTTCACAAAGCAGGGCTTGGAGTGATTTCCCACTGCCCTGGACTAGGATGCTCTCCATCTAAATAAGCACCCATCTCCAGCTGTTTGTTGATTTTGCCTCCCCAAAAGCTATAATGCCATTTAACTTTCCTTGCTTAGTTGGAATATTGCTATTTTTTATAGATCCACCAAAAGACAATGGGGGAGCAGCAATAAATACGTATGTTGTGGAAATGTCTGAAGGCTTAAGTGGTAAGTATTAGGATCATACATTGGAATTCACTTGTGTGGGGTTTTTTTTCTGTCTCTGTGTGAATGTGGGAAGAATAAAATGTGTATTATGATAGGGAAAGTTATTGCCAGGGACTGACATCAAAAAGAAAATAGAGACACATTGATGCTTGTACACAAGAAATTCTTTTTCTCTGATTTAGAAAAGAAAGACGCCACAAAATTCTGTGATGCAAGAGATGCTTTTTGTTTAACTTACTAATTAGGTCTATTCAGTTTTAGAAATGAAATTACATATTTCAGACATTTTAGGGCAAGAAGACAGGGACATGTACCTTTGTTGTCTGCATGGCAGATGAAAGAAAAGCTCGTACTCCATTTATCACTATTAAAAGAGAACAATGATGCAGCTGGGATAACTTTCTGCTGTTTGCTTTTCTGTTCTTTCATGCAGAAGCGAAACTGACAGTATTTCTAAATTGGACATAAACCTATCTTGCTAAAATATTTTAAAATCTTGACCTCTTAAGTAGCCTGATTGAGTTCAGAAACAGTCACATAAAGAATGAAAGTTTAAACTTCTCCCAAGCCTTGTCAGATGAAGACAGCACTGTCCCCAGATACGACAGGAGCCCTCTCAGGGCTCTCAGTTGTGGTTCTTTTGATGTTTAGTCTATTGCTTTCCTCTCTCTGTCATGTGTCATGAGTCACATTAAGTCACTTTTGGAATGATGCACCCAAGCGTTTCATGCAGATTTAGTGAGTTGTGCATTACATTTCATTCCCAGTCCTCTAAGTTCTGTGGTGTATTGAGTTGTTGGAGATTTAATTAAAAGTCCCCAGGTTCCCTGCTTAATCTTTTAAACAGAGAGAAAATGCTAAAGAGTTTCCGGTTTAAGAGTAGGAAATAATGGAATCAGAATTTCACATGCTTCTGGGCCATTTAGGAACACAGAAACAAACTTCATCAATTGTAAACTATAGTTACAGCCTTCAAAATTATAATGTAATTTGAAGCCTGTTTTCTGTGAAAAATTTTACTTTACTATCTTTCCTGTTTATTTGGTTATGATGTTGAATTTGCTTGCTGACCCAGTGTGTTCTCTTCTAGTTAAGATAAATACCAAATAAGGAAGCTATTTCACTTCAGCATACCTACACCTAGGAAACTGTCTTTATGAAATTATAGGATCTTCCAGGAAATTCAAAGCAGTCTCAATTTCTATTTTTTTTTATTAAACATCAGGGACACACTTATTTTAGTGAAGTTAGGCTATCTGCTGTGGCTGGTACTGAAGTGTGGCAAATTGCACTTTGGTTCATTGCACACTTATTCCTAACCTTTCAGGAAACAAATGGGATACAATATACAGCGGAGCCGCTAGGGAACATGTGTGTGACCGACTAAATCCAGGCTCTTCATATCGGTTACGTGTATATTGCGTTGGGGAAGGAGGACAAAGCACGGTAATATCAGCTAATATTTTTATTAAATAAAATTTCTCTCTGTAAGAAAATCTGGTCCAGTAGATACTTAAGCAAGTATTGTGCAGAAGTGCCTAACAAAATAGCCATAATTTAGAACCTCAGAGAAGTTCCAGTATTGCTGCACAGTGGTTTGAGTTTCTGCTTGTTTGTTAAAGAAATATATCTGAATATTCTTTTATGATATTATATTTTGTTTGACATGATGGTCTTTTTTACAGAAACGGATACTTTTCCAATGTAATACATTTATACAATGTCATTCATTAAGGCCTAACCCAATACAGAGTTTTAAGAAGGGTACTTGAGAAGGCTCCCCATGGAATTGGTCACAGCACCAAGCGTAACAGAGTTCAGGAAGCACTTGGACAATGGTTTCTCACATAGTGTGATTCTTGGGGGCTGTCTTGGGGCCAGGAGCTGGACTTTGATGATCCTTGTAGATACCTTCCAACTCAGAAGATTCTGTGAATTTAATGTAGTTCCAGTAGTCAGTGGAGTACCTTGTCTGAGTAGCCAAGCCACCCCAGCAGGCAGGGGAAGAAGTCTTCTCTCAGGCTTTACAGGGTTATGCTTCCCGTGCTCTCTCATGCACAATTAAAATGTTTACATTGTCCTACTTTTCAGTATTCCCAAATAATTTGCTGTGCCATACTATGCTCCTTTATACACACAAATTACATACACATGTGCACTGTCAATTCTGTGGTGTAGTTCAGTTGCCAGTACCAAAATGTCTTGCTGTATTGGTTTTCCCTTCTCAGCAGCAAGTGTAACAAAGCCAGCCCTGACTCTCTGCAGATTTCCAGCAGGGCTTTACTATCAAGCTGCTGTCACAAAAATCTCAAAGCCTTCCATTCTTGGTGTTTGCTGTTTCTACACATCCCTGCCTTATTGCAATGAAAAAAAATGTATGTACCCTTCCTCCAGCTAGAAGTCTCCTGCAAAGATAACCTTGACTACAGAATAAATCTCTTGCCTTAAGGAATGCACCTGGCCTTAAGAATAAATCTGGACTCCTTCAATGCTGGCTTGGCTGCAGTGCTTTCTCAGTCACCAGACCACAAGTCTCTGGAGACTTTAGCTCTGCCAATCTACGTCCCTACAGCCCAATGCCACGATTTGAGAATTATCATTGAGTACCGAAGAGGAAATAATTTCCAGAAAGTCCACATACTTTCTGAAGGTGTCAGAAATCAACACAACTGTGAAGAAATATGTAATTAACTCTTCTACAGCTTCTCGTGAACATATGCGAAACATTCTGCCTTTTAAGTAGCAGCAATTGATCAATGCAACAATATGTTCAAAGGAGCTGAAAAGCAGCAGATCACCAGTCCATTCTTCTTTGAGTATACGTAGAAACCAGTTGTGAAATGAGACTCTGAGATTCATTTTTTCTGTAAACCTAAGGGCTTTCCAACTTCAATTTGTTCTGTATCACACTGAAGCTAATAACCCCTCACTGTGCTCACTTCTGTGTGCATCCAGAACAGTCAATGCCATCTGCTGCATGAATTGTTATGTTCTTGGGTAATTTTTGCCCAGACTTCAGAGGTGGAAACTTGTTGCAGATCAGGTATTGCTAAGCAATGAAAATGTTGAAATACCTTTTTTTTTTTTAAATCTCTTCTGATTGACACTTCTACCAACTTTTGCTTTCTGAGAGGTTCTACCACAGAAAGGATAGAACCCTTAAAGTAAGGGTTTAGAAATCATTAGACTGCACTCTGATGCAAAAGAGAACGAGTTTACATTGAATAAGTCACATTTCAAGCATCTGTACTATGTTTGTACTGATAATTAACCACTGTTTTTAATTCTACTCCTTGCATGTGCACCAAAATACAAAAGCAAATTTTGCATATTGTGTGATTATTTTGGCATGGTTTGAGAAATACATACCAGATCACTTCAGCATCTTCACATATTTGAAGATGTCAGTTAAAAAGAGGAAGGTCTTGTTTTTGACTCAGGTATTAGCCTTTACTTGTGGCATAACTGATAGTTTTTGTTTTGGCCTGGATAACTTCATTAATCTATCTTTTTCAGGTATCTGATTCCTTAGTGGTGCAGACACCAGCAGTGGTTCCTGGTCCATGCCAGCCCCCAAGGCTACAGGGTAGACCAAGAGCAAGAGAAATTCAGCTGCGCTGGGGTAATTTCATTACAAGTGTTAGAGATTGTAAGGGATCCAAATGTGTTACATGTTAAAATTAAATAAGCTTTTCTTTCTTTCTTATTTTTAGGACCACCTCAGGTAGATGGTGGTTCACCCATTACCTGTTACGGTCTGGAAATGTTTCAGGCAGAAAGCGATGAACACAGAGAGGTTTACCAGGGTTCTGATGTTGAGTGCACAGTGGGCAGCCTTCTTCCAGGGAGGATGTACAGCTTCAGACTGAGAGCAGCTAACAAGGCTGGGGTAAGGAGGCAGTCTGAAATGAAATTCATTCCAGAGACTGCAATCACTATTAAGGATTTTTTTATTTCAAAAGAAACATTTAATAGTAATTTTTAAATTAGGATTTTCTAATGTAGACTCATTTGAGTCACATAGCTTATTGTTTTGTGGTAACAGACGGTTAAGCATCAGTTTATAATGAAGGGGATTTTTAGATGAAGGGAAGAGAAAATAGCTCATTATGTCTTTTATCTGAACAGTAATATTAGGAAATCATTAGGAAATACTATGCACCTTATTAAAGCACTGTTAACAACTTCACTATTCTCATGTGAAATAAGGTAGCAAATTATTTTCTGTATACAGGTTTTTAAATTTATTGACCTTTACTTTTATAGCTGTTGGTGTTCAGAACACAATAATTAGTGTTTCATGACTCTCTATTTTTATATTTAGTTTAACTTCTGACTACATGTTCTATCAGATAAAAGACTAATTTCCCTATCTGGAGTATTAAAGGTGTTTAAATCAATTGTTGCTGTGGAACAAGCTTTATTTCGTTATGTACCCAAAGTTCTGATTTGTTCAGTAATGTACACTTCACTAAAAACTGTCAGAATGAGTTGACACTGTGGAGAGGTCTGCAGCTTAAGGCTTTAAAGCAGTATCCTAACTTTTATCTTCCCTCCACCCTGCAAAGAATGGTTCATAGTTCAGCAGTTTTTGAATCCTTTATTTCTTTCACATAGGTAACTAGGCAGTACCAATTATTTTATATTCCAGTGCAGCCATCTTGTATCTTTAGAATAAGGCTTTGGATAGTATTTCCCTGGTTTTCCCAAGAGTTTGAAGTGACAAATTTATTCACATTGCATTTGCTGGAGTGAAGAAAAATTTATAGCTGTTCTGGCGACTAGTCAGATACTGAAATAAATCCTGAATCGACAGTCCACAGAAATTTATTTTATAAACAGATAATACAAAGTTTCAGGTTGCTGTTGCATGTCCCTACTATGGTAAACTGTTTTTTAAAAAGCAGCAATTTCATTCTTACAATATAGTCGTATCAACTCCCTTTTTAACAGTTTGGACCATACTCCGAAAAATGTGAAATAACTACAGCACCTGGACCCCCAGATCAGTGCAAGCCCCCTCAAGTGGCATGCAGATCTTCTGCCTGTGCTCAGGTGTCATGGGAGGTAAGAATGCCATGGTAACACCTGTCTTAACATAATGGTCTTTGGCATTTTTGAGTTCAACTTGTAAAGTCTAATACTGTATTTTAATCATTTTACTTGTAAACAAAACATACCTGATTATCCAATAGGTAAAACCTTAGTCATTCATCATGCCATTATGATACAGCATTAAGTTGGCAGGCTGAAGGTACTGGATCTTATTGTGATCTTTTTTTCAAAAGTTTTGCCACAGCTGCTACTCTGCATTTCTGAGTGACGCAGTCTCATCTTAAAATTTTTCTTAAACCTAGTTATAGTTCCTCAGAGACAATGTATCCACATAATACAGTAGATTATTGTGCATTTCTTGGCTTTATAATCTGATTTAATTTTATATAATTACATCAGTTATAAAGTAGCAAAAGCCTCACAGACTTCCTATAAACCCATAGTATTTAGATACATGATTTTAAAAAATGCAATAGATAAAAATTAAGCTTGTAAAAAAAAAGTTTCTATCTGGAAATACTCTTTAAACACAGCTTTTTGGAGGCTTAGAGATGGGGGGAAGTATCTGAGTTACAGAACTGTACAGAAAAAAATTAAACTGTTTTACTTAGAAAGTAGTATTCATGCTTCCTACTGGGGGAATATCAGAGGAGCACTCCTTAAATATCTACAAGGCAAAGCCTTTTTAAAAGAATACCATAAAAAAATTCTGGTAGAGTTAATTTGAGTGATATTAGATGTCTGTTTTACAGAGTCACACAGTAATTAAGGCACAAGTAGACCTCTAGATGTTATTTAGTTCAACCTTCTATTCAAATGGGTTAAGTTTCTCAGGGCCTTTCCCAGTGAAATTTTATTTATCTCCAAGAATGCGTATATTTCAACCTAGTAAAACTGTCTGGGTAAACTGTAGGATTTTTCATTCTGTAGGATTTTCTTGGTTTATGTCTAGTCAAAATACCCTTTAATGCAAGTCATGACTCTTATCTTGGCACTGTGCCATCTTCAAGAAAAATTTTTGTCATAATGTTTGTACCGTACCAGTAAGTAATTTAAGGCAGCAGTATGATCTTCGCTTAGTTGGATCACTTTGCTATTAAATAAACTTTACTTTTTTGTTGTGTGTTGCACTCTGGCTTTGTGACCCTTTGCTGGACGTTCTCCATTACATCAATGTCCCTCTCCTTTTGGGGATCCCAGGACAGGGACATGGTACTGGAGATGCAGCCTCACAAGTGCTGAGGGGAATCATTATTCCTTTGACCCTTCTTGCTGCTCATTTGCTAATACAACCAATATGTAATTCACCTTCATCAGACACACACTGTTGATTCTTATTCAACTTTCTTACCAGGGCACACAGGGGTTTTTTTGGTAAAGGTTGCTCCTCAGCCTGTACTTTTTTGAATCAGTCCAGGATTTTGTCTTTGCAATTGTCTTAGTTGAACTTGCTGAAGTTTGTATCAGATTCTGCCTGTTATTTGTATTGTATTAAATTAAAAATCAGCAAAGAAATGGGAGGGTAAGACTCCTCTGGAACAAAAACAAAATATAGATCTGGTGAGTTTGGTTGATTTTTTTTCTCCTGTCAGTATAATACTTTTAATTATTTGATTTCCATTTAATTAAAATTATTTCCATTTTAAAGGTACCAGTAAGTAATGGAGCTGATGTCACGGAGTATCGACTGGAGTGGGGCGGTGTGGAAGGATGCATGCAGATCTCCTATTGTGGGCCTGGGCTCAGCTGTGAAGTGAAAGGGCTTTTGCCTGCCACTATATACTATTGCAGGGTTCAGGTAAAGATGTAAAACTATTGTTAGTGAAATCTGGAAATAGGAATTGACTCTGCCATAAGAACACTGTCTACTTTGGATTTGCAGGCAGTGAACGTTGCAGGTGCAGGTCCTTTCAGTGAAGTAGTAGCATGTATGACTCCAGCCTCTGTACCTGCAGTTGTGACCTGTCTTCATGGACTAAGTGAAGATGAAGTTGAAAGTCCACATTATTCTCCTTCCACATGCCTTGCTATAAGCTGGGAAGAGCCTTGTGACCATGGATCTGAAATCCTTGGCTACAGCATAGACTTTGGAGATAAGCAGCCAATAACTGTTGGGAAGGATCTGACCTATTTCATAGAAGGCTTACAGCCAGATACTACCTACAGGTATGTGGTGCACAGCTACTTGACAGCCTACTGTTCCCTCCACAAGAGCAGATGCTTTGCTTCCTTGTATTTTTTTATTGTCTTCATTATTATTCTCAGACACATTAGTGCAGTCATGGAGCAAAAAGAAGTTTTGTAATGATGATCATCATAAATAGATGTGCTATTTTTATTTTCTTTCAAAAATAATTTATGTTAGTTTATTGCAGTATTGTTGTATCTGTCTGGTTAATGTGTCAATTTAACTAAAGTCACATCACATATTCAGATTCATAACTGTTTTTGGGCTGGTTTCTTCTCTGTTTGAAAATGTAAAATCCATCCAAGAAGGACTATGTCCTGTCTGATCTAATTGCAGCTCATTGCAACTTGCAATGCCTTATCTGCAGAAAAAGCGGAAGTCAGCATGAACAATATCAGTTTGAAAGATCAGCCAGCTGTGTGTCTCTTTTGAAGTATTTTAGTTGCTGAACTCATCCCTTATGTTCAGTCCAAGGGTCACTGAAAAATATAAATGCAAAAATCAGTAGTTTTGCCTGAAGACACTACATCCCTGTTACAAAAACATGTCCTCAGTGTTAAAGGAGAATGTCAGTCCCACTGAAGTCAGACTCCTAGCCCACTCTGACTTCAGTATAATTAGTACATTATCTGGCTATGCAGTTTTCTGAATCCTTAATTACTGTTTTATGGCTTTATGTGAGAATACAATGTTTCTGTGTGCCTTATAATTATTTAACAATAATGTTGGCAATCTGAAGAGCTGTTGCTCTCTGTGTCAGTAGACTGAAAAAAGTCACTTCCATTGCAGAAGGTAGGTCTATACTTCTACCCATGTAAGTTTTTTTCCAGAATACACTGTCAACTCCTTGTGCAAATAAAAAATTGCATGTATTAACCTTAGCTGTGGGCTGTAATAAATTAGCGTAACATTAAATATTACTATAGTGAAGGAGAAATATTTATTCTTTAGCCTGCATACAGTTTGTGTTTCCATATTTTGCAGTTGTGTGGTTGACTGTTTCAGAATTTAATTACTGTGTTTACTTTTTTCCAGTTACCTAGATACTATTTTGGACAAGCAAATGTTAAGTCTGCAAAATTAAATTAGACACATTTTGCTCCCTGTGGCTACCTGTGAAATACATAAAGAGCCTCTGTTGTCGGCTTTTTCCTTTTCAGAAATAAATTTCTTGGCTAAGTCTTTTAATTCTTACTTGCAAATCTAATGCCAGCATTGTCTTTCTTGGAGTATCAAAGAAAAAACAAAACCCTACCTTATCCTTGAGTATCAAGTTCTACAACTTCCTCAGCTCTGTGTCTTTGGCGACTTTTGGTTTCCCCTTCTCACTTTGCAGGCAGACCCAAGAGGGCTTGTGTTTGCAAGTGCCCAGAGATGTGTTACTGGTGGAAACAGCAAGAGAGGTGGCTCGGCACCATTGCTTAATTCTCACATGAATATGTTCTGTTCAGAAAAGTCCATAAAAATGTCTGTTAGTCATCCTTGAACTCACCTGATAAAACAGTCACAGATATGGTTTCCCCTCTTTGGGGTTTTGGGTTTTTTTACCTTCCCTCATCACTCCAATGTGGCTATCAAAAATTTTGGTTCAAGGCCTCCACAGTCAGAAAGATGGACCACTCTTGAAGTAACTCACAGAACTTTTTTATCTTTTCACTAATGTGAATTTATTTTTAATACTTTTATTTCTAATCTGGCCAACTCCTTAGAATGTAAGGAAAGTGATACACCTGCATATTCTTGACAGTCTATCAAAACATAGCACTGATAAAAGTCTTCATTGTAGATAGAACCATTATTCTCTATTTAATGAGAATGGTGGATATGGCCAGTTATTTTTAGAAACTATTTTCAAGTTAATTTATTCTCTCTTTCTCCAAATGCTAGAGTACGAATTCAAGCCCTAAACAGTCTTGGAGCAGGTCCTTTCAGCCACACCATAAAACTGAAAACAAAGCCTCTCCCGCCAGATCCACCTCGCCTGGAATGTGCTGCATACAGTTCTCAGACTCTGAAGCTGAAGTGGGGAGAGGGAACTGCGAAAGCATTAGCTGATTCCATCCAGTACCACCTTCAAATGGAGGATAAGAATGGAAGGTTGGTTTTGGCATTGCTTTAATCTGCCCAGTGTCGCTGTGGTTGGATGCTTGGGAGATGGCAGCAAAGGGCAAAATTCTTGGTGAATTTACAGCAGATGTAGGAGGTTGTCTCATCTGGCAAGGGAAGAAGGGCTCTAGTGTTCTGTGCTGAGAAGTGCAAGATAAAAAACTTCATTGTTTTTTATTTACAGTTCAACTGTAAATGTAAACAGTTCAAATGAAGAATTTAATGCAGTGTTCAGTACCAGCACACTTTTCTCTCTCACTTTTGGTTAAATATTTTGTCAAAGTAGCAAGTTCAATCTGTTGTGAATTTTATAAACTTAATATCAGAAGAGATGAATTCTTTGCTCTCTGTTGCCTTATATGCAGTTATTTTAGTGGAAATTAATACAAATTATTATTTTGAGGGATCCCTTGCCTCATGTTAAATAGAATGTCAGCTGAGGCAGTACAGCAAGAGCCCTTGCCTAAATGGTAAGATGAGCAGTACTGCTAGAGTGCTCCATATCTGATGAGTAGCTTTACCTTGACAAAAAGATAAAAGAGATCTACTATGTGCTGTGCTGTAAGGAGGAAAATAAATTACACTCTTTAACTGGAAAGAAATTTATTGCTAGTACCAAAGATTAGGTCATGTGCAGGTACCATCTGTTCTAAAAAGACAAGAAAAAAACTAAGTAGATGAGAACCCCAGCCGGAACAGAGAAATTTGTGCTGTGTCCTGGAGACACCAAAGCTGAAAAACAAAGAAGAATTGTCATGATCAGTTTGTGCAACAATTGTCACGTGAAGGAGAGTGGCCAGTGTACAAAACTCTCAGAAACAGATCTGGTGTGCACTACAAGTGTGACTGCCCTCCTGTGCAGGTCTGCATGAGCCCATCTCCAACAATGATTTACAAGAGCAAATGGCACTTTGTCTAGGTGTAGTAAGGGAAAGTTGCAAAGGGGCAAAAAGCTAAAATCTAGTTACCTAATTTTGAAAAGCTAAAGATGTTGCAGGAGTAGATGGCCAAGGGAAAAAAAAAATGCAGCTTATTGAGAGACACAGCTGCTGTCTTTTCCCATTGTTCCAAATGCAAAATAGTTTCTTAAAATGCTTAGGAACGTTTGGTAAGAGAGAATTTGTAGTGTTCTTTGTGCAAGAGATTTTTACTTCAAAGACATGAGAAATAAAAACTTGCCCCTGGAAAAGGAGCTTACTGTTTTATAGCAGCCAGAACACTGTTTAATTCTGAAATAAGTGTTTCTGGGCTTTTCATTAGATTCTGGGAAATTATGGGAACAGATTTCAAGACAATACTTTAACTGTTCCAGAAGTCCTTTTCTGTGTTCAAAACAAGCTACTCATTCCATTTTCAGGTTTGTATCCTTATACAGAGGACCATGTCATACATACAAAGTTCAAAGACTCAGTGAGTCAACATCATACAAATTTTGTATTCAGGCGTGTAATGAAGCTGGCGAAGGTCCCCTTTCTCAAGAATATATTTTCACTACTCCCAAATCTGTTCCAGCTGCCTTGAAAGGTAAGGGTGCTTCTTTTTTTGTTTGAGGGGTGGAAGAATCACAGGTTTGTTTTGGTATTACGTTGTATTTGGGATATTGAGAATACTAAGCCCTTTTCAAGTGCAGGTAGGGATAGTGGGAGAACACGCTTTTCATGTAATTACCTAAAATATTCAGTCCAAAAATGGAAGACTTGCGGTTTATGCATTCTTTGACATAACAAGTTTGTACTTAGAATCCCCTGCTTACCAGGAGAGTGGCAGGTTAAGGTGAAAATGCTTTCTATCATGTTTAGAATAATATTAAGCATTGTTTGGGGGATTTTTGGTATATAATGCACACTTACAGTCACAAAGTTTTATTTGCTTTCTCTTGGATGATACCTAAACTAGGAAAAGAGGCCTATATGAATTTTTAGTTGTTGCTCCAGAAAACACTGGAGGAAGAATAAATTTGAATTTGAATCTTTTGTTTCTCTGAGACAAAACAGGAGGTAGAATATAGAATTTTAAAGGTCATTAGAATATGACAGTATGTGATGGGGAAAGCAGAGCTAGCTGTCACTTTTATGCTTCCTTCCTTCAGCACCAAGGATAGAGAGAATAAACGATCACACTTGTGAAATCACATGGGAGGTTCTGCAGCCCATGAAGGGTGATCCAGTTATCTACTGTCTTCAGGTCATGGTGGGAAAAGACTCAGAATTCAAACAGGTATGATGTGTTTAGGTTATTGCAGTTTTCTTTGATTATTGTTTCTGATAACTAGTTTAGTAAAATTAGTTGACATTGGATTTAGTAAAGCTTATTGTGTTCCAGTATGGTTTAAGTCACCATGTTAACTTTTTGTTACTAAATAATAGAAGATAGTATCTCCTAAACCTATCTCCTTTATCTCAGAGGGAGAGTCTGCACTAAATTACAGCCTCTGTGGTTTACACTAATGTTCACTAAATACAGCTTGACACATCAAGTGGTGAGGAAGTCATCCACTAATGGAACCACTGACAAAAAGAAACCTTCTACCTAATGGTACAGAATTAAGACTGGGGAGAAAAGTGGCAAAGGGTTCTCTTTGCACTAAGAGCAAAGAAGCAGTTCGAAATGCCAAGGTACAATTTATCCTGCATTCAGTGCTAATTTTGCTTCCCAGTTTGGATTTTTTTTGGCTTCACAGTTTATAAACTGTCTGATATTTGACATGAAATTAGGCTTGAAAACTGTTTCATGTTGTTAAGCCAAGGAACTTTCCTTCCAGGAAAGAAAGAGTTAATTCTAGTATATTATAATTTTATTACAGTTCAGTATTAAATAAGTTTTGCCTGTGTTTTGGTAGATTACAGGCCTTAATATTTTCATAACTTTTAGTGTAACACTGTTATGGCCATTTGTCAAATTTTTCAGTAAAAGATGAACCATAAACTGAGATGTCTTGCCAGGTGAATATTTTTTTTTGTAATTTCAACATTGTAAATGCAACATTGGGTATGTCAGGTGTAGTCTGTGTTGCTTTTAGACAGAGTCAAATAATGCTTTGATTATCAGTGTGTATTGCCAAATGACCTGGGCAAGAAAATAAAGTTTGCTCTTTGAGTATGGTAACAACAAAAGATTGAGGTGTGTGGTTACTTTTGCCTCTGCAGAGCAGTCTAGCATAGTAAAGCAGAATAAAATGAAAAGACTAATTTGCAGAAATTAAAATTGGAACAATCAAGAAGTAAACAGTATGAAAATAGCCTTTAAGACACTTTGACATGATGGTGGCAATTTTATTCAACACGGATAAAAAATAAGCCTGCATGTCTGCTCTAAGCTGTTTCTGCTATTTTGCTGCCAGAACTTCACTCTTTTCCTTCTTTCTGATCCATCATCCAAATTGCTCCTTCCATCTACAGACAAAATAAGTTAATAATGTGCTGTTTGAGCCATATACACCAGTCAAAGATCTTAAAGGGGTCAGGAAGCAACTATATAAATACCCCAGGAAACACACTGGAGGGGAAGGCAACTTCTGGCAAGGCACTGGGGACAAGCAGCTGAGGATGGTAACCCCTGCCATAAAGCTGGCATAGCTGGAGTAGGATATGTGTCAGTGGCTTGTTTGTTCACTCCCAAATGTATTATCCAAATTAGCAGAATTTTGAGGAAGCTGCACTTCCGATGGTCTGCCCTGCCTCAGAGAGAAAAGTCTCAAGGTAATGCTCAGCTTGTCAGAGAATTCTAAGCGTAGCCTCAGGCACAGCAAGAGCTCTTCAAACAGCAGTATCAGAAGGGATTTCCTGTTTCTTTACATTTCTAGTTTGCCTTTTCAGGATATGGTCTAACAGTATGGTGACTTTCGGGAAAGCTCCTGATGATGTGATATTTCTGTATTGTGCTACCAGTTAAAATAAAGTAAATCCAGGTATTTGGAGGTGGGGAGGGCGAAGGAGCTTAAAGAGAGAAATCAAATTGCTCTGTGCTACCTACCTAATACCTCCATACCTATTGAAGTACCTATAACTGCACCCTTGTGAGGTTTTGTTGGCTTTCACACAACCTTTACAAAGCTGCAAATTTAATTAATTTGAGAAACTGGAATTTAGATTTTACTGAATTAGGCACTACATGCTGAAGCATTGTGAATTCATGTTAACTAGCCAACTGAGAGATCTCTGGAGGGCACCCTCATAAGTCATCTCTGTCTTGGGAATATGATGAAATTAAGAATCACAAAGAGGACTCTGTGCCTTTCCTGATACAGTGTTTATTGGGATAAATCATAATATTTTTAAATATAGATAACTACAACCAAGTACATTGGATTGGATTAGACTTAATGAATTGGCTTGATACAGAGTTATCTGCCTAAAATCCCATTATATGATATTATGTATTGCATCCCATTGTGAGTGGTCATTAAACACCTGAACGCTGGGGCTTGTGACAGAGTTTATTTGGTGTGTACTCATCATTCCACACAAGTTCTTGTGTTTCACCAAAAGAACTGGAGACTTTATTTGGTATTTAATTACGTATTTGAGCTTTTTGTCCATTTTTCTTTGCGTGGGTGAAAACATTGGTGAGTTGTCATCCTTTTTAGTTACCTTCACCATAAACAAACCCATACTAAGATGCATGTGTGATATATAGTACATTTTTACATGATATATCCCTTTTTCCCCCCATTATTGCTAGATTTACAAGGGCCCGGACTGGTCGTTCCGATACACAGGCCTCCAGCTGAACTGTGAATACCGATTCCGCGCATGTGCCATTCGCCAGTGCCAAGAGGCCATGGGTCACCAGGACCTGGTGGGCCCCTATAGCGCCCCAGCGCTATTCATCTCTCAGAGGACTGAACCACCGGCAAGCACCAACAAGGACACTGTGCAAACCACAAGGACACAATGGTCACAGAGCGACCAAGTGTGTGCTGCTGTCATCCTTGCACTTTTTGCTATCTTTTCCATTCTGATTGCTGTTATCATTCAGTACTTTGTCATAAAGTGAAGAAAAGAGATCTATTTTATAATGCTGCCCATTACATTTTACTTTCTCATAATCTAAAAGTAATTCTGTTCTCTTGCTTTTACAAAACCAGGCATTTAGCACCGGCATTGGGACTGATGCAAACTTTCTCAGCCACTTTAAAATGCTTACTCGTAGGTATAGGCTGACACATGTTATTAAAATGCAAGCCACAGAAATATAATCTTTTCTTTATATGCCTTCATGCAGTACAAACTCGGTATGGGGCAGGCACACAGTGTTTAACAGAAAGGGTTTGACCAGTAAACGCAAGTGTAAAGATGATTTCCTGGCCCACACTTCTAAGGGTTGCTAACATAACAGGGAAGAATGTGTAGATCGCATTTAAAACTTACACTAACAACCTTGTGCTGTACACAATATTAATCTGATGCTGTGAAAGCAATTTAGCGCTGTATTTCTACCTCCTCATTTGTCTTAATTATTTGGGAAGCAGGATTTATGCTGAAAAACAGAAGGGGCTTTTCTCAGGCAGCAAATAATAAACTGGATGGAAGAGTATGTATGAAGGAAGCTTCTTATCTGATAAATGTGGAGTTCTTCACTGCAAGTAGATGTTTTTGAAAGACTACAAGGAGATGGCACAAGTGGTTTATCTTACCCCCAGGATTTGATGTTTACTTACAAAAATGCCTCTTTTACTTCTTCTGAATATAGAAAGGAGAGTGTGAGAGACTTTCTTAGATTTGTTATTTAAATTGAAAAACACATTTCCAAAGTTGACCTTTGATTGGATGCAGTTTATACAGATGTCTGTGCCCTCTGATTTTGGCTAGTCAATAGAATTTTGAGGTAAAATTCATTATTGAATTTTTGCTGTTTCCCCAACATTCACTTGCCATATCCACCAGAAATAAGCACTGCCTTTTTTGTTTGTTTTCTTTCTTTCTTTCTTTTTTTCTCTTTTTTTTCTTCCTTCTTTCTGTTCTTTCCTTCTTTGGGGCACCAAATCGGAAGACAAAGTGTAGTAATTTGCACCAGAAAACTTAAAGCTGCTTTTTTCTTGAGATCCTAATGTTTAATGTAATGTCTCTTTGGATACTGTACCAAATTGTTGATTGCATGTAGTTAATGTTGCATTAGAGCACTTTGCAATTGCATAACTCATCAATGTTTTGTGAGCTTGCATTTGTGAGTTCTTGAATGACCAGACTGAATTTTAACAAGTATCCCATTGAACATCTTGCTAGATGTCAATGATTGCCAGTGACACAAAGCTTGTAGTGAAACTATCTTTAAAAAAAATTCTTGTCTCATCACACTTATGTTATTTGTTATACACTTTGTAATTAGCTACTTTTAATTTATTTGAGTTACAAGATAGTGGATCATTAATGACTTCTAGTTGTGTTCAGTTTAGCATTTTTAATAGTATTAAACACTTCTGTCAGTCTTAATAATAATAAAAAAAAGGAACCTCTGTCTTGTGCTTTGAAGATCTCTGAAGAATTTCTCTTATATTAGAACGGGCATGTATTGTAATTGTTTATACGTCCAATGATCTGTGCTGTAGAATAATGTTGCTGAGTTTTGTTTTTTTTAAAGAAAAAAAAAGAAGAAATGGCAAAGAACTTGGCCTCCATGTGGCAAGAACGATCTGTCTTTAAAATGTACTGTATGTTTACATTTTATTTTGAATTTGTCATTTGTACGTATAGGCTGATACCTTCCCGCAGGACACCGCGATAACTGATGTTTTCTAGAACCTTCTTAAAAGTGCCATGTTTGGCAGTGCAAATGAGGTTGCGTGTCACAGCCCAGAGATTTCTTACGCTTGAATGTCTAAAACGGTAAGATTTGTTACTGCAGGTAACCTGCAGTGACTTACGTTTTTCATAGTAAAATTCAAATGAGCTCCTATTTTTGATAGTCATTTAATAGTGTATTTGCCATTTGAGCCTCAGTGCATATTACTGCATTGAAGACAGTTTTTAATGTAATCTTAATTTTACCTCATATACTGTACATTCCAAAAATAAATAAATAAAAGAAAAAGAGAAACTCTAAAGTTTTTAAAACGCTATAGATACACTACCAAACATATCACTTTACGGTTGTACAACGTCGGGCTCCATGAAGACGAACCTGTATAGTCTGATAGAAAATACATAAAACGATGTAGCAAAGTACCTTTAAGAGTCTGTGGACAATAAAAAAGTACCTTCTTTTTCGCTGCTGGTGGTCACTCCTGTGCGCGCACCGCCGCCGCCCCCCTCCCCTCCCTCCTTCCCTGCGGGCCGGGCCGCGGGGCGGGGCGCGCTACCTGCGCGGGCGGGGCGGGGCGGGGCCGGCCCGGAGCCGGGAACGGCGCTGCCCCGGCCAAGGCGCGGCCCCCGGCGGGATGCGGCTCGGCGGCGGCCCCGGGAACGGCAGCGAGGGCGAGTCCGAGTGGCCGTGGCCGTGGCCGCCCTGCGACGAGCGGCTGTGCCCGGCGCTGCCCGTGTGGGTGCTCGTTCCCGTCACGGCCGTCTGCCTGGGGCTCTTCGTGGTCGGCGTGGCGGGCAATGTCCTCACGGTGCTGGTCATCCGCAGCTACCGCGACATGAAGACCACCACCAACCTCTACCTGGGCAGCATGGCCGTCTCGGACCTGCTCATCCTCGTGGGGCTGCCCTTCGACCTCTACCGCCTCTGGCGCTCCCGGCCCTGGATCTTCGGGCAGCTGCTGTGCCGCCTCTCGCACTACCTCAGCGAGGGCTGCACCTACTGCACCATCCTCCACATCACCGCCCTCACCGTGGAGCGCTACCTCGCCATCTGCTTCCCCCTCAAGGCCAAGGTGGTCGTCACCAAGCGCCGGGTGAAAGCCACCATCGGCGTCCTTTGGGCATTTGCCTTGCTCTCCGCCAGCCCCTTCTTCTTCCTGGTCGGCGTGGAGCAGCCCGACAACCACACCGACTTCAGCCGCGAGTGCAAGCCCACCCCGCAGGCGCTGCAGTCCGGCCTGCTGGCCACCATGTTCTGGGTCACCACCTGCTACTTCGTCCTGCCCGTCACCTGCCTCAGCGTCCTCTACGGCTTCATCGGCCGCGAGCTGTGGCGGAGCAACTCCCGCCTGCGGGGCCCCAGCTCGCTCCTCCGGGAGAAGGGGAACCGCCAGACAATCCGGATCTTGGGTGAGTCCCGCCACCATCCCGCTCGGGCTACGGCTGGGGCAAGGACCGGGGCTGGGGGGTCTCGGCGGGGCTGAAGCGCCCGCGGCTCCCCTACAGGACAGGGAATAGCACAGGGGGACATCCCAGCCACGCTGCCGAGCCCACCAGTGAACTGTCACGGCAGGGATTTCACTCCCTCCCAACTGAGGCTTCACCCGCGTGCAGCAGCACGACTGCCTTCCCCAGAAATACCCGTTTTCTGAATTTTACCAGGCAGAATCAAGTACAAGATAGCCTGCAAATTCAGAAAAACTGTGGTAACATCAGCAGTCTCTTCCAGTGGGCAGCAACACCTCTTCAAAGAAAATTTCTACTTCTGAAAAGTAAGTTCTTAGTGGTCTTTTGTAGCTCTCCAAGGAGTAAATTCACTGGTTGCCCACAGAGGCTGAGAAACAGCAACTTACCCCTTGGAGCTGTTGGAGACAAATCCCGTAACACCAAAACACTTCCTACAGATGTAGGATGCTGATAAATTTTAGTTCATTTTCTTAGTCATACATTCAGTAACCCAGCATCAGACTCTGGAAAGTTAAGAGATCTTAGTCTGCCCTGGGGCTTTAATGTTTATAAGTAGTGACCCATCTAAAGGGAAAGAAAAAAATAAATCCAACTATTGACTGAGGAACATAAAATGCCCCAATTACTACTTTTGCCTACCTTTAGTGTAGTTTCTACATGTCACATGGGAGACTTCTTTTGCCGAGAGTGTAATCAGCTGGATGGAAATAGCGTAGCCCAAAGAAACTAATAAGCCTGAGAGAATTTTGCCGACTTACTTGAGGAAGTTACTTACACTGAAGTAGGCACAAGGTTTTCCGACAGAAGCACTCATATCCACGATCTCAGAACCCCCTGAATGGGACCAGTGCCCCCTTATCTTATGATCCAGCAGCACCAGGTGTCTGTGGCGTATTTCAGAAGCAAACTTTCTTTGGCTGCATCCTTTTATTGAAGCTCTGAGAAGCACGGAGGAGCTCTACAAATGCTTGTTTGTTTTACTTACATACATTTATAAACAAAAACAATTAAAAGTATGGATACAGTACTACACTTAAGTAATTGTTCCTCATCTGCCCCTGCTGTGTTGCCATTGCAAGAGGGTTTGTATTTGTTCTCATTGTGCTAAAATGCAACACAGGACCAGCTGAAGTGACAAGGGCTAGAGATCTGTTTAGGCAAATACTTGTCTCCAGCGGTAATGGTCTGGGGATGCATGAAAAAGCTTTAGTGGGAAAAAAATCAATCGCCCAACTACACTGTAAAGTCTTTATATTAGATATCATCCCGTCACAATAGAGGGAATTCTGTGGGAGCTTGGGTGACTGAGGTGCAGCCTGGGTCTTTTTCGGTGATGCAGACAAGTTAAACAACTCTGCAGCAAATGGAGCTGCTGTGGAGCTTCCACAAAAACTCCTCATTCTGACTTTTGTTTTCCTGTCTCATATGTGGCATTACAGACATAGCCAGGGGGGATTTCTGTAGTGTCTGATGTTACTATACAGATGTAATGCCACTCTTGTAGTTTACATTTTTCTCAGCAAACATCATCTCAGTTTAGCTTAAAATCTTACCAGTTACCTTTTACTTCAAAGACTAACAGTCAGACTTGATGCTATTCCCATTTTTTAATTGTTTTCCAACAACTTAATGCCATTATTTCTATATATCATTTGTATCAGTTAGAAGAACCTGCAAAATCAGCCACGTAAAATTTAGTTTACTGGATGGTTGAGAAGTTAACTCACTCCTTAACTGCCACATGTGTTATTTTGTCTTATAGCTGTGGTGGTTCTGGCCTTTGTAATTTGCTGGTTGCCTTTCCACATTGGCAGGATCATATTTATAAACACTCGGGACATGAGGACGATGCTGTTCTCCCAGTACTTTAATATATTCGCCCTGCAGCTTTTCTACCTGAGCGCATCCATCAACCCTGTCCTCTACAACCTCATTTCGAAGAAGTACAGGGCAGCAGCCTGCAAGCTGCTGCTGCCACGCCGAGCTGCAGAAAGGGCTTTCACTGTAACAAAAGACGCTGGGGGCTACACAGAGACCAGCGCCAGCACACGGAACGAGTACAACACCAGCTTCTGAGACTGCATCCTGCTCTTCAGGCACCCTTGCCTAAGGAAGGGAACGTCCTTCTCACGGGAGAGTCGCAAAAGGATGGACATTTGTTAGGGCGTGTGGTATTTCATAACTGTCTGTATTTTGGAATACTGTATTTTCGGTAACAGAGCAGGCAGGCACCATGAAGTGGGGAGAATGATGTGCAAGTTGTGAAAGATGGTAAGTCAGTAGGAAAAGCTGGAGTACATTGCCAGTAAAACCATGGGTTTACTTTATTACATATTGTTCATTGCACGTGTTCTGTGCCATTTCTAGTGTTTCCTAAAAATTGTAACACCAAAGTCTGCAAAGGAGCACTTCTTGGGAGCTGTAATGGGTAAAACTCCCAGACAGCCTTCACCATTTAAAAATGTTTTTATTGTAAACAAGATCTTACAAAACACAGTCTCATAGGGAGATGGATGCAAAAAAATCACCCGCCAACCTGAACAGCCCTGGAAAAAGAGGCTCTTTAGTACCTGGTCTTGTAATCATGAAGGGGACTTTCCTGGGCAGTTTCACTAATTTCTTTTAGGAAAGCATCTGCTGCACACAGCAGTCTCTGGCCTTAACCCTTTTGGCCTGACCCACAGGATCAAATGAGGTCTTTTATTTATATGTTAGCAACCAGTCCCCTGTTGTAAAACTTGAGATAACCCAGATCACTTCCTTAGGATAGGTGAGCAGTGTTTGGTAAATGGTAGTGGTCCACCGTGTCATATTGTGTATTGCATGTGCAAATAATACACCAAGTTAACCCACCTTTGCCACAAACGAGACTCATCACTGAATGTGCTGGACTATGCCCAGGGCCTGATGCTGCATGATGCTGCACTGCAAGTCAAAAAAAAACTCACTAATTCTGCTCCAAAAGATTTTAATTGGAAACTTCAACTGGACAATTTAGGAAGGAGGCTAGTTGTGAGGAAAAGCTAGAAGAAGCTGCAGCAGTGTTATCTCTAGAGGATCATTGCCTCTGTGTATTTTACTTGCTACTTTATTGGCTCTAGTGGTGTAAATCTGGACTGAAATCAATGATGTGGGACTGTGCTTACAGGAGCATCGCTGATGGAATGTCCATGCTTGCCCTTGGCTCTCTGTTAACTTCTCCTCCTTTCAGACATTTGTAGAGAGTGATACTTGTCCCCTCTGAGCCTCCTTTTATATCAGCTAAACACCCCCATCTCCCTCAGCTGCTCCTGAGTTGTGCTCCAGGGCCTTCCACAGTTCTGTTGCCCTTCTCTGGACACAATCCTGCCCCTCAGTGTCCTTTTAGTGAGGGGCCCAGAACTGAACACAGGATTTGAGGTGTGGCCTCACCAGTGCTGAGTACAGGAGGACAATCCCTGCCCTGCTCCTGCTGGCCACACTAGTGCTGACACAGGCCAGGATACCATTGGCCTTTTTGGCCACTTGGGCACAGCTGGCTCACGTTCAGCTGCTGTCAGCCAGAACCCCCAGGTGCTTTTCTGCTGGGCCATCTTCCAGCCACTCTGCCCCCAGCCTGTAGCGCTGCCTGGGGTTGTTGTGGCCAAAGTGCAGGACCCAGCACTTGGCCTTATTGAGCCTCATACAACTGTCCTCAGCCCATCAATGCAGCCTGTCCAGATCAATTCAACAGCTCAGAGATCTCAGGGCAACAGAGGTGAATCCAAGTCTTCTTTGAGTTTTAAAAATATGACCAGTTCTCCATTAAAGAATCTGTAACTCTGAGTCACTGAATAAAATCTAAAAAAATCTTAAGACAAAAAAAAAATCTATCTCACTGCATACACATAAAATTTTCTTTTTCTGTCAGCTTCATACTGGTAAAAGCAGTTGTCTGCAAGGCTTGGGTAAGGTTGTTTTTGCTGGGGGGTGTCATTAAGATGTTCAGTTATCATAAAGGAACAGCTGTTATTTTTGGGGGGTTCAGACAAGTTATTATGAACAGTAATCTTTGTAAATGTATGTAGACCAAGGAGGGGAAAAAAGCTTTATCATATTGATACGTGGCCGTGGAGCTGCTTCTGCATGCCTGCGGTCTCCTGATAATGGCTTTTCTTTTATCAGTTGCTGCTAAATTGCACTGGGAGTGAAGTACTTGCTCATCAGAAATTTTCCCAAAAGCAATTGCATAGGTACCAGAAGCACAAGATGAGTGGAGGAAGGAGGGAAATGCCCTAGTGCAATGCTGTCCTGAACCCCCTTTTCTAGGGTGCACTCCCTGCCACAGACAGCCCTGACACTGCTCTGCTCTGTGTGCTGGGTGTCCAAAGCAGGTTCCTCTCAGCTGGGACTCCAGGCTGCTGCTCCCAAGCTGCTCATGCAGTCACTGTGTTTCTGCAGGGAGCTCCAGGCTTGGGCTGCTCCTGCCCAGCCTCAGCTACTGCAGCAGCAGGCTTCTGCTCCCGCTGGCAGACTCCATGGAAATGGTACGGTTTTCTGGGGAAGTCATTTCTACCCCTGTTAAAAGGTATCCTCCTTGTATGCTTAGTAGAATAATACAGGCAGCAAAATCCACCTGTGAGCTTGCAGTGCCTTGTTAATGCTATCTCCCCACCAGAACAAAGGCTTGGGAAATAGATAGTTGTGGGGGACAGTGAGCCAGCCAAAAATACACCCATCCTTCCTTGGAGGGAAGAAACTATTTAGGATAGAGTTTGCCACTTTCCTTAGGGGAAAAACCTTATCTGGACACCTTCACAGGCGTGATGAAGCAAAAAGCCACCTGTCCAACATCCTTTTCAGTTCATGTTAATTGTGTGTTTCTTATTGGTTGTTCCCTTTGACACGCTCTGACCTGCAGGAGATACAAGGTCAGATTTCTGTAAGCATTCCTACAGGGATTTCTTGGGGCAGAGAGCTGAATTAAAGCCTCCAAAGAGATCAGATATGAAGCTCCATCTCTCTTTCTTCCACGTTGCTGAGACCTGAATTTCACTCAGCCTTTTTAAAGTAAAGCTGAATTCACTATAGCAGCTGAGAGGTGTGGGGTCTCGGCACTCCATCACCACCCCAGCTGGCTATGGATGAAGTCTAGGGTGTTTACTCAGAATTAACGAGGCCTGGCACTGCTGTCTCTGGCATTCAGTACTGGATTGTGTAAGCAGGGATGTTGTAAATAAAACAGCACTTCCCAGGAACACCGAGTCCATGTGCAGGCAGGCTATCTCTAAGCATTTCAGAAGTAGCTTCCATACCATGAAAGCTATAATATACAAGAGAAAATGGACTAGAAAGAGAGAGAAAATGGGGCAGGGGTGTAAAAGAAAAGCAGAGAGACCAGATGATAAAAGGGAAGTATGGTGAGATAGTCTCTTTTTTAAAGCACGTAAGTTATGTTGAAAATCACAGGAAAGAAAATCAGTGATTTGACAGAACCCTGAGACTTGCTAGGGTTGTGATTGTACTGAGGAAGAGCTGAACCCAAAGTTAGCCACCTGAAGCTTGAAAGGAACCTAAAACCATTCAATTTTAAACATGTGAACAGGTTTTTCTTAACAGAGAGGGAAGAAATTCTTCCCATGGACCATAGTCGAAAGGCACAACTTGGCCCCTAGCACTGAGGTGGCATTGGGTGTGGCCACCAGGAAGGAAGGAAGATAAAGAGAATGAGAGAGAGAGAGACAAGAAAAGAAAATAAGAAAATAAGAAGGGAAGGGGAAGGGGAAGGGGAAGGGGAAGGGGAAGGGGAAGGGGAAGTTGTTTTAGAGAGGTTTGGTGCACTCAGGTGAACAAAGACTCTCTCAAGTTCAAAGCTGCTCTTGTACTTACTGAAGTGATGCTGTCTCCAAGGGCCATGTGCAGCTGACTTGGCAAACAGAAAGGTGCAGGGACACATTTTCTCCCCACAGTCATCCCCTTAAAATTCCATTTGTCACTGTGCTGCATCACGCCCACAGGAAAAATAAAGCCTAAGGCCATCTCAGCAATCAAACAAAGGGATTATACAAAGTAAGAAGAAAACCAAATAGGTATAAAGTGGCCCAATGTGGTCTGAAATAGCTAAACCAACAAACATGGTCTTGGCCTTGGATCAATCCAGTCTGATAGGAACAAGCCCCAGCATCCCTAGGGATGCACTTCCTATTTGATTTAGAAGCAGGCTTAACATTACCAAAATAGGCCAATTCTATGATAAAATTAGTATCCACAAGTATATTTCACTGCTTTAGGGAACTATTTACAAACTGGTTTACTGTTACCATATGCTCCAGGTCACCAGCGATGCTGCACTTGAGTTTTGGTGGGGATCTCCTGGAACTCAGAAGAAAACTGGGGGAAAATACTGCAAGTGGGGAAAAGGTTTGCATTTGGGGAGTTGGGGGCAGACACAAAATTTAACCACTTGTGCACCTGGTACCAGTTGATGTTAAAAGATTTTCCCATCAGGCAAAGCACAGCATTTTCCACAGGCTCAAGTCCAGTTGTTGCATTGTTGTTTACTGCTGAGGCACGATTGGTGCTTCTCATGACAAAGCAGACCAGGGCTTGCAACATCTGGGTGAATATCAAGGGACCAAGGATCTCTGGTGCCTGTCCAGCTGTCACTGATGGAACCTCAATCTGAGCCTCAAAACACTGGGAAGCAAAAGCAATGCTGTCTTCTGCTCAGTGTCCCTACTGTGAGAACCCTCCGGTGACCCAAAATGTTAAGGCTGATATCATCCAGTGCTTCCATGGGCCACACAAATCTCCAAGCATGCCACCAAAGCCTAAGGTTTCCAGAGTGTTTAAGAAAGCCAGAAAATGACTGTCTAGGTTGGGAAGTACCTAACAGAGATGAGGTTGGAATCTCTTCCTGCAGCAGCTCTAAGCAGCAGTGCTGCTTTGTTTTAGCAGGGGCTGCGTGTGTCCAAGAGTCCATGTCCTCAGTCCCCCATAGGCAGGATCAGAGCTGCCCTATACATCATCTCAGTCTCCTTCCCAGTGGCTGGGGGCTTCCAGGCCCACTGGAACAGCAGAACTCCAAGGATACATACCCAGGATAGGGGTGGCATGTGCCCTGAGAGAGGACAGAGAGCAGTGGGGCTGACAACTCTGTCCTGCCTCTCACTTGCCTCATCTTCCCCTCAGATCACCCCATTTGCATGCCGCCCCTTTTCCAAGGTGAGTCCCTGCTCTTTCTATCTCCACTTTTGGACTTCATCTTTCTTCCCCCACTGCGGAGCACAGATAATGCTGTCTGCTTTCCCTCCTTTTCCCTTCTCCCAGCCAGAACTCACCAGAGGGATTCATTTATTTCTCTTTCAGATGCTGTCTGTGACAAATACCTCTGCCAAGGGGCCCAACCAGGCTTCCAGGGATTGGTGGGGAGCCAGACACTTCGACCACTGCCTGTCCCCATCAGATATGAGCCTGTATGAGCTCACGTTAAAGTTGTTTAAAGTTTTAACAGCAGCTCTGTGTGAGCTGATTTTAAAAAAATATTAACCCTTAAGATGGGCTGGGTCAATTTTTTCCCAAGATATGAAGGCCATGTAAAGCCCTTGCACAAGTTCCATCACTCCCCACAGCCCCTCATGGACACTGTCCTAGGGCCTACAGGCAAAAAGGCAGGGCAGGAGAGGAAACTCAGAGTGTTTTCCCTCAACCCCAGCATGACCCCTGCATGCAACCAGGGATCTATCCACAAAGTCAACCTTTAGTGTGGGCTGCAGTCAGGTGTCCTAAACCTGAGACTCCATCAAATACCACTGTCCTTAGCAAAGAGCCCAAATTCAGCACAGTGAACCAGCCTGAGATGCATCATCTGGAGATCACTAAAACCAGTATGAAGTGACAGGAATGCAAGCCAGATGGGAGGCTGTATTTACCTGGAATGGATGAACCACCACCACTGTATTGCTACAACACGAGGAACTCAAATCCCTGTGGAGGCTGGTGCAGTATCAGAGGTGACAGCTATCCTGGCCAGAATAAGAGAGAAAAGGCAGCAAAAGGATAAAAGTAACCTTTTTGTCCCTCCGGAACTTATTTAACATCACCCCATGTGACAAGGAGCAGCATTTCACCACAGCAAAAGCAAGTCAGTTCTGTGTCAGTGCTCAGAGAAACTCAGCTGTGGTGTCACCGCACAGAGCCTGTGACAGTTCCGTAGGACTGTTGTTGTATCAGGGTTATCCAAGCACAGCAGGACTCTGCAAGTGGCTTCAATCCCTATTTGGGCCATTCACTGAAGAATTAGGCTCGATGATCCTTGTGGGTGCCTTTCAACTCAGAATACTCTATGTAACTCTGCTTAATGTTTCTGCACTCTGAAGCTCTCCAGAGGTTGCAAAGCAATGTCAGGAAACCTTGAAAGCAACAAAAATTACCTGGCGTCTGCTATAAATCAAGGATACCAGCACTGCCCAGCTTGCAGATAAACTGATTATAAAGGGAAGCATATGCCCAACAAATGTGTGGCTCCTGTGCAACAAATTTTCCCCATCTTAACAAGGAAATCAGTTCCCTAATTTGAATATAGGTCTGCTTTTTGTCTGTGCTGCACAAATACACCCCAAAGACAAGTTATGTTTTAAGCCTCTGGAAACACAAGCTGTCCACATCCACAGAAGAAGAGGAATGTGGAGAGAGGCTGATTCCCCCTCCTGCAGCAGCTGAGTACAGCATAGGGAACATAGTCTTATTCCAGAGTTTCAATTCTGCCAAATCAGGCAGCATTCCCAGACCTGGGCTTTATTTGAGGCTTGTAGGCACTACCTCTTTCCAGACTTCAAGAGACTTCAGCAGAGTCTTCTGGACTGACCTGGACAAGCCGCATCTGTGCCAGGGAACCATCTCGTCCACTTGCCCACAGCATTCTGCTCCTCTAGAGCAAGCCTGTGAACTAAGGCAGCTGAGACAAGGGAAGCTGCTCCCACAGAGTGGAAGGCAAATTTTCTGGCCTCTGGGAAGTTACCACAAAGATGCAGAAGGGACAGACTCAGAGCAAAGACATTTTTGCTCCTTTCCATGCTATCTGTTGTGAAGGGAGATCCCTCCTGAAGAGCCTGGGGACGGGAAAGAAGCAGGGAAGGATGGACATGGCTTTAAATAGCCCTGGCTGAGACAAGCCTGGGAAGAGCAAAGGGAAACATGGAAGAGAAGCAGAAGTTGGTCCCATGGAGCAGAAACCCCCTACCACACAGATGAGATCCATCCAGATCCATTTCTTCCCCATAAATTCTTCTCTCCTTACATATTTTCCCTTCACTAACTGGTTTGGTCTTCAGAGTCCATTTTGCAGCTGTTGGTGAGAAACAACAGCTCATCCATACTTGTAATAGCCAGAGTCCTCACTTTCAATTGGTTTCCTTCTTCTCAGACACCTCTTGCTTTGTGAAGTGCAGTGTGTGTGAGGAGTAATATGTCTCTATGTGGAAATGTCAAATGTATTACATTTTAGTTTGGGCTCTAGGAATACTGCATTTATTTCTAAATACAGAAAAAAAACCTGACTTCTTGCCTCCTTGTCACCAAAACATAGGACAAGGCTGTCAAATGAAAGACATGCCAGCAAGAAAAAATTGACAGGTAATTTTTGTTACATAAAGGGAGAAATATTCAAGATAGACCATTTGACAGCACACATCACTGCGTTACAACTGAAGGTTATCAAAAAAGACAACCTTAGAAGAAAATGCCTCTGTGGGCTTGCAGACTGGAAGAGCAGACAGGGTGCTGGTTTTGTGCTGGCCAGTCTTTGGGATATTTACACAAGAGAACCTTTAAAACCTATCTTTATCGCACAAATGACAGGGAGCAAAATCCCACACCTGTGCTCAGGGAAGCTGGAATGAGTTTGGGTCACAGAACCACAGTGCAGGGTGGTGTGGAGTGGCCAGGACCTCACACTCATGTTAAAGCCAGCAGAGCAAACTCAAAGTGGTCGCTGAGCTAGGAAGGATCCTGACAGTGCTTGGTGCTGTTTGGGAGGAATCCTGGTGCAGCCAAAGGATGTTCACTCACCAGCCTGCAAAACACCTCCGCTGTGCCTTAGTGGCTGTTGTTTAACAAGGTGAAAGTGGGAGAGTGATCCACCTATCTGTAGGTACCTGCAGAAGCAATAACTGTCTGCACAAACCTGGCCCTGCTTGGAGGAAGGAAGAAAGAGGCATCACTGACTGCTGTCAGTGACCAGGGAGGAAAAAGCTGCTCATAAAGAAAGTATCAGTGGTGCCATGCACCATCAACATGGCAGGACATTGAACTCCCCCTCACAAAGGAGGGACTGGGGCCTACTCATTTTTCCTGCCTCCGTGACATAGAGTTGACAGATGCTGCCTCCACTGTTGTCAAACTGACTTTGACATGACTCCTAATCTTGCTGTTTTTCAAAGCAGTGAGAAAGGCAGAGAGTGATAAAGACAGAGGCTCTTGAAGGGGCTCCTGCTCAGGGCAGGTTTCCCTGCTCAGCATTGCAGCCATCACAAATCACACTCCTGCCACCTCACACCCCAACTATTTCCCTTTCCACTGCGTGTACTTCAGCATGCTGCTTTACAAAGCAAGCACATCTGTTCCAAGGTCGTTTATACAAGGGGTGTTAAGAGATAAAAAGAGCACCTTGTTGTATTTGCATGGTAATAACAAATATCAGCTATTTCCTACATGAACTTATGGGCCTAGCTGTTACAGATGCTTAACAGCTCACAGATAAAACTTTCTAAGAGGAGAGGATTTGTTTTTAAATCCAGAAAGCAAATCAACAGTCAAAGCAGAACTCCTAGAGATTAATAAAGATTCAAACCCCCAAGAATAAGCACTATAAGTTCTTCTAACTAGTCTTTAAACAGATCAACAGCTTCTCTGTTTATCATTATACTCCATCTAGAATTTTGAGGTAGGTGTGAAGTCATCTACCTTAAAAGAATTGATGGTACTGCAGGGAACCTGGATCCAGGATCTAAAACCCGTAGTTCTCAGATACAGAAAAATACTGCAAAGTATGTAAGTGCAATGCAGGAATATGTTTTCTCAGCAAATCAACCCCAAAAGAGATGGTGATGGGGAATGAGATATTCAGCCCACTGATACCATGAAGATGAGGGGTAAAAACGTTCTAACAGCATTACAAGGAGCACCATAAAAGCCCACAGAACATCTCAGTAAATTGTGAGCACTGTTGCTATACCAAATGGCTATTAAATTATTGCAAAGGATAAAATCATGAAGGTCATGAGCCCAGATGATCACACAGCTGTGTATCACAAGGTACCTGCACAAATGCAAACATACCAGAGGTATGAGAACACAAGGGGTATGACAACAGAGGACACTGCGGCAGAGAGAGCTTTTGCTTCCTCCCATCAGTCAGATCAAAACACAACATATCAGCAATGAGAGCCTTCTAGGACACCTCAAATGGGACATCCAAGCAAACAGGTCTGCTAAGTAAAGAAAAAAAGGGGTGAGGGGAAAGGGGTGTTAAGCAATCAATCATTTGAATGAATTGGTTTTGTAAGACACAGATGCAGGAACAAACTGCAGCTGGGGAGAGAAGCAGGTTTTTTTCAGCAGGTCTCTTTCAAGGAGAAAAGGCCCATCCAGAAATTCTGGCCAATCTGTAAATTATAAAAATTGAAGCTCAGAGGGCAACATGCTGGTTAACTGGAAAGGTTGAATTGCCCTGAATTATATATAAAAGAACAGCAAGACTAATACCCACTTTTCCTCATTACTACCATCCTCTTCTCCACTGTGATCTTGCCAAAAGAAACCCACTTAGTCCCTGGGCAGGGATGATTTCTGCAGTAGGGTTGGTGCCATTTTCCTTTCAACAAATTTTAGGGAATTACATGATTTATCTTGGTCCTGGAGTGAATGAGTACCCTCTTTATGCTCCACAGAGATGCTGTTGTCAGCTGCCCTCTAGCTTTTACTTGCAGCTTTTCGTGGAAGGCAAACAGAAGCAGCAAATCCTGTAGTCCCAGTCCAGTCAGTGGGAACTTTCAAATTCAAGATCATAATTAGATTAGATTAAAAGCCATTTTAGGATGAGACATTATCTATCTATCTATCTATCTATCTATCTATCTATCCATCCATCCATCCATCCATCATGCTGCCTCCCCTCTTATGAAGACAACTCCAGCACAAAGAGGTGACTGCAAGTTACAGATGAATGTTGCTGTAAATTTAATTTCCACTTACTTCAGGCTTACTGACCCTCAAACATCCCATCTCCATGCCCAGCTCTGAAAGGAAACCCTAAAGCACACAAGTCAAATACCGTGTCTGAATCAGCAAGCTGCTTGTGAGAGAAGTTTCTCTAACACAGAGAGGTAGGGAAAAAAACACTTCAAGATATAACAGAGCAGAGAGACTTCTTGCAAGTCTTGATTTGGTTTTGGGATACTGGGGGAAAAACATACTGAAAGGTGTTACCCTTTTGCTTGATGCAGTCTATTTTAAGACAGAATTCAGCAATGGTCTGGTCACATTCAAGAGACTGGTAAGTGAAAATGTACAAACAATTTTTGTAGTTTTTCATAAAGAGAATGCCTAGAAGGGATTTTTTCCAAACAGAAGAAAAATTCATCTGAGAGTCATGCAATGCATGCACAGCAAATAAATTAATTTTAGGCCATACAGGAAACAAAAGGATCATTAGCAAGAAACTATTTACAACCTAATTCATGCTCTTATCCAGTTTTTAGGCTTCAATTGACTTGAGTCTCAAAAAATTCTGTGTTGCTTTAGATCACATCCTCAGGATTTCTTTTACTAATTTTTAGTCTTTCTAGTCCTTAATATTTTTTTTTATTTATTTATTTAGGACTTTAGAAACTCTTCATGTCTGGATTTTTTTGTCACTGACTCTGAATAATTATTTGGGGTTTTATACATGATAGCAGTTTACGGATATTCCTCCAAAAATGTATCCACAGAGAAGCTTTTACATCCCCTGATATTTAGAAAAAGTGGCAGGGACATTAAACGCTCCACCCCAGAGGCTCTGGTCAAAAAGCCCAGAGGTCACAAGCAAATGCCTTGGTTTATACAGACCATGATGCCCAGCAGAGCTTGTCAATGAAGGTTGTTCCCTCTAGACACCTCTGGTGAAAGCTGAATAATCTTTCAGAGCACAACCCCCAAATCCCTCCTTACATCAGAACATAAAGCACAGTAGCTGAGGCTCCGGACTCTGCTCCACCTGCACCATTTGCCGCTGAGCCACCTGTTGGGGAAAACACCTTTCTGGGATCCCATTCAAGCAAGAGTTGGAGTTGGTGATCCTGTCCAGAATATTCTGAGTCAGAATATTCTGAGAGTCTTCTGTGATTCTATTAGAGAGTGCCCAAAAGAGAGTTACGAATGTGGTGAGGGGCCTCGAAGGGAAGCCGTGTGAGGAGCAGCCGAGGTCCCTCGGTTCAGCCTGGAGGAGACTGAGGGGAGACCCCATTGCAGCTACAGCCTCCTCATGAGGGGAAGGGGAGGGGCAGGCACTGATTTCTTCACTCTCATGGCCAGTGACAGGAGCCGAGGGAATGGCCTGAGGCTGTCTCACGGGAGGTTTAGGTTGGATATCAGGGAAAGGTTCTTCACCCAAAGGGTGTCTGGGCACTGGAACCTGAGAGAGTTCAAGAAACGTTTGGACAGTGCTCTCAGGCGCATGGTGTGACTCTTGCGGGTGGTCCTGTGCAGAGCCAGGAGCTGGCAAGTCAATCCTTGTGGGCCGCTTCCAGCGCAGCTCCCCTCGTGACCCCGTGTTCCCGTTAACTTCCCGCTACGGAGCGCGGATCCCGCCCCCCGCGCCTTTCTCTCTGCCCATTGGCCGAGGCTCCCGCCCGTCAGGGGCCGTTGCCTTGCGACCGACCCCGCCCCGGGGGCGGCCATGGTGGCGGGGCCGCCCTGGGGGCGGTGCGGGGCTGGCGGCGGGGTCTCCGGGCACCGGCGGCTCCGGGCACCGGCGGCTCCGAGTACCGGCACTCATGCACGGCGCGGAGGAGGCGGCGGCGGGGCCGCGGGTGAAAGCAGCGAGCACGCAGACCGACAGCATGACCGGTGAGCCGGGCTGCGGCGGTGGGAGGGGAGGCGGGCCGGGGCCTGCCCCGCCGTGAGGGAACCGCGGCGCTGACGGCGGGCCGGGCCGGGCCGGGCGGGTGTGAGGGGAGTGTGCGCTGAGCTGCCCCTCTCGGGTCTCGCCTCCCCCACCGAGTCCTTCCAGGGGCTGCCCGGTTTGTGCTCTCCTCAGGGGATTGTTTCCTCCTCTTCCCGGGGCTGTTCGGAGAGCCCGCGCCTTCCCCCGCTACCGGTGATGCTTCAGAGTGCTCCTGCCCCTCACAGACAGTGCAATAAAGTGTACATGTACATATACATACATATATCTATATATGTGTATATATATACGCGTATATGTAAGTGTGTGTATATATAAGCATCTATGTACTTATGTGTACCTATACTTTCATATATAAATATAAAAATATAAGTAACATAGCTCTAGTATATAAGTATATAGATACTTTGTGTGTATATATATATATATATATATGCACACTTTATACTCTATATAGTCCGTGTGTGTACGGATATGCTATATATGCAGTATGTGTATATATACATAAAGTATATATGTACTTCTTTGTTTAGTATCTTTAAGCATAGATCTATACATCAAATTAAAAAATAGTAAAATAAATACATATATCGCCTCTGTCTTCCCTCAGCCCTGCTTGACAGTGCCCTTCTCCATGTGGGCCTTTTGATAACATAAGCTTGTATTCTGCTCCCCTCTTCCACCCCATTACAGCGATTTCTTTCTCCAGCCCTATACCAGCTATATTTCATGTGTATACAGTGCAATGTGCAGGAAAACACTCGCCTTCTGAGGGGCGTTCCTACTAACCCCACAGCAGGCCCATGGTATGTGTTTGGTAGGGAGCAACTTTCTCACAGAGGTGGGGGTGCCCAGGAGAAACAGATGCTGATAGATTCCACAGATCCCACTGCTGCGGTCCCAGGGGAGTGGTGTGTGCATACAGATGTGATGTATATACGGTTCTTAGACTGAGCACCGTGGCACGGCAGCCAGGTCTCCTGGGTGGATATATGAGTTTTGTTTCATCCTGGTTTTATGGAAATCCTGCTTCCAAGCAAGCAAAATCGATTAAGCCTGGAAATGAGCTTTAGTTTCCTTTTCCAAGGCAGCAGAGTGATGTCACTGGTAGCTTCCTCCTTGGTGTCAAACACTTGTTAGAAGCCTTTCAGACTCTGGCCTAGGAACTCCTGTGTTATAGCCAGGACATAATCCTGGACCTGAGCCATGTCCGGGTAGGCTGTGCCCTGCTCCTGTTTGCTTCCAGGTGCAGCAGGGTTTTTGGCACCAGCCTTAACAACACACTTTCTCTGGAGCATGCCTCACCTCATTGATGCAAGATCCATAACCAGAAGGAATAAAAATCATACCTCTGTGTGAAAGTGGGCCTGATGCACCTGGAAGGAGCACTCCTTTTATATGTGGCTTTGCTCTCAGTAGCAGACAGCCTGATTTCTTTACCTCCCCAGTTTTCTGTAGTTGCTTTTAATTCTGTAAGATGTCTTCTTCCTTTTTCCAGTCGACTTTAATCAGCCTTCTCTTCACCCTGTTGAACTTAACGGAGTGTTTAACTAGCTGAGTGAAGATGCAAATGCACAGATATGATAACTGTAACCAAAGGTCTTCTTCATAGTATTTTCCTGCTTCTCATTATAAATTCACATCAGGATGTTCTTCAGTTTGTTTCCCTGTGTTTGACAGGTCAGATTTGGGTTAGGTGTGAGAAAACAATGAGTAATTAAAACTTTCTTGTGGTGCATGCAGTTTTAAGTCTACTCTGTGTGCCAAATTGTAGTCCATTTTAGAAAACACAAAGGTGTGTATGTGCAGTGTTATAAATTGCGCTGTTTGTTTTAACTTGCCACCTGGAAACTGTATATGTGTGTGCTCTGACAGGAGTAAACGGGCTGTAATGAGAATGAACTCAAATGCCCATTTAGCAAAACAGGTTCTGCTTCTTTAGATGTGGCTTGTAGGCTTACTTTTACAGTTTGCTTTTAGTACAAGTGACAACAAATCTTGGCGTGTGCTGCTTGCCATGTACATTTTTAGCACACGTATTTGGCTGTGCTAATCAGGTGCCCCTTGCAGTGCTTGTGTCACGTGGGGTGGCAGAACTGGGCAGCCTAAGGAACAGTGGACAATGTGGCATTGGATAGTGCTGCTGACAGTTTGTTTTCCCAAACCACACTTATGTGTGAAAAAACCTGCTAAAATACCATCTGAAAATGGTGTTTCAATCATGGATTGCATATGTTGTTGTCCTAGTTGTTGTTGGGTTCACAGACATGCCATTAAACTAACCCTCTCCCTCAGCCAGGTAATCTTAGTATCTGATTATATCTCTTCCAAGCTGCTGGAACCACTTAAAGAATGTTCTTCTCTATTCTGCCCCATTCTTGCCACTGCCCTTTCCTCCTTTGCAAAAACTGTAGCATTTGCGGGAAAAGATGGAAACAGAAATAATACTATTGTCAGACAGCACTTGTGAGACGTGCAGAGGAATATGTGTTCATTACAGCTCTCTGTAAGCACCCCTGAAATGGGGACTGGAAATATTTCAAAGACTTAATTAACTTCTTGCCAAGTGTGAGGCAAGATAGCTTTACATCTGGAACAGTGCAAGCTTTACCGAGCAGCACAGTACTTCCTCCTTTTTCCTTTGTGGGACACTCAGTAATTCCAAGTGCTGGTCCTTACAGGACAACTTCCAGATTTTGAGTAGAAACACAGCACAAGGTGGTGCTCCAAGAAGGGATTTTTGCACTTGGATATTTTGTCAGAAGTGACAGCCGGAGCAAAAGGTCTAAGTTTTTATAAAAGCCTAGTCAAAATCTGAGCAGACTGTAAGAATCCAGAAGCAACAGCTCCAGAACTGATGTAACTGGAAGGTTTCACACTGGCTCATCCACTCTTGCTGTGGGCATCTGTGTAAGATCATGATGTGTGTGCCTGGATATTTTTGCCCTCTTCTGTGGTGATCCTGAAGCTGAATTAGAAACTGTCTCAGATTTCTGCAAGCATCTGTGAATCATTTGAGCACATTAAGTTGTGTGGGATCTGATGTTCTATCTGTGATTTCTGCTCTACACCTCTGAACTAACTCACTGAATTTCAGTGAAAGTTTCACCAGTTCCTCTTGTTGCACAGATCTGATCTCTGCATCTAGATGTGAGCATCCTGAGTTGGCAATCCCTGAAAAGGATAGTGTGGATGTATCTTTTGAAAGAGCAGAAGGGATTGATGAACCGGCTTCTGTAGCACCTGTGGTGTAGACTTGAAAAATAATGTTCAGCAATATGGAGTTTCTTTATAAATATTCTCTAATAAATGCTTCTCTTTCTTTTTCTTCAAAACAGGTCAAATGCCAAGACTTTCTAAGGTCAATCTTTTTACTTTATTAAGTCTCTGGATGGAACTCTTTCCCTCAGCTGAGCAGCAGAAAAAATCCCAGGTAAAATGTCTGTGCTTATTTTCAATTGGTCTTTCTGAAGAGATCCTTCAGCGAATTTAACCCAGCTGCTCTTTAGATGACACATAGTCCAGATGAAAAAAAACAAAACCAAACAAATTTAATAAACTTTTTTCAAATGCACAACAGAGGAGAGGTGGTGTATACCCTGTGTGTAAAGTCAAGGTGGTTGTTGGTGTAGAGAGCCTTTTTTATAGTTACAATGTTCATGACTGTAGATGAGTTCTTTTATACATTTTAAGTGTACACAAGTACTTGAAATGTTTGCTGATCAAAAATTTGTAGGTAACTATTTCAGTGACAAGGAAAAGAAACTGTCCTTTAAGTGGGTCTTCTAAACAGTAGCCAGTTTCTCTTCAAAGTCAAGGTGCATTTTCAGACTGACCTGGAACAGGATGTTTCCTTTGGTGATCAGAGTTGTTACTGGGTTCTTTAAATTATAACTGCATTGTGCAGAGCATACCCATGTGCTAAGATGCATAGCACAGAGATCAGCCAGGGCAAGAAAAGATAGGAAAATCATCTGAGTGATAACTAGGCCTCATTTTCAGAGCTGGGTGTGTCCCAGGTTAGATCCAAAAGAGGGGTAGATGAGCAGCACCTACAGCCTTCAAAAGCAGTTTGAAATTTAGTAATTCACTTAGAAATGGCACAATACTTGGCTTGTATGTAGGGCTTTAGTGAAGTCTCATTCCTGTAACCACAAAGCAGATGAATAATTTACAGACTTAAGGCAACAGTGTTCAGTAGCAGCTGGATTTCACCAGCTTCATCAAACTAGCTTGTATCCAGTTTTCTCACAATACATCCAGATGTAATAGCTCTCATCTGTGGTATGCAGACTTCTTCCATGGAAGATTCTTTGGAACCAGGATTTATTACATAAATGAAGAGACAGAAATAAAACTAGAGAAGCTATTGGCTCCCAGAATGATCAAGCTTAAGACAGAAATTAAATGCATGAGTGTTTTCAGATGCTGGCTGATTCTGAGCGGGTTTCAGCTATAATAGAATTTTCAATGCTGCTTCTGGATTTTCTTACAGGCAAAGCAAAACGTCAGGAATTTTTGACAAGCCCCTCTTTGGAGTATGACAGAGACACAGCACCCTGATATTAACAGGCACATGTGAAAACTAAACAACAACAAAAATGCTTAGGGAAGTGCAGATTGTTTAATGATTCTTTTGTACTGAAGAGCTCTGTGCTTTGCTGCTGGTTGGTTACTGTTCTTCAAGGAAGAGCTGTAACATCTTTATGGACTCAATGTTGAAAAAAAGTGAAATAATAATAATGTCTTTTTCTGTAGGCGAAGAAGAGTGGTCTGGTTGTGGTGAAAAATATGAAGATTGTTGGTCTTCACTGCTCCAGTACAGACTTGCATGCTGGCCAGATTGCACTCATTAAACATGGATCAAGACTTAAAAACTGTGATCTCTATTTTTCAAGAAAACCATGTTCAACTTGTTTAAAAATGATTGTAAATGGTAAGCAATAACTGCAGTAGAGTAGATGTTATACCTGTGATTGAAATCAGAAAGCCTGTTTTTTCTCTTTGGACTGTCCCAGTTGTGAATGCCAATCCCTGATTTGTGTAGCCTGCATTGATATTTTCCCTAAGGGTGAATGTACGTTTTCTGGAGCTGATGGTGAAGAGACTGGGGTTTGCTGCCAAGACCCCGTTTCTCTGTAATGTGCAACCATTATTACTGGTGGTGCTTGTCTCTCGGCCCAGATGCACTGCTGAGGTTCTGACAGTCCTTTTGCACTCTGTCAGAGCAGCCCTAAGCTTGATGACTAGGCCTAGATGGATGGATTTTTCCTTGCTTTCCTATTGCTTGACACTGACACCAGGGAACAGTGGGTTTTTATGCAGAAATCACAGGGAGTACTTAAGGGTTTCCTTTTCCCTTGAGAGATGAAGACAAACCAGATCATTCACTTCCAGAAATGGATCTGCTGGTACAGCCCTTCTGCAAATACTCTTTTTTGTTCTCATCAGTAACGTATATCAGTGTTAACTTCTTTTTGTGTGTTACTAATTTATCTGCTGGATTTAAGATGCAAAATTAGGCAGTCACAAAGATCTGAGAAATTGAGTAATTCAAATTTTTATTGTTTAATTTTATTGTAACTCAAATATTTATTGTAGTCTGATTATCAAGTTAAATAACCCTTGATACTCATATCTGCCAGCATTTTTCTTGTCTAGACACCTGTTAGGCAGGACTTGGGGCCCTAAAGAACTAAAACCAGGGTTAGGCAATAGTATATTGTATATGAGCTTTGTGTTCCACTGCACTTGCATGGTTCCTTCTGCTGCATTATCTTTTCTTCCAGCTGGGGTGAACAGGATTTCTTACTGGCCTGCAGATCCTGAAATCAGCTTGCAGAACGAGGTATCCAATCCAATGAGCACTGAGGATGCAAAGCTGGATGCCAAAGCAGTGGAAAGACTGAAGTCAAACAGTCGTGCTCGTGTGTGTGTGTTGCTTCAGCCTTTGGTGTGCTACATGGTGCAGTTTATTGAAGAAACTTCCACCAAATTTGATTTTATTCAGAAAATAGCAAAATCACAGCCTGACTGTAACACTGACTTTTATACTGCGTGTAGGCAAGAGAGAATAAAAGAGTATGAAAGTTTATTTCTGATTTCAAATGAGGAAATGCACAAGCAAATATTGATGACTATAGGATTGGAGAACCTCTGTGAAAATCCATACTTCAGCAACCTTAGGCAGAATATGAAAGACCTTGTCTTGGTCTTGGCATCAGTGGCTGCCAGTGTCCCTGTCTTTGGACGCTTTGGATTTTACAAGAATGGATCCCAACGAACAAACGAAGCAGACGATCAGTGTTTGCCCCAGGACGTGGCAAGGCACTGTATGATACAAGCCAGGCTACTTGCGTATCGGACAGGTGAGTCATTACCAGAGTGCAGCAACAATGGGGTCTCATCACTAGAGCAAGTTCCTGATTTCAGTCTTTTTCTTCCAAATACTTTCTTGAGCAAAGAATTCTCAAATCCATTCCTACATGTGTGAAACTAGTGCAGCCGTAATAGTAAAGACTCCACATGGGCACACAGTACTGTGTGTGAAAGCTTTCCATGAGGAAATCAATGCAGGTATTTCACATACAGTGCTGGCAAACCCTGCCCTGCCAATGTGTCCAACACCCAACTGAAAATGAACTGAATGACATTTAAATTCTTCAAGCTGCTCTGAGGCTCTTTTTACTGAGGTCTCACAAGATGCTTCTGTTATCAAATAAATGTCAATATTTCTGGCAGGTTATATACATCTCAGAAAAAAGCAGTGAAATAATATGCTTCAGTAGGACATTAAGTAGAGTTTTATTAAGTCTCCTAGTCCTAATGTTATTAGTAGAAGTGCTTATATGTCTGATGGGGGTTTTCTTTGCCCAGATGCTGAAGTTTATGTTCAGGCTTCTGAGTTAGAGAGATAGTTGTTGACTCTCCCTTGATAGAGATGACTTCTGTTATCTGCTTTATTCTTTCTGGGTACCAGTGCAGGAAAGTGGTAAGTTCTTCCAGAGAACAGAATATGAAAACTTAAAACTTGATGGTACTCCATAGAGATGTTTTTGTACTCTAGATATGATAGTTGCTTTTTTTAAACCATTGTAAACAAACAAATAATACATATATAAAGCTTAAACCAAAACTAATCCCCCAACACACCCATCCAAACCCAAGCTATTAAGTCAGGTACCCTTAGTAAATTTTGTCTTCAAAAGATTGGAGAGGAGATCGCATTTTTTAGATGTAATTCAGAAGTTTCATGGAACCAGTTACGATTTCTTTGTACAGCTGCCATTATACAGAACAAGATGGAATGACAAAGCTTGGGGCAGCAGAGTTCTGGTTTATCTGTAGTATCCAGCTTAGTCTCAGGTCTGGGTTTTGAGACAACTTTTATTGCACTGTAATGAAATCAAAATAAATAGCAGCTCACACACGTATTTACACTATTATGTAGGTGGATATAATATGTAGGTGGATATAATAAAGGGAGCAAGAATATAGGCTATTTTCTATGCTGGTTTAATCAGTCATTATCATATTCTCTTCATCAATGACTAATACATATGCAGAATATAAATGAAGAAAGCTTTGATAAAATACATCTTTGGCAGGAAAGACCCTCTGTGAGTGATTGCATATGGTAGTGATACTACTAAGGAGGATGGAAATTATTCATGGAAACAGTGTGTTCTGTGATCAATGGAAGCCTGAAATGTTTTTCTCCTTGATATGCTCTGTTTTAGCTGGTCAAGATTCTCGTCTGTAGCTACTGAGAAAGATTTTCAAGTGCCGTAAAAGCCATCCAAGTCATATAATGAAAGCTCTGTGCCAGTTTTCCTATGGTGGTGATAGAATACACCCCCAAAATCCAACTGTTAATATTTTGTCTCTGAATTTGGTATAAAATAGAACTAATTTTGATAGGACTTCAGACCACAGAGCCATAAACTTAAAGAATGGCAGAAATTAAGTCATGAAATTAAGTAGTAAACAACAAGGTTTCTATCAGTTTGCTGTCTCACATTAGTGAACCTGTCCGCACATATTCTTGGCACACATATTCTTATCTATGTGTTGATTACTTCAGTTCATTTGTGAACCAATGTACACAGCAAAATCTTAGAATGATTGCCTTCCAGTAAGAGCATACCCAGCTTTTACAGTAGACTCATATGATTCCCAAGCTTTTAATCTTTCTGGATTTCATTCCTCCCATTCACAAAGTAACAATAAATGTTATTCCTTACTCTAGGATGTCATATGTTAATGTATAGGTAACTCAGAAGTGCTTTATTTGTTATTTACTCCTAAAATGTTATGTATTTTAGAGGATCATAAAACGGGAGTTGGAGCTATTATTTGGGCAGAGGAAAAATCAGTAAGTATTGAAAAAGTTACTTTTTCTTGCGCTCATAATTCATACACTGGCTTTGAGCTTATTAGTGTCCTTAAGGTTTATACACTTCTGTTTTTCATACACACACACAGAGCTTTAGTAACTAAGTTAAGTAACTGGTTAAACTAAGTTTAGTAACTGGTTCATTGTTATGCTTTAAGATGAAGGGGAAGTATAAATGATTTTAGTAACTACGACAGTGTCTGTGCCTGGATTTTCAGTGTGCCTGCTTCCCCAGTCATTGTCAGTTATTCCAGGTATCCTGGCTAGAAGGTTTTGCCACAGCTGCTGATCAGGCAGCATGTGCCCTGCATGGCTTCTCTTTGCAGCTCTTTTTAGGAGAGGTCTCAGTGCAGTTATAGCCTGACAGTCTCCTGAGGATATTTGTTGCAGTTGAAATGCTGTATGTAATGGGCTTTAGCACATTCCTTTTTGGATCAAATGGTATTTTTCTATGAATATTGTTACAGCGCTTTTACCCATACAAACAGAAAGTTTTTGTTCTTTGTGTCTCTCTGCTTATGCATGTTATCAATCCCAGGACGCCTCATTCTTCACTCAGCTGCAACATAGTCTTAATTCAGTCATCAGCTGCTCATTGCTGTTTTGTTTCTTTTTCTTATTTCAGTCACCAATTGCCTCTTATCAGACGCTGGTAACTGGGTCAGTTAAGACAGGCAAAACACCATCTCTGGCACACCAGGGATGAACTCCAGCTGTATTTAATCATGTACATTGTTAAGGTCTAAATCCTTCAGACTTCTCGTCCCTGCTGTCATTATTGCCAAAAAGAAAGCCTCAAAAGCCTGGTGTAGGTAACTGAGGTGTTGCACTTTACCTGTGCAGCTCCTACAGGGCTCAGTGGAAAAGCTTCATACAGACATGGAGCAGTTGGCAAGAGCTGAGATGTGTGATCATACAAGAGTATACACTGCACAGCATTTTGACTTAGAACTCAGTTAAAATGCCTCCAAATTTGATGCTTTGTTTACTGTTGCAGAGAGGCTGTGATGGAACAGGAGCAATGTATTTTGTAGGCTGTGGTTACAATGCCTTTCCTGTTGGATCTGAATATGCTGATTTTCCACACATGGATGATAAGCAAAAAGATCGGGAGATCAGAAAGTTCAGATACATTATCCATGCGGAGCAGAATGCTCTGACATTCAGGTAATGGGCCGATTTTTACCACGGAGAAGAATGAGATGGTTTGGAAACAATTCCATGACAAATGCATGTTATGGTTTAAGCCCAGTGGGGAAGGTACACACCAGGCAGCCTCTCTCTCATCCCCCTGCCCCAGCGGAATGGGGAGAAGAATCGAAAGTAAAACTTGTAGGTTGAGACAAGAACAGTTTAATAACTGAAACCAATTAAAATTTATTAATAATAGTAGATAATAATAAAGATAAAACCCAAGGCAAAAACAAGTAATGCACAATACAGTTGTTCACCAGCCACTGATCAATGCCATACCCCATCCCTGAACTCTGATCAATGTCCCTTCTAGGTAACTCCCCCAGTTAACATACTGGGAATGACACTCTCTAGCATGGAATATTGTTTGGGTCTGAAGTTCCTACTTCTTGTCCAGCTCCTCAGTGCCAGAATATGAATCAAAGTACTTGACTCAGAGTAAGCATTACTTAGCAACAACTAAAAACATCAGTCTGTTTTCAACATTATTCTCATACTAAATCCAAAAGGCAGCACTGCACCAGCTGCTGAGAAGAAATTAACTGTATTCCAGCCCAAACTGGGACAATGTGTATGATGTCACTGTCATGAACTGTGGGCTGCAATCACTTTTTTATGCTTGTGATGTAGAAGTTGGATGTGTATGGACACAGTCAGCTCCTGGGTTTTCCTCAGATTTCTTATATGAACTTGGGTTTTAAAGGATATTGGCTCCTTCAGTTATCCTTCAGATACAAGCTACTGGCTCTGCTTCTTGCTGGACCATGCTATAACCCAAAATGAGGAAGTGTGGCAGTTGATGAAGCTTCCAACAATAATAGGTGTAGAGACATGGGATGGGTGTTGTTCACAGATAGTGAAACCAAACCAGGTTCCATTGTGTGCTTGTGCACTTGATTAGCAACTTGATAAGTTGCTTCTGAAAATAAATAATACTTCTTTGCTTGCTTTTTGAGGTAATAAATTTGTCACAATTCAAAACAAACAAGATACAAATTCTGAAATTCTGTTTTCTGACTGCTTGTAGGTGTCGAGAAATAAAGCCAGATGAAAGAAGCATGATATTTGTAACAAAATGTCCGTGTGATGAATGTGTCCCTTTAATTAAGGGAGCTGGTATCAAGCAGATCTATGCAGGAGATGTTGATGCTGGAAAAAAGAAAGCAGACATATCCTATATGAAGTTTGGTGAACTTGAGGGTGTAAGCAAATTTACAGTAAGTGTCTAAATGTACTGTATTCTAAAAAGTGGGGACAGCATTGATGGCAGAGTAGAGTAAGCAGTCATCTACAGCCAGCATAGAGGAGCACTGTGCTGTTTAGTCAGGTGGGTGGAATTGAGAGGTTGCTCTGTCACAGTTCTGGGGAGCAGTTCTGTGCCATGTGCCAGAGGGTGAGGCCAAGCCTCTCTGTTTTCTCTGTCTACATGGAGGATTTCCCTCTGACTTACTGTTGTTGGGGGAGGTCTCTTCACATCGTGAAGTTCTCTCCAAGCCTCCCCTGTCACAGCATGGCAGCTGATTTCAGAGGTCACTGTGTGATTTTGTTGGCCCTTCCAGCAGCTCCAGAAAAAGCTTCAGTAGATTATGAATGTGGCCAAGTGCAGCTGCAGTGAGGGCATTCCCCTTGACAAACAGCAGCACTGTCTGTGGGAGCAGCTTCATTCCCCATTCTCAAGGGAGTTAATGTCTGCATGCTTGTAATGGTTATTTGTCCTCAAAGCAAGTGTGTTCAAGCAGGAGTCCCTCATTCCCCACCTCAGCCCTAGTCATGCCTCTCAGTGAAGGCCTGTAGGGTACTTTTCCTGTCTCACTTTGCTCCTTATTCTGTCTTCTGCAATAAGTAAACATTTTCTTCTTCTTTTACCAGTGGCAAGTAAGTCCATTGCACACTAATGCACTTGAATTCCATGACCCTACAGCCAGGGAAAGTAAGTATTTTTTCATTAATTCATTTTATGACTGAAATCAATAAGTAAGATCACATTTTAAACCTACCTGATTCACTCTGGGTATGTTTAGTCTTAATTAGTCTTGATTTCAGTGAGTTAAATTTTGCTGTGAAAAGTTTTCTGAGGTTTTTGAGTAGATGAGCTAACTGTAATAGACTAACTGTAATAGGTGAACTAACTTGTAACAAAATGATTGGCATTGACACACATTACAAAATCTAGCAATGCTATTATGAAGGTCAGCAGCATGCTGTTTGGCACGTAGATCATTTCAGACTACTTGATCATGGTTTCAATTTTGTTCTAGAAAGGCTTTTTAGATTGTGTTCTATAAGGAATACCATTATTTTTCAAGAGAAATTGGCCTGGACTCCTTCAAGTCATCTATATAAAATGTTCTGCAGAACATTTCAGTGTTTTTGCATTTGTGTATATATATGCACATGTATAATGTAAAGGTCACAAAATCCTTGTACACACACACACACCCATGGCAAGGGAACTGTCACCTTTTCAAAATAGAGTTTAGGTAGGTCTAACTCTGAAACCTTTTTTGTGCTAGAGAGATCCACCAGAGGCATCTACTGTCAGCTACCTGTCCTTAAAATGTCACTTATCCAGAGGGAAAAACAGCCTGGAAAATGGCAGCTAAATAATTTTTGTGCTTCAGGCATGAAGATGCAGTGTAAAGATTAATTGAGTACCATGCTAGGAGCATAAAAAAGACTGAAGGTAGTTTTTGTGGCACACAAATAGCCACTCCAAGCAAATTCCTAACATGTTCTGAGATAGATTAGTGGAGAAGTCTTTTTGTTAGCTACTTCCTTATGGGCTGGGGGAAGGTGGAGAGGGAAGGGCTCAGAGTAGTGTTTATAGCATTAGTGATCACTGCAAAATGTTAGGGCTTGTTTGTCCCTCCCTCTCTTAATGGGTTTCAGACCCAGCTGGAGAAAGATTAATCCTGGAGTACTTTGTTTGACAACTTTTAACAGGGCTCATTTCTCTAACAGTTTTTTTTTAATGTGGTGTGCCTGCATTTTCAATACTGAACTGTTTAAGTTCCTTCCTTTCCTTAGTGTATTCCTCTTAGCTATGATTATTGCATGTCCCTCTGTAAGGGGAAGAAGACAATCACCACCCTGTTCCCCACCCCCAGTGTTATTCCAGTGTGTCTGTCCATGTTGAGTATTAGGCTATGCTTGCTGTTGTATTAATGCTCCATGCATGTTTTTCTCTTTAGATGGGGTCCAGAGAACAAAATCGCTGGATGACCAGCAGCACCAAAGCAAGAAACTGTGTCTTGGTCATTACTGAGTAATTAAGCACTTCTGCAGTCTTGCTTCATACTTTTTGTAATACAGCCTGTTCGCACTTTCAAATAGGGGAGAGGTTTATTTATTGTTTGGAAAGTGAATTTTAGAATAAGTTTATTTATGATGTCTTTAATGTTTTACAGCGTTACCTAAAGGTCTTTTTAATTTAGAAGCTCCTGGCAAAAAAATGCTGCTTGTATTTTCTGTGAAAGTAACTGGGTGGCTGATCATTTTTAACACATTAAAAAAAAATATACTGAAAGTTCATTGGTGGTAGATCAGAGTAATGATAAAATGGTGTCTTATTTACTTGGGGTATGGATTGAGGGAATGGATTTATAAGTTCTGGGCTAGAAAATGGCAGAAGTAAGCCACAGTTCTTCAAATACAATCGTCAAGACAATTTTCTAGGAAATGGTAGGTAAATAACCACCAGAAACTATCTCTGTTCTTGAAAGTGGCTTTTGCTTCTCAGTCTACTTCTCAGTATAATGGACACAAAACCATTGGGATAGCAATCATTGCTAGCTAAATGATTTGGAGACCAATCTTGTCTCTCATACACACTTCCTGTCATAGCAGCAGAGCTCCTTTAGCTTTGTGGTGCTTGCCTTGCTGCTCTGTGTGCTTCCTCACATGCAGTCCATCTGAATTTATAAAGACAAACATTAGTTTTGTGTTTTCTCAGCTTCTGGAGGCAGGCATAAAGCATTTGGCTGTATGCATCTCAGTGGCACCTACATACCTGTGAAGACTGATACTGTTGAGGTTTTGTTAGTCTTCACTGGCAGGCTTCTAGGACTACAGAAGCTAATAAATCACCAGTGTCCTGTTGTTTCTTAGACAGGATGATCTGTGCCAGTAGAATAGCCCAAATCTTTTCAGGTGCCTATCCTCTTGGATGACTACACTACAAGGGTGACATTGAAACAGCCCCTGAAACTGCAGTCTAGTGTTGTTGCTAGTTTTGAGGGGGCAAGTAATGTATAACCAGAACAAAGAGCTGTACGCAGAATCTTTGGATTCCTGCTTGGGATCTGACCTCTGTTTGTTTTAGCAGATGTCCCAAGATTTTCTGTTAGCTCCACTGCTGAGCTCTCCAGTGCAAATACCTTAAATCTTTTTCTGCTCTTGCTGGTAGGATATGTAAACAGCCCTTTCCCAGTTCTTCCATGCATCTTGTCTTAGCTGCCTTTCTTAAAGTCCTGGAAGAAGAATCATGTCTTAAGATGCATCTGTAGGTTCTTTTTGTTTCTTTTAGGTTTTGGGGAAGCTTGGAACTGGGTAGCAGGTCTGTGACTGGATAGTGTATACTGTCCAAATCAGAAAAGAAGTCTGCCCTAGTCCACCCACTGAAACCTTTTTTCCATAATCCGTTGGCAATGCTCATCTACTTGAAGTGGAAGCAAGGAAAAAACAGGGCCAGATTTAAGGCCCCTTCAAGTTTCATAGTGATCAGTTTGCTGGTATCAATATCAGTAAAAACTGTATCCTCACAGGAACAGCTGAAATTAAAAATTCCCTTAAACATAGGTGGCCTGGGTACACAGAGGAGTAAATTAAGTCAAGTGTCACACACATGAAATAACTACACTGCAGTGAATGCCACTGGTAATCTCTGCTTCAGGAGGAGTTAAGATTCTGCCTTTACTTTTAATTACTTTTTTAAAAAAGAAGATTTTTTTGCAAAACTTTCTGTGAAACTTGGAATCCCTTGTAAGGCTGAAAGCTTGTAAGCTTGGCTTTATTTCTGTCTTACTGTATTCTACAGATTCTTCCAGAGGCTCAAAAATTTCTGCAGGCTCTGATTGTCAGTGTAACCCTACTTTAATTTTTACTGAAATTAAGAAGTAGGAACTTTATCTTGGCCAACAGGAGCAATGCAAATGGGGTTCCTCTCTCAGCCTATGGATTCTGTAGGTGCTGCTTGCCAGGGAGAGCCACAGAATACTGGACTGCAGTGCTTATTTTACAAATCAGCTCTAGGATGCTTATTTCTTACATAAAACCTGCAAAATATTTACTCAAGAAATGTAAAAGTTATATATTTTATACATTGTATGAAATTTCCATGTGCATTTTGAGACTCATTTATTTCAGAACAATCATTTCAATTGCAGATATTAACTATCAGTAATAATTTGGCCTCTTGACTGAGAATTACAGAAATTCTCTGTTAATTGTCTGCCTTACAGCAAAATATGCTTCCTGCTAATAAATGAATCTGACAGTAAGTACTGACGTGTATTTTTAAGTGCTTTGGGTTATTAGGAACATGACAGAGTGCTTTGGAATGTTCACACTCCTTACAGGCCCGGTACTGTTTGCTGAGCTGCAACGCCTCCCTCTGTTCTGCCTGAAGAATTTGTCTCAACATGAGACTGTGCCTCCTGTCATCCCTGGGAAAGGGCTGGGATCCCTTTTCATGGTCTGTGAGGATTAATGTCCTCTTCCTCAGGAGAGTAGGAACTGCATCAGGGAGCACTGCAAGCTGCCATCTCCACAGCCTGTTCCTTGGTTGGAGAGAATCAAAGTGGATGAAGCTTTGACCATCCAACAGTAAAATTGGTCCCTGCCTCACCTCCTGCCCTGGTGCCCTGGACTGCCTGTATGGGCACACTGCAGAGCAGAGCAGGATCACTGCGGTGACGGGGGCCGAGAACAGTGCCAGTCTGCAGTGCACCTGTAGGGCAGCGAGGCAGCAGCTGTATCCAGTGAGTGATGCTGGGGCGCTGGCCCACCAGGGGTTTCACTTCCACCTGCTTCCAGGCCAGGCATTTGGAGTGAGGGCCTAATAGCCAGTGGAGTGCATGTAACTATTCCTAAAGTTTGTTTTCCTGTTAAGCTGAAAGGAATCCACTCAGTGCCCTCCAAGGCTGGCTCATGTCATAGAGCCACATAGAGTAAGTGGGGACAGATGGGAGATGCATTTCAGAAGTGTTCTTGAACTGAAACATCATGACAGACCACAGTGAGCAGTTAGTGGGACACAGCTGGGCTGGCAAAGGGACAGGCTTCCCAGAGCCACGTTTAATGTGGGGACTACTCTGAAGAGCTTTGTAGTCCTCTAAATAGGTTTTCTTTGTTTCAGCCATTGTGCCTGCAAACCAGACCCCAAATATCTGGCTTTAATTTTCTGGATCCAATAAGTGACATTGGTTGGAGAATAGGAAAGCAAAGAAGGCTGATGGTATGTGCTGTTTTCAAATAGATCTGGGTCACTGTTATATTTGGTTTGTGTGGCAAGGTTTTGGTAGTGGGTGGCTTCTGGGGTTGGTCCTGTGAGATGCTTCCAGAAGTTTTGCTCATATCTGACAGATCCAATGCCAGCCAGCTCCAGGATGGATGAACCTCTGACCAAAGCCAAGCTCATCAGCCGCCACTATGGTGCCAGTGGGACAATAGATTGAAGAAGTGGGGAAAAGCTGTGCAGTTGCAGCCAGAGAGAGGAGTGGGAATATGTGAGAGGAACAGCTCTGCAGACACCAAGGTCAGGGGAGAAGGAGGGGCAGGAGGAGCTCTCGGCTGGAGCCGAGGTTCCCCGGCAGTCTGTGGTGCAGACCGTGGGGAGGCAGCTGTGCCCCGGAGCCCGGGGAGGGCCATAGGGGAGCGGGTACCCCCCTGCAACCCGCGGAGAACTCCACGCTGGAGCGGGCGAATGCCGGAGGAGGCGGTGACCCCGTGGGAAGCCCGTGCTGGAGCGGCATCTGTGGGGAGGCAGTGGGGAGAGGAGGCCCTCCGGAGCAGGTTTGCTGGCAGGACTCGGGACCCACAGTGGAGCACTTCATGAAGAACTGCAGCCCGAGGGAAGGATGCGTGTTGGACAAGTTCATGGAGGACGGTCCCCACACCTCCTCCCCACGGTGGAACAGGGGAAGAGTGTGAGGAGTCCCCTCCCTGAGGAGGAAGGAGCGGCAGAGACCGAAGTGTGGTGACTGACCACAGTTCCCATTCCTCTTCCCCCTGTGCTGCTGGAGGGGAGAAGGCAGACGATTCGGGAGTGAAGTTGAGCCCAAGAAGAAGAGAGGAGAAAGGGGAAGTTGTTCTAAGATGTGCCAATTTCTCATTACCCTGCTCAGATTTGATTGGCAGTAAATTAAATTAATTTCCCCAGCGCGGCCGCCCCCGCCGGCACAGAAAGGCCGGGAGAGGGCGCCGTTGGCAGGGAAATGCCAGCCCGGGAAGCGGGATCCACGGGCTGCCGGGCTCCACCGGGATGCCGGCACTCTCGGCCTGCCGGGCTTCGGCCCAGGAGCCGCTCCAGCACTCGTGTGCCACATAAAATTTATATTGTATTACCTACATGTCTTATACTAGTGCAACAAATGTCCTAAGGTTGGGTGTGTAAATATAGTGAGGCCACACTCTTTCCAGTGGATCCCAGCGACAGGAGCACGGAGCAACACGTACACATGAAAACACAGGGAGTTCCATCTGAATATGAGGGGAAAATTCTGTGTTGTGAGGGTGACAGAGCACTGGAATAGATTGTCCAGATAGGCTGTGGAGTCTGCTTCCCTGGAGACACTCAAAACCCAAAAACTGCACTTGATGCAGTCCTCTGCAACCTGTTTCTGCTCTAGCAGACGGGTTGGACAGGGTGGTCCCTAGAGGTCCCTTCCAACCCCAACTACTCCATGATTCTGTGGTTGTGACCAGTACCCAGAGAGTCCTGCTGCTGCAGATAGAACAAGACAATGGTGTGCTGATGCTCATTGTAAATGTCAGAACACTCAAGGCAGCTCAAAGCTCAAATGGGAAGAAAAATCTTGGCTGGCACTTATGCTGTGTAGGTAAAAGGCCTTCTCACTTGGCATGCAGCAGCACAGGCCTCACCATGCTTGGGCTGGGAACAGACATGCAGAAGAAAATGCTGAGTATGGCTTTTTCCCTGGGGTATTTTGCAGTGTGACATTTACCTTCTGCACCCCAAGTATCAGCTGTGTGTACAGGAAATTTTCCACTTTGATTTCCTGGGGAGCCAGGCTCTGTCTCAGGACTGGGTGGCTTCCTGTAGCTACAGGACCATTGTTGGAGGGATGGAGTCTGTTCCAGCTTCAACGTGTTCCTCAGTGGCACAAGACAGGTATACTAACAACTAAGCCAGACTTTTTCCTCCTTCTTTGCCTTCATTGCTCAACTATCTGCACTTTGGCTCCAGTGAGGTCACCTCACTGCTTTGCCAGTAAATTTTCCTCCAGGGCAGCTAAATTTCTAACTTGGAGGAAAAACAAGGGGTTGAAGAAATGTGGAGAAACCATGAAGCACTTGAACAATAACTTCAGCAAGAGCCAGGCCTTAGGTACGTGTCACACAAATGCCAGCACAGACACATTTCCTCTTCATCAATGTTATTTCAGAAATACCTGAAAGAAGTATGTAAGATTGTGTGAATTCCAGTGCATTCATCTTCATTTGGTCTTTCATTCCTATTGTGGGGCAAGACAGATTTAGCTAGAGAAAACAAAAGCCAGCAGGAAGCAGAGGAGCTTAATTGCATGGCTAGAAGTGGTATGTATTAGCAGGAGAGCTGGGTCTTTTGTTGGAAGGAACATATGTCTCTCCTCCCTCTGCAGTGCCTGCTGTCCCCTGGGACATCCTGCTTTCTTGCCTGCTAGTCCGCAGTGTCACTTTCCTTTGAGCCTTTGACAGGAAGCCTGTCAGCCCACAGCAAGAACCTGCTCTGTGCTATGAGCTAATTGTGGCTCTGCCCTTGACATTCCTTGGGCCACAAGGCGAGTTCATCTGTGAATATAAATTTTCCCCCACACCCAGCTTTAAAATGGGGAGGAGATGCCTTTCTCCACTTCCCCCATGGGGTTTCAAGAGCCCTGCTCCTTGCAGGCTCCCACTCGTCCCAGGCACACAGAATCTGTTGGGCATCTGACCATCTGCCTGAGCAAAGACAGGGTTTGTTTGCTCCCTGCTGGCTGCCGGGGCAGGGCTGTGCCGGGGTGTGCCCAAAAGCCAACCCCAGCTGCATGTTTGCACAAACAGATGCAGCGGGCTCTGCTTTGACTACAGTATTTTTAAATCGACTCCAAACGCTTGTCAAGCCAGCTGTTCTACAAGGGAGTTGAAGGGCATTGCCAAAGCTGAGCGTCAGTAGAGGCAACGTACCCAGCAATTTGGAAATAAAGGGCCTCTATTCCTACGAGTTGAGTAAGGCACTTCATGGCCCCAAAGACAAGGTTCTGTCTTCTCCGTGCACTCAGGAGAAATTATTCACTGCCAGACTGGTAGGTCTCCCCAGGAGAGCTGCTTTGGGGATTTGGGTGGGTTTTGTTTCTTTAACTGTGAGGAGCTGGGCTATGATGCCATGACTGGGCTGGTGTCTGTCATGCAGCCAAAAAACTGTTCCTACCTGTCGCCTTGGTAGTCAGGTCCTGGTTGTTTCCAACTCTTTGTCAAAGCCCAACATGCTGGAGGTGTCTGCTGGCACACTGTGGCTGTTAAAATACACAGGCTACATTTTTGGCCATGGGACATTGACATTTGGAAATTTCGTTCCCAAATCTGTGTTTGGGGGGGAGGTTCTGAAGAAAAGCAGACACTATCCCATGGCCCTGTGGGCATCACTGCCAACGTGTGAAACTGGTACACGGGGGGAGGGAGGAGGTTGAGACCGTGTGGGACACCTGGCCATGCCTGATGTGCCACACCACAGCAGGGGTTTGCAGTCTCACAGACAGCGAGGGCACTGCGGGGCTTTCCTGGGCCACTGCTCAGCAGCAAAGCCCTCCCAGCGGCTGCCAGTGCCGGCAGGGCCATGGAAACAGCCGCGGGACTCTTGTAGCAGTGACAGGGACATTGTCTCACAGGATGTGCTGGCACCCCACCCGTCCCTGTCCCCAATGCGCCGTCATTGCTGCCAGGTAGGGGGTGCCAGGTGGCTGGCGCGACACCCCCGGCACAGGCTGTCCCCTGCTGCCACTCAGTGCGACACAGCCTGAAGTGAGAAAGGTTATTTTTACCCTTTTTGGAAAGCCCCTCGCAACCAATGCCACAGGAAGGGGATGGGTCGTTAAATTGTTTTCCCTCCTTTCCCATTCCTGGAAAGAAAGGCCAGCTCAAGGCAGGCGCTGTGGAGCAGGATCATGAGTCAGGAGGGCTGGGCTCACCGCCTGCCTCTCCCTGGGGTTCTTGGGGGAGCTGGACCGAAGTCACAGCCCTGTCAGACGCTTGGCTTAGAGCTGAACCACACGGCCAAAACTGTTAACCTTGTTTTGGGTTTCCCTTTAGCCTGATCCCATGTTGCCAGCCCAGCACCAGCTGTGCTCAGAGCTGGCTTGGGCTGCTGGTACCTCGTGGCCTTATACATCAGAACCTGAGGGACTGAAGCCTTTCCTAGAAGCAAGGCTTCCCTTCAGCATGGGCTGTGATGGCAGGTACTTTAGCTCCTTCTCTTCCCCAGGCCACAGCAGCTCTTGCTTGCAGAATTCCCTCTCACCATGTGGCTGCACCTCCCATTGGAGGCTCTGGGACACCTTGTAGTCAGTCCATGGAAACCTGCATCTTTATGCAAGAACGCTTAGTTAAGGAGTGGGAGAGTTACATACAATTCCCTTTTATGTCACAGAGACCAAAAGCTGTATCCTGTCTTCCTCATAACAACTTTCACTGCCAGGCATAAGATGTTCCGCAGGAAGATGCTTTCAGCCAAAATGTTGAAGTGCTTCTGCTTCAGAAAGAGAAATGAAGCTTTTGTTGGCCCAGAGAAAAAACTTCTCTACTGACCAACACCATTGCACCCCTTTCCTGGGTTCTCTTAGCCCTGCTCCAATTTCAAAAGCAAGAGCAAAGCACATGCCAGAGAACAAATGGGATCTGGATCTCCTCTCCCTCTTGTGAGTGCTGTTATCATTAGGTAACAGCAGAGGCTCAAGTCATTCTTTCCTTTTCATCTGATCTTGTCTCTGGAGAATGCAGATTAAGAGGCTCAAGCGGTCTTAACGCCCACATTTGTGGAAGGCCAGAGTCCTTGGCCTCTCCCAGGTTCGCACCTGCTGCTGTACACACCAGGACACTCTGGGGAGCCTGTGGCTGCTTCTAATCAGATTTTCCTGATTTCGGCACAAGCTGCCCAAATCCCATAATAGAAGCTTATGGTTTAAAGATTCCTGACTCTTTGCTGTATCAAATAAGGGTTGACATTGCAGGATCGTACATCGTATGTTGGCAGAGATTCATTCATGCAATCCAAACCCCCTGAATGCTGTGTGCAGAATGGAATGGAGAGGCTTCCTCCAGCTTCTTTATCTTTCCAGTTTACAATCTTCTTTCCTGCCTTCACTCTGACGAACCACGTCCTCTGATGAACACAGCCCCCTCAGACAGTAATTTCAGATAAATTGTGAGTTCCTGGTGGGAACATTCCCTTAGGCAGGAGAACCACCTTGGCTGAATTCACCAAAGGAAATTGGGAGTTCTGTCATTTTTTCAAAGTCACATTAGGAAAGACCTCATTTTCATTTAATTAGGGATCTTTCCCCACCTGCTGTGAAATATTATTATGGTGCTTAATTTAATCTTCACCAATTTTTATGTTTTTTATTCTTTCAAAGATCTAAGCAAGCTGAGCTTGAGGAAAACTCTACTTTGAGTTGTGTTATCTACTGCAGGACCAATTTCTGGTAAGACAAGCTGCAAAGGCCCTGGTATATGCCATTTTACTTGTAACACCACTTCTCCCCACCACCCTTACAGACACACACAGATGCCCTTTTTCACAAGCCATCCTTACCACTTACTTTCTCATGTGGTCCAAAGACTTCTTGCCATGGACTTCTTGCCCTTCCTTCACAGGGCCAGGCCCATCCCTGTTCCCTGTTGGTCTGACACATCTCTGCCTATGCAGACACCAGGGTGTAACCCCACTCCTTGTGTTACCACCAGGTTTGGATCTCTTCAAGTGCTCCTCTGTGTCCAGACCATGCAGAAAAAGCTCTCACAGCATGATCCCTTATAGACTCTCTGAGCACCTCTGTGTGGGTCACGCTCACTTTGTCAAGGGCAGGCATTCCCCAGCAACACACCATGAGACACTTTTTCCTAGCACTGGCTGGAATCCCAATGTTCTCATGTGACTCCAGAGGCTGAGGCAATGGACACGTGTCTTTGTGTTAATCCAGCCCTGGAGACCAGCCCCACCCCAGGAGCTCAGAATACAGCCAAGCACCCTTTGGATCCAGGCTCTAAATCTCAGAGGATCAGACTAAAAATGACTGGCTCTGAGGACTGCAAGACGCTCCTTTATCGACCTGCAAGTGACCACTGCCAGGAAACACCACCCACAGAGTGGGGGTGAGGCTCATGGCCAGACTAAGCTGGGCTCTGGTTGCCAGACTCCTGCCAGCCAGAGCTGCAGAGGTGATGCTTCAGAGACCATTGGCTCTGAAGGCAGTGCTCATCCCTCTCCATCTGCTGAAACCAGCTGGCAAAGGAGAGAAGGAATTTAGCACTGTAGAGTCTGGCTATCCAGAAAGGCAAGAGAGAAAAAAACCCCAGAGACAGAAATAAAGAGTGATCAGTAATCATGCCTTTAATAGCTTGTAAATATATTTTTTTCTTAATTCCAGGCAACTAAGATGTACATTTGTTGTATCTGACATCTGAAAAAAAAAAGAGACCACAATCTGTTCTGTTTCTTCCCTTTTCTAAAGCACATAAATTAAAGTGTCAGTTACCTCAATACACAACAGTTCAATGAAAGAAAGGGGCTAAGGGGCTCGTTCTGTTTTTACAATTCAGTGTCACCTGTTATCTGAAGCATTAGCTAGAGTTTTAGCTAGACAACTTTCTTACAGCAAATAGGAAAACTCAGAACTTAGGGTGTCCAGAAAAATTCAAGAAATTTCCACTCCCTGCTCTCAAACTCCACTTCCTAATAAAGCATCAGAGTAACATTTTCCTGTTAGAAAACAAAAGACCCCAAAAACTCTTCAAACACACCATGGAAACACTGTCTGTACCATAGAGTTTAATAAACTCAAAACATTATTGGTGCAACAACCTCCTCTTCTACAACTTTAACACAGAACTGAATTCATGTTAGGATGAACAAGAACAGAAAATGCCAGACTATGGGTGGCCTTTGGTGCCTGGGGCTGCCCAGTGGCCTCCTGGGCAGATCTGGCTGAGGCCTTTTCATGATTCCCTTGCTGAACTCAGCTCAACCCCACCTTGCACAGCCAGGACTGGAATTCAGATACAAGGACACTAAGGACCCTCCCCTTACGCTGGTGCTGAGGCTCAGCCCTTGTCACAATTCAGCCAAGCAGCTCTGGCTACCACCCAATATTCTTGACTATGGATGGTTTCCATAGGTGGGGGATCACTTTATCGGCAGTACAGCAAGGCCTTTGATGGGGGGGTTGCCCTTGCCTTTTCCCATTACAGGGCATGTGAGCACTGTGTACGTGGGGCTGCTCCTCATGAGACTGCTTGGGAGCTGGTAGGAAAAACCTGTGCTCTAGCACAAGATAGATCACACACAGAGAAATGGGAGTTAGGCAGGAACAGCTCGGATGGCTGATATATCCATCCATTCCCTAGCACTGAATAGAAAACCTCTGATCTAGGGGAAAAAAAAAAAAGATGGAAAGAACACAAAAAGAAGCAAAAACGTGACCTTTACTGCTTTTCATCTTCCATAGTTTTGACTAAAGAACCTGACCTATAAGTGCAGCTAACTCCAGAGACTAGTGTACTCTTTCACAGTCTTGTGTGTGTGTGCAGTGCTAGAACCAAGTCACAACTACAGGTGTGAAGGAACAACGTCACAGTCCTCAGAAGACCTGCTCTGTGCCCTTGCCAGAGCTTGAGTTTGCTGATAAAGTTAAGCAAAGAAGTTCATTCTTCTTGAGCACAAAAAACCAATCTGTCAAACCAGCTTCTATCACAGAGAGATTCTAAACTGACATAAATAATTATAGTCTTGATTAAAAATAATATATTATTCTAGATTTTTGGTTTTTTAGTTCTCATGTAAAACCCCTATACTCTTGACATCTAGGAACAAAGACAAAATAAAAACCAGGCACTTGCTGTGCCTTCTCAAGCACTATTGTGGTGTTTAAGGGACACAGAGGAACTTAACAACTGAGATTAATGCCTACAGTGGAAAACAAGAGGTGTTCTTCACGCCGTTGGCTTTTTCAAGTCTCGGATTTGCTTAATCAGGTAGTTCTTCTCATCAGTGAATTGTTCGTCGTCCGTCCTTTCTTTCTGGAAATTGCTCAGAAACTCAATTAGCTTGGGTTGGTTTTTCAACAGGATCTCCACAATAGGCTGTGTTTTGTTTGGACTGGCCACAAAAACCTAACATGCAAACAAAATCAGGCACAGACAGACAGTGAGGGGGTGGGGACAGAGAGAGATAGACAGAGAGAGAGAGAGAGGAACATCAGTCACAACATCCCCATAAATTGCTTTCTAACGAGTCTGCTGAAGGCTGGCATGCAGATACTCCACTGCTACACACCTTGTCCCAAGGCAGTCAGACAGGAGTTCAAACATGTTGGTTCAACAGAAAATTAAAGCAAAACTATGCCTGCGTGTGGTATCGCTTCCCTTTCATTTTGGTCTTTGGTGATAAAAACTTTTGACTGTAAACCCAGCTGTTGAGAGGGAGCTATCAATATTCTCAGCCTCTTCCCACCCACAAGACAAATACACAGAAATTAATTATCAGGAGAATGGAAAAGCTTTGTGTCAGTATTGATATCATTTCCATATTAAACCAGGCCTAAAATTAGATTTGCCAGCTTTGTTTTGGTTTGGAAAAGTATGTCAGAGGCCTCACTTCCCTCTGCCTAATCCATTCATGGGAGCATGGAAACTTACAGCAGCAGGAGCAGGAGGGTCATGGTGTGCCCAGCATCTCTGCAGCCTTTGCTGACCAGAGGAGGGTGGCAGTGCAGGAAGGTGACATGAGACACAGATGCTCACCTAGCACAGCCAGCTCAGCACCGTGGGCTTAGTGGCCTTCTTCAATGCTCTGACTCTTTCTCCTGTAATCTCTAAAGCTGCAGTTTTCCAGCTCTGAGTAGGACCCCTCATGCCACAACACTGTTTCTTTACCATTTTCTCTGGCTAAGTGCAACCCTAAGGCTGGTTGCAAAGGGCAGCAATGAAAGGCTCTTTTCAGGGACCTCGGGATGCCACAGAGCTAGGGCTATGGGGATGTCAGTCAGGAGGGGCAGATGGGGCGCGGGGCTGTGGTGGGAACACAAGTGTAGAGCACCCCAGCCACTCCAGGAGCAGCTCCCATGTCTGGCTCACACCGAGGTTACCATGGCTGGTCAACAAACACTGCCTGAGCGCTTGTGCAATGACAGAAATAACTCCAGTTATTCTCTACCCGATGAGAAGAAATTAAGGATGGACAGAACTGGAAAGCATCCAGTTTCCCTCCAAGCCTGTCCAAACCAGAATGAAAACATCTGCTGACAGTACAGAAAGGCATGTTGCCCTGCCGAGCACAGGCGGCACCACCGCTGGCTCCCAACCTCGGGCTCTTCTGCAGGTCCCTTTGTCTCCCCTGAGGTTGTATCCACAGGAGAACCTGGGCCACATCCAGCTGCTCAGGGAAGAGCTGTGCTACCTGATGAGAATCACGCACACTCTGTCCTGGGGGGCTGTGCTACAGCCTCTTGTCCCTAAGACAACACCTGGTAAAGGTGGGGCAGGGTTCAGACTGGACCCACCATTAGACTTCATATTCCAGAATCAGAGGATGTTATACAAGTGGTGGGAAAAGTGCCACATTGGGGGAACATGTGGAAGGAGTGGGGTTCAACACACACCAACAGTACCCCACTGAGTACTTCTGCCCAAAAAGGAACCTAGAAGTGCTTTTTCATTTCACAAAGGTGAAGCAAAGCATCTGCTCTTAAACCCTGGCATCCTGATGCTAGAATAGTGTTAATCTATGTCTATGTTTTTGTCTCCTCTGGATCCCTCCTCCTCAGATGCTCCTAGGAGTCCCTGCTGCAAGGTACTTTGCCCTCTGCTGTGCAGAAAGAGCTGCAACCTCTACCATGCTAGGTAAACCCTCCCCAAATGTGCTACAAGTTTTCCTTGATCTAGTGTCCAGGCCATGGTCCCAGTGACAGTACACTATCTACAGTTATACACACAGGCCTCCACCTTGTCCTTCTCTAATTACCCTGAGCTATCATCCTAAATGATTACTTTTTATTCCCCCTTGCCACCTAAAACTTCTCAAGTGCAGCACTAACAGCCTCCACTCCCAAAGATCCCTTCTGAGCAGCCACTTTCCTGCACAATGCCTGAAGTACTCACAGGGCAGGCCTGTACCAGGGACACATCTGCCTGTGCGTGGGATGGCCAGTTCACAGCTCTCACTTCACCTGAGGGACACTCAAAAGCTGATGGATCTGAGAGCAGCATCTCCTCCTTTGCAAATAACTTTAATACACTGATGTTGATGCATTTCCTCCCCCTAGACTGGAGGAAAAAGGGTTTGGGGATGTAAATCTGAATGTACTTTACAGTCCATGCTTTATCTAAGGAACATGAATCTTGAGATCTCCTGAGTATGAATGTTTGTCTCTGGAGGAGGCTGCAGCACTTCATGCTCTCAGCTGGAGCAGCCCCAGGATGCAGCTCCCTGTGTGCTGACCTACAGCAGGTGATCATGCTGAGGGAAGACAGACACTTCCAGGATATGGACTATGATAAGCCCCCAGTCATCTGGATGAGCTACCATGGGGCAAAGCAGGATGTAAGCCTACAGGCAGGGATTTACTAACCTTTATGAGAAATTTTTATTTTGGAGTTCAGTTCCCCCTTGGTGATGAGGTGAAGAAATTAAATGCACTGGCAGCACCAACATGCTCAGACATCATCTATGACAATGCAAATGGAAGGCACTGAAGAAGCCCTGACCTTGAAGTGCTGAACATCTTCCTTCAATGAGTATTAGGCCTCCCTAATATTTGTCTGAAGGGTGACTCTCAAAATGAAGAAAACTGAATAATTCTTCTTATAAAAGCTGTCTGCTCTGCAAACAGAACGGGAAAGTTGGTGGTAAACCTAGTAAATAATATTTCATATTGGACCTACCACTGGTATTACCATAGCAAATAATAAAGAACTTAGTTTCATAGAAGCCATCACATCCTGTTTATCTTCCTGCTCAATTATTTATAGATTACAATCTTCCCCTTGCAAAACTGGCAAAGTGAACATTCAAACAAAGATCATCTCAACTGCCAGTCTTGCTCAGTGTCAACAGGGACTCGTAAAGAGAGAATGTTCAAGGACCAGAAAATTCCTGAAATGTTATTCAATACTTTGGCTAAGCAAACAAAATAAATTCTGCCAGTATCAACTGACCAGTTTCACAGAACCCAGGAGTAGGACCACCACAAGACTTTTTGTCAGAAAAGGTCCCCCTCATTCAGAACTCTGCATTGGCATAGAGATGGCGATCAGTCCCTAAAAACAGAAACATTATTAATGCTATCTGGAACATTTCAACTAAAATGAAGTTGGATCAAACCACAGAGAACTTGGTGTCACCCGTGGTTTTATTATGAAAGGATATACGTTCTAGAGCACTAAATTCAGATAGATGAGAGAGACAGAAACCTAAAATAAAGACAGCACCCATATAAAAAATCCAACTCTAAATATAACTGTCTCAAAACAGAGACAGATCCCTTTCACGAGTATTTGCAAAAGGCCTGGAATGAAAATGAACTCCAAAGCTTCAAAAGTTGTCCAAAGTGGAACAGTTGTTACCTTCTCCATTAAAAGTCCTAATGTATTTCTGCAAACAAACATCAAAATTATTTGATTAGAAAATCTGACCTTATTTCCTTACAATTAGTAACCAGGCATTACCACCTTCAGGGGCAGGAGTAGAGCAAGAACAATTACAGGATGCTCCGGACTGAGTATTTAGGACTTACTCTGGGGTCATGCACAATGTCACTGTCAGGACACTGCACACACAGAACACACACTGTTCATGCTCCTTATAGCACAGTGCTTCACATAATAACCCTTGCCCTTTAGATTATGCAGCTGAGAAACAGAGAGGACACATCCCCACAAACAAGGCCTCAGCTTCGTACCAAGAGCAAACCGTCAGTATGGTCAAATTATGTGAGGCTGTTTGCAGAGCAAGCTGCAGGAGGTAGCTCGTAATGTGCATGAAAGAGAATGGAAAAATGAAACTGAGGTCACAAAACACAGTGTACCCATTCTAATTTTAGATTTAAACAGTAAAATATATCTTGCTTAATGTCTCCTTAAGAGCAAGAAAGTCACATAATCCCAGCTCACTGCTGCAGGGCGTTTTCCTCAAAATCAGCAAATTGTGAAATCCAAGAGAGCTGTTCCTACCCTTTGTTTGTGAATATGTGAGGTCAAAGGAATCCCTGCACCACGTTCACACACATCTGAAAGATACAGCCTCCCCTACAGACAGGCAAACTCAGCGTAGGCTCCACTAGTGGAACACATCAAAAACCCACCACAGGAGCTGGAGAGCCCTTCCCAATATTTGACCCCCAAAGTGAGCACGCTCAAGACTGGTCCTTCTCTCCACTGAAATCACTGCAGAGAAGAACCAGTGACTCTCAAAGCCTGCAACTCTAAGTGATCCCCTTGGATTATTATGAAGGAAGAGCGAAGGGGTGAGGTGTGTTAGCTTTTCCTCATGATAAAATACTGGGTAATCCTTATGCATACGTTTCCTGGGACATCCAATTTCACAAAGCAGCTGCAGGCCTTTAGGATGGTGCTGCAAGGCAGAAGGTCCATTTTTTTCAGGCAAAAGAAGAGGTGGGGCTGAGTTAGGAGGAAGATCAGCCATCTCCTAAATGGAGAATGGAAAGAGTCACTGCAAGTGGGCACTCTGTCTTAATTTTCCCACTCACAGTAAGTTGGATGAATTACATATTCTCAGAGCTTGGGGGTATTGACATTTTCAGACACAAAATGTTCTCCAAAGTAAGTTTGCACTAGAAGTGCTCATCACTTTCATCTCTATCTTACAGTTTAAAATCTGCAATAATTAGAAATCGCCTCAGGGAGTAAGAGTCATAAGCCTTTTTTTGGGTCAGCTGGGGCATGGGAGTGTTGGAGTCTGGATGCTTACAAAACAAACACTTTTTCATTTAAACTGTGTCTAACTGGTGAAACATCTAAATCAGGTAATTTAAACCCAAATCTTTTGGCAGCTCAGACAGAGCAGCAAGTATTCACTTCTCAGCAGACCTTTAATTCCAAATCACTGTGGTTATTCTACTGTAATTTCAGCCAGGACTGCATAGGTATTTTGCAAGCATAATTTAAAAATGCAGGCACAGTTTAAAATTTATGAGATTAGAAGCTGAGGACAAGGTTCCTCTCCCAGTAACATCAACATGGAATATTACAAATGACAAGAGAACCAGGCTGAGGGACACGAACCCAGAAACAGGAGGCAGGGACACTGCAGAACAGGGCACAAACAGCCAGTCTCTTAAATATATAAGGATTTCAGTTGTCCTCAAGAAGTTAGAACTCAATTTAAGCAGTGAAATCAGAGGGAAAAGAGCTTCTCTGACCCTCTCTACAAAGCTAATTCACAGTGCAATTTTCTGTAACAAATCCTGTAACAACCCTTCCCCCTGGAGAGGATCTGGGTATGTCCAGGGAACCCAGACCCTCGGTGAGGAGGATCCTAAAAGGGGAGCTGCTGCACCTCTGCAGCTACTCTGTGGTGTGCTGCTGGTGGCTGTGAATGAGCAACTTCCAGTTGATCAGGTTCTGCTCTGAGTCTGCAGCTGCCCCACAGGGAGCACAGTGTGTGAGGCAGTGTGAGGAATGCCATGGGAATACCTTGGCCCTTCTGAAATGCTGCTGACTGGTACCACTGGAGAAGACCAACAACACCCCACGGAGGTGTCTGAAAACAGGGTTTGGCCCTTTGGACTGAAGAGACACAACACCACTGCTGCTCATGGTTTGTTTTGCTGGCACTCCAAGCATTATGTCCACATGGCAGCAACTGCAAGTGGTCAAGCAAGGATGAGCCTGCAATATCCCCACTCCAACTGGAAATGGGATGCAACATAGTGGAAGGGAGGAGAGGGAAGGCAGACTGGGAAGAACAGCACTGTGTTACATGGTTGCACACTGGAATCCCTTTACATTATTCCAAGTTCTTTTGAATGCCTCCTAAAAAAAGTGAAATCAGCCATTCCCAAGGCCTGGTCCATGTCTATCATTAATCCAGGAACAGCAACTCATGTCTTTCATAAATAAAAATCTTGCATTTATTCACAGAGCAGCTAAGAAACCCCAATCCTCCAATACCTTCTCCCCACTGGCATCTCAAAGGCTGCAAGTGTCTGGAGCCAGACTGCTTGCTTATCTTGGAGCCACACACCTCCTGATAAGGAGGAGAAGTTACTCACAGTGGTTCAGTTGACTGGAGGAAGCCAGCAAGGGAACAGCTTACCAAGCTGCTTATTTCACACAAGGAATTTTCTTTTAATCCTCCTTGAAGCTTTTTTGGGTTTGTTGGTTGGTTTTTTTAGAAAACTTAAAGATTTTTGGAGAAGCTGCACATTCTCTAAGTCTCCACACTGAAGATCTGAAAGCATTTTTTTCCAAATCAGAAATGGCATAAGTACAAAACTCAACTAGTCACCCTGAATTTGTGGAGGGTGTTGTGACCTCTTTCCACAGTCCTTTGGTGTTATCTGGTATCTTTCTTAGCCACCTTAGAAAAGGGATATCCTTAGAGGCTCAAAATTCCTCTTCTGGTAATAATTAACAACTCTATTTATAGTTTGAAATTAACATGTTCATTCCAAATTAGAGTTAGTTTTGCATAACAATCTTACCTTCTGTTCCAGAGCAAAGAACTCTTGTGATAGGAAAATGGTAAACTTCTAACTTTAGTTAGTAACATTAATCATCATGAAAAAAGGGACACTGGTTTGGTCTGGCAATTGTTTAACACTGCATTAATGTCACTGCAAAATGATGGAAGGGTAAAATTAATTTCAAGCTCAGATTTACCAAACCTTTTTAATACCTTTAAAAGCATGTTGCTTTTGCACTGATGCCCAGCACACCTACTTTTAATCTTAAGATAGAGATTTAAGATTATTTTTTTATCTTTACCCAGAATCACATTGTAAAATGATTCAAGAGTGGGGAGAAGGTCCCCTGGATACTACCTGGAAGTTGTGTATTTTGCTACCTGTATTTCATGGCTACTTCACTGACTACCCCCAGCTCAAACCAAAATGACACTGCTTTAGGTCTCACCTGAAGGCAGGCAAACAGAAAACCGAGGTTGAGTGATAGAAACCTTTTCAATTATGACACTCTCAAACACTGCAAGTGACTGTAAGCCCCAACCTTTGCCTTAATTTTCTGGACTTCTTCTTGCCCAGCTTGAAAGACACTTTTATGAGAAGAGAAAGTCTGCCATCTCTAAAACTCATACTGGCTCACCTTGAACACATGGAATGCTTCAAACTGAATGTTGGGGCTTTTATCTCGCAGCAAGTTCATCATCAGCTTCAGGTTTTCTGGTTTGCTGATGTATTTCGTCATGATGGCGAAGTTGTGTCGGTCCAGAATCAGTTCACCCAGAAGCTGTAAGCATGATTAGAAAAAAAACCACATTTTTTTCAGTTCACCACATCATTTTTGAATGCAAAGAAAGCAGCAGCCTATTTCAATATTTGCTTAAGAGGTTTCAATGTCACTACCTTTAAAAAAAAAAAAAGAACTAGACTTCTTATCATGCAGTGGGTTACTTAATGCCCAATAATGCTCATCTCCTAAATACTACAGAGAGGGATTCTGCATATGGGCTGGTGTGAGCAGCTGAGACAAAAGCAAGTGTAGTGCAGCTGTCCCTCATTTCATTCCCATGTTATATTCACACCCCTCTGCTTCCATGTGCAGGCCATGTCACACTTGGTGCACCAGACAGAGACTTTCAAGTTCATTGTAACCCACATTCTGAACCAAAGCACAGATCTGAGCTCAGAGGAGAGGTGATAGTGCTCGCTCCATAGAAATGGCCCAGTGCTTCCCCAAAGGTCCAGGAAAGAAAAGACACAGTGACCTCCTGTGCATTTCAGGAAGAGCATCACAAGCCCTTAGCTCTTCTTTTCAATAGAAAAATTGCTGCTCCATTGCCATACATGTACCTTGATATTCTGCACAACACATAGTACAAATTTAGGAGGAAAGTGCTGAGAGACTTTACCTTCAAAGATTGTCTCTTTGTTACATAATTCTCAGAATGAAGGAGTTTTTCATAATCCTCAAAGATCTAGAGTAACAAGAAAACACAAATACATCAGATTCATGTCCATCCTTTCTTCTCTTGGTCCTTCTCTCCCCAGAGGAGCAGCAGAGGCTGCAGCAGTGCCACCCTCTAACACTTCACTGCAGTGCCAGGCCCAGCTGCTCTTGGCTTTTCTCTTTTCTCTTGGCTGGTTATCATGCACTGAATTAACGCCCAGGAACACTCCTCTTCCAAGTGCTGCAGATGGGGAATACCACATATGGACTGGATGGAGCAGGGGGTGGTGTGAGCCAACTGGGATAGAAGTATGCCTGGACAGCCTTCTCCTACAGAAGAGTGACTCTGCTGCCAGGACATGTGAGTCCAGCACATAACATCCACTCACTCAAGATCATGGTCATGCCTGGCTGCATGACTTAATACAACACCCCAAAATGGTGATGGGGCATCCCAAATGCTCCTTTTGTGAGGTGCCACCTCACCTGCCTTCAGCAGCCTCGCTCAGTAAAGCACTTTGCCCAGGGAGCGTCACTAGGAGCAAAGTGTGTGCTGGCTGTTGCAGGGATGACCAAGGGGATCTTGTGCTCAGGAAGACTGAGAGAAAAGGCTGCAGTATCTTCAAACCATCTACCCAACAAGTGGGCAAAATCAACAATGCTGTCCAATAGTCACCAAAAAAAAAAAAAACAACCAGCTCGCTTAGGCAACTGATACTTAAAAATTTAAAATGTCATATAAATGTAGAATGGGGACTGTTCCAGTGCAGTGCTTCAGTATTCAGAGAAAAGATTAGCGGAGACACTTATTTTGCTCCAGCTAAGCTGCATTAGTGACTCAGCAATAATAAGCCTGCTCTTTATTTAACCTTTTTGGTAATCAGAATGAAAGAAATTTGTCTTTTCATTTTGGCAATGAAATAAAGAATACCTCAAGTAACATGAAAACATAACCCACAGTCTAATTCCATGATCTGTATCAATCCAATTTTAGTTGAATCCAATGAAATTTTTCTGACCCACATTTGGTCCAAAAGGGAGCCAAAAAATCAAGATGAAAAACAGCAACTAACTAAGGGACTAATTGCCTTAGGAAGATAATAGGAATACTCTGACCTCAGTTCCTCATTTAGGCAAATGTAACTCCCAGTAATGCCAGAACTTGTTTCAGTAACTCTTCTCCTCTGTCCCAAAGTACAACAAATAACACTGGTATGGCCCTGTCGGTGCTGGGGTATCTCAAAACTGTTTAAAAACATGCACAAGTTTTCTCCCATGATCTGTTTACACAGGAAGTTTCAGTTCCATTCACACTTGAGGAGATCCAATGCACACAGCAAGGAGTAAAACTTGCTCTTAACCTATGAGTTCTCCTGAAACCTTGGTGTTTGTCCCCAGGTGTGGGCAGAGAGGATATCTGCATTTCACAGGCCAGGCGTGGATTCTGCTCCACTACAAAGCAGTGTTTGATTTTGCAGTTCTGTGTGAGGAGTTTATGCAGAGCAGGAAACCACCTGCACATTTTTTTCCAGCCAAGCCAGAACAGATTTTTTAAAAAGACTTTTAGTGTTGATACTTACTACATCATAATTTTGTTCCAGAAATTCTGCCACCAACAATTTGTGTCGTGTTAACAGGTCCTGGGGAAGAACAGAGAAAAAGGTTACCTGAGAGAGCGAGTGCCTTTGATTGTCCCTTGATTCTCAAATGTATTTCAGCACTTTTGACCAGAAGGCATTTACAACATAATTTCCATAGACAACGTTGCATTCATTATGCGTATAGTAGGACTTTAGGGAGAACTCAGTTAATTAATGCTAACAGAATCAATATAGAGCTATTCTAATACTCTTTCTTTTTATTCCTGTTTCCCTTTTCTTGTTGTTGATAGGTCACAATGCACATTATTCACATTAAACAGGGATGGGGAAAAGGAAGAAATTAAATTAATCCTTTATAGAGGATGAGCTATGGTCTCCAAGCCAAAAGTGATCCACATGCTACCCCACAGCTGGGAATGATGCTAAGCCAGAACTGCTATTGCTCATCTCCAAGAATACAACACGGAAAACTCAAATTCAACCACTTTATATACATTCAACAATTTAATAAAGAAAGCTAGGCACCAGCCTAATGTAAGCCATCCACGCTCCCTCCATCTCCACTCCCTTTCCTGGAAGGAGTCTCAGGTAAGTGGGATGAGTCCCTTCTGTAGAGCTTTTCTTGCCCAAGGTTCGCTTTCTGACACAAAGCAGTAGTGGACCTTTCAGACAGCTGGACAGACTGCCTCCCATTACAGAAGGCAAACTAATCCAAATTTAAATTAAAAGAACCTTTCACACAGAATGGGGATCCTGGTGCTCGGTGACAGAGTTGCAAATGTTCAGCTCCACAAGAAATTGAGTCTTTCAGCTGGATGAATAGCTACAAAATGAGTGGCCAGTGTGAGACATTTAAGTATGATTTTTATCTTAGTGGTTATTTTAAAACATAACATTGGTCACAAGAAATGCCTGATGAAGTCCATTCAATCTGGTATTTTTCAGTGAATCAGTTTCTGCTTTTTTCATAATCTTTTTCTTGGTTTCCCTACCCAGGCAGAGACTGAAGCTGATGAGGAGCTCTAGCAGATGGACAGACACATCCTCCCAGATAAAAGAAATCCTTCACATACTAATCCTTTAATTTATTTTTACCATCAATTATAAGAGGAAAGCAGAGAGTTACAAAATCCAGTGCCTGTTTTAAATACATCCCTTCATTTAGCAGGACTGCAGTGACAGCAGTTTTAAAGGCTGAGTGAAACACGTGATTCAGGAGCTTTTGTGCAGGGCACTTAGAGGCAAGTATAAGTCCTTCAATAGGGGGCACAAATGAAATATAATCCAAAATGAGTTTTTCACAGGAAATAAAAAGCAAGCTTCCTCCACGAGGAAGTGTGGAGCAGCAGCATTCAGCCAGCCTGTTCCAGCTGCTGCTTGCACCCTCCACACCCAGCTTATACCTTGAAATACAAGCCCTCTTCATTTTTTAACAGCTCTGTCTCCTCTCTGCAGTGCACCTGGATAACTTTAAATAAGAAGTACATCTCCAGATCATCAAAAATTCCAGTGCTTCCCTACTATAAATATCCTCAGACTTTAATGCACATTTAATTAAGCCCTCCTCTGGTGTATAGACTATCCAAGGCTTTCAGCTCAGAACCAGACACCCTGGTGGCAATTGCAAATGCAACATGGGGACAACAGAAACGAAAAACGTGAGTTCAGTAATCCAGCCAGCAAACAATCACAGCACTTATTTTTCCAGTATTAGAAATGAGGTAGCTCCAAATTTCATGATTCAATCACTTCCACATCACTTCTTGCTGTTCCAGCTATTCAGAGTAACAGACAAACAGGAGATGAGATGAGATGAGATGAGATGAGATGAGATGAGATGAGATGAGATGAGATGAGATGAGCAGCTGGTTTATTTCCAGAACTGACCATGTATCAGGTGCTAAGAGGCAATTTCAAAAAAATCTAAAAATGCCGTTTATACATTTCCCCCAAGCATTTTAAAAGGCGATTTCTGTCCTTTGTCTGAGGATGAACTGCCCTCATACTCCTCTCTTTCCAGTGCATATGAGGATGTAGAATCCTATTTTTAAATCCTGCTAAAAATACCCTTCGTTCACAGGGGACAGAAGTACATTCTACAGCTGTAGATCTGTGAACAATATCCACCCCTCTTTTTTTGGGAGGGCTGTAACGGCCTACAGTCCCTGTCACAGCTTAATTCACCCTTGTCCCCATCCTGCCTCCTGGCTGGGGTGAAGACTGTCCATCACCACCAACACACTCTGCTGTCCTTATCAAAGTAGGACTTGTGGAGAAGATGCAAATCTCTTCTGTCAAGCTGGGAATTGAGTCCAGGAGCACTTTTTCTGACCAGAGACAAATATTCTTCTGAGCATAGAATAAAGCACCAGAAACAGAAGATTTAAATATCTCAGTTATGTTGCATTTTTATACCTGGCCTGTGTTTTTGTGCTACTTTGAATTTCATGACCTTTACCTAATGGACACCACAACAATGAAAACTTAAAATAAGGGAAAGATGTTGCAACTGATTAAGGGGTGATTTGAATTGCTAATCCTGCTCAAGTCATTACTGAAGAATGCAATGTTATCTCCATTATGCAAATCCTTATCCCATTCAGTAGGTTTGTAAACACCAGCAAAAAGACAGGTTTCAGTGTATATAGAATCACTGAGTTGAGCTCTAACATGCCTTACAATTACTCCTGAGGTCTATCTAATCATGTTTCTAATTAGCTTTGAAAGGAAAGAATAAACAATGTGTTTCCATGACAGCAGGGAGCTCAGTGATAGAAGAAAAAAAGGAGTCACATCTATATTTAGAAGAGTCTTTAACTAAAAAGATTTTCCCTCAGCTTTCTTAAGCTGTTTTTCAGAAATAAATTAATCTTCCCTGTATGTGAAGTTCACAGGCATCAATTTATTTTTTTTTCCTCAAAGACTCTACTAGCACCTGGTGGGAAGGATGATGGTCACATACAAACTCCAAGAAATTTGGCAACTTCACCCAACCTCATTTTTAATACAGCACAAACTCTACACAGTACACTCTGCACTCCACAGAGCCTATGCAGTGCTTCCACCTACTTTGCTTTTAGCTTACACTGAACCATGGGTCACAAAAGACTATGAATACATTGTAAAATAATCAGCAGGCTTAGCATTAATCTAAACTTGACTGCTGAGCTCAGAAGGGACAGCAAAAATTACAATGATTTTAAATGTTAGTTTTAAATGGTGCCTTCTATTTACTCATGTGGTCATGATGGGCAGCGGGTTTGTCTTGGGGGAAGGCAGGGAGAGAAAAAGGTAATGCATTTTACAAGAGCTGCAGGTAATACATGATTAATTTGAGTTTTAAATAGTAGCATGAAAGACCATGGGTTTGTCAAGGTGAAGAATGTTCATTAAACAGAGATTTACATTTCTCTAAAGATTCTTTGCAGACTTGATCACTGTTGTGAATCCTGCTGCAATCAGACCAAGGGTTGATTAATTACATCCTTTACTGAACAATAAAAAAGCCACCCAGTTCAAAGCAGCACAATGCTCAGTGATAACTTCTGGTGGAGTGCTGCTTTTGACATAAACTATGATGCACATATTGAATAATTCACCTTGAATGTAGCAAAGGCATCAGAAGCAATATCAAATGTTGACATTTCCACATATTTAAAAAAGTCTCTGAACTGTTCTGAAAATAGTATGATTTTGGCCAAGGGTTCATGGCGGATACACTCTCTCAGCATAATTCCACAACGTAAGGCAATATTTGGGGATTCATATCTGGAGAAAGAAGAGAAACAGAAAACATCAAAACATAGAAGAACAAAGATAAACAGGCACCTTTCTAGCAACAGGGAACTTTGTGGTGCAGGGAACACATGTGCCAGAAGGGACACCACACGTGGAGGGCAGCTCCCAGCCACAGTGCCATACCCAGCTGTAGGACCTCATCCCAAAGCTCAGGAGCAGACACACAGATAATGCTGACAGAATTTTTCATTGCAAAGCTCTCTCTTCCCAAGTCAAAACACATTTCGGTGTAAATTTGCACTACACCTCCTCTCTGTGGAAAGACCATGGGGACTGTGCAACATTTCAACAGAGCTCCTTCACCCTTTTGGATTTCTGAGAAAGCACAGCCTGTACAATATAATAACCTCCCTTTTCAGATTTAATTCTGAGAATTTAAATCTCCTCAGCTTATCCAAGAAAACTGTAACACCTCATGACCATCCATCACCTCCCACTCCTCCTCTAGAGGACATCACTCTGGAGTATTAATGAGGAAGGCAGGAAGAGTCTCTCCAGTCAGTCTACACAGGATTAAGCTTTCTGTAAGTCTGATTTTTTTTTTTCTTTTTCTTTTTTTTTTTTTTTTTTTGGTTTAGCAGGAATTCTGCTCAATTCCTCTTCTGCAGAGGCTCTGTCTGTGTTCTGGACACAAGCACGCATTCCTCAAGTTACAATCCTGTTATGGCACATGCACTGCAATAGCCAGGAGCCAGCACATATCTTGCCCTTGGAGAAAGGAGGGAGGGAGGAGGGAGGCAATTCTGATCATCTTCAGTTTCTGTAAAGTCTTGATTTCTTTAAAGCTGAAATTAATCTGAAACAAAACTGTTAGAAACACATTAAAAAATAAAAAGGATGAAATCCAACAGTCAAGTAGGACTTAAAATTAAGTTCTTCCAGCAGTCTGCCAGAAATCATGTGAAAGTGGTGAAGTCCAGGGGGACAGAAAGCACTCTCTGTTTCAATAAACTGGTTATACCATATCAGAACTGTGTATTATCACCCAGAGCTTATCAGCATCATTTTTCCTTTGCACAATTAATTCCTATCACTAGGCCAAAAGAAATACAATTATAAAAAAGGAAGAAAAATACAAAAGGCCATCTGTGCTGTAAGTGAGTGGGCCCTCAAACTTACCACCAGCATGCAATTTAAAAGAATGGTAGTGTTCTGCGAGCATACCAGAGCTGCATACTTCAACCTGCTGTCAACAATAGCTGGCTTAATGAAAATGGATTGCTATTCCAAACAGGCAAATGAAGCTTCCCACCCTCAAGGATATGCAGGCACTCAAGCCCCTATTTGTTTTAGTTTAGGGAAGCATTTGCAAACTTGAATTTCTAGCTCTACAGACAGCAGAAATTCACTGATGTTTCCTATTGAGGCATCAACTCTATTAACAGGAATATTAATTTTTAAGAGAAATGAGGCAGAGCTGCTCCTAGGAGTGCAGCCAGGAAAATATTTAATAGTTGGCTAATGAATATTTTGGTTGGAGTAAAAGCAAATTACATTGTTTCCAGCACAATAACTTTTAAAAACATTAAGTATCAACAGAATCATTCTTAGTCAAATGCTCCATTATCTGGAAGTGGGTTATGGACCTTTGGCTGTTCACATAAGCAAGGGAAGTTGAGTTTGGCATCTGGAATAAGCCTGAAAGAAGTTTACAGGCTGCCCAGTCATAGCAAGTATGTCCTTTGCACCCACACTTAAATGCACAGCCACCAGGCAGGAATGATAGAAATGTGTTTCTAAATCACTTTTAATGAGCAATTAGTGCTCTATGCTGATTAATTCCCACAGCAGAAAAAAATACTGAGTTCTTCTCTGTCTGGATGAACTTATAATCTAAAGAAACCCCCACACAGTGAATACTGGAGACAACTAGAAAATTAAACAATGGCCTTGAAGTATTTTCAAAACACTTATTGTAGAGTTTGAAAGAGGCAAGACTGAGAGCAGAAATGCATTTCTGTGTAAAGGGAATCATTCTTCCATGGTTAGTGAAGATGGTACAAGGTGAGGAGCACAGACAGGAGACTTGGAAGGCATCAAGGCTGGGAGACACAAGGTGTTAAAGAGATATATTCTGATCTGACTTTACGCTACTTGTATAGCCTGAGTTTCTTCTTGGATGAACTCAAGGGGAATTCTGCAACCTCAGCCAATATACCATTAAAGCTCTAACTGCCCTAACTATCTAACTGTGATATGAAGAGGTCATCACAACACAGGGTGAAGCAGTGTCTAGGGTAGAGATAGCATGTGGCATGAGCTATATAGATATATATATTCATAAAGAAGCTTCTAAATGTGTAACTTGAGAGAGACAATGCAAGTGCCATAAACTAAGTCCTCAACAGTCACTTACCTAGAGGGAAAATATTTTAAATTACAAAGGACCAAAGTTATTTCTGGGCTAATTCAATAGGCTGACACCAGAGAAAAAAATTGGCCCAAATACACCTGGTTCTCTGTGTACACCAAATACTGTACTCATCTGAAATCTTATACACAAAGCCTGCACTCAGAAAATAAGATGCTATTAAAGCAAGTCCTCGTGCAGCAGCAAAGTCAGATCACCTACATGAACGAAAGGAAGAAAATAAAGACATTAACTATGTGCTGTGTGTTTTCTGAAACTGAGAAGATGGAAGCAGGCAACAAGTAAAACAAAGCCTAAAAGGTAGGAACTGTTATCTCAAGCTGGCAGTTCCACTGCAGTCTGAGACAGGAAACACTGGGTGGGAGCTCTGACTGAAGAGAGCTCACATTGAGCCGCATAAAAGCGACCTTTTGCTATTGGGGACTGACGGGGGCAGAGGATATTTTGCATCCAATAGAAATACAATGTTCACAGTAGTCCTGGGCCATTTATTTTATAGTCATGGTAGAGGTGATTTTTTTTTCTCTCCAGGTAATGTCGTGATGTCATGTAACAAACACAAAATGGCACAAGTTAGCCAAACCCATTTCCTTTAAGCAGATTTTGATTTCCTATATTTCCTGTAGCATTATATAAATATATAGCTATATAATATAAAGGATATAATTCATTCAGAATTAAATAAATAAGAAAACATGTCCTCAAGTCACATTTTCACATGATGGTGTCTAACACGAGGTGCTTGTTTCCCAGTCCTACAGCTGACTGTACACACGCACCCCACGCTGTAGGCACGCAGCAAGCTGTGTGTCCAGGGACCTGCTGTGGCTGCAGGCACAGATTTTAGGTCTCATTTTCAGACAGTCCCAGCAGCAGAACACAGGCAGGGAAGGCATCATCACGTCTGACATCATTACTGCAGCATGTTCTGCAGCAGCTGCTCAGGCTGGGCAGGACTGACTCTGGACTTCTGCTGATGGATTCAACTGCACTTTTTTAACAAGACATTCCAGAAATGGCAATTCTGAACCAGTGCAGGGCTAAAGAGGGCTAGACAAGACATCATGAACAAGGAGCCCAAGGACCACAGACATGCTGCTGCATGCAGCAGCATTCTCCAAAAAAAGAATCTAAGTGACGTCATTTAAATTCATCCACTGACTCAGGTCACTTACTGTAAAATGTCTGTCAAAAGCACATATGCATAAAAACTTTACTATCATCTTAATATTCTTGGTTGCTACAGATGCCAAAGAAAATCTGGGACATAATCCAAAAATATTTTTTATCTTTAAATAAAGCCCAGACATATGGTAGTGATACATACTCAACATGCAAGATCAAAATGAGTGAAAACTGAAAAAGCAAAGACAGAGAAAAGGGAAGAAAATGATTGTATATACATATGAAGTTAAAAATAGTTTTTAATAATGATGAGAGAATTATCATCACTGTCCTGAGGTTGAAAAGACAAAAAAAAAATAAATTAATGTTGAAAGTTGTGGAGTTAATTACAGAAATAATTTAAAGTTGAAGTTCACTTGTGGCCACAAGCATTGGAGAAGTCTGTCCCACAGGCACAACTACTTTTTTAATGCATTTTTGCTTCTCTCTGTTCTACCGCACAGTGCTCCAGTTTGACTCCAGTTATTTACAGACACCACTGTTGGTCACTCCTGCAATGCAAAAAGGTCTAAATGAACCTGAGCAGTCACCAGCTATGCTACACATGAGCTTATGGTGAGAAATTAAATACATATCATGTGGGGAGCAGTCAAAAACAACCAGCACATAATTATTTCAGCATGAAGTTTGGTGAAGAAATAACAGCCAAATGAAATAACCTGATCATTAACAACTATAGAGTTCCATAGAAAGAAAGTCAATATGAAAAAAAAATACAGTTAGAAATAAGGAACAAAATCTTAAAATCCATTTTTTTAAAAAAAAATGAAAGTGAGAAAGTAGATCAACTGCAATGCCAACATGTTCCAGGCAATGCTCTTAAATGAAACTCAAAGCACCTACCCCTTTAAAAGCATGAATAGGATATGTGGATGGGCACTAATGTATTCCACAGTAGGGCTGCGTGTGCCAATTTGTCTTCTCAAGATGTTGTTGAATATCTGGGAAACATCCTTTTTGCCCTGTTAAAGAAGCAAAATATATCTTTGCTTAGAAAAACATGAGCAAACAACCATTTACTATAATACTGATTTAAAGTACAAATGAAAGTGAAAACAGAACAGGTCAGCCTTTTATTTTTTTCTCCATAATGTCTCTGCCTCATATTTGCTGTTTCCAGAAGAAAGCTTCCTCCTCCAGGCAGCTCTGAAGGCTCCTGACTTCCCCACTCCTATTTGCACCTTTTTTCCACTAAATGAAGATGTGCATTCCTCTTACAGTGTCAACCAAGTCCCTGGCTATTTCAAGCAGCAAGACTAAAGCACCGTGAAAGCAAGCCACTACCCCGAGCCAAGCGTGCTGTTGCCGTGTGTGCTGTTATTCCCGTAGCCTCCAAATGTGAGTAATCGAGCTGGTACCAAACCACTGCCACACTGCCTACACTTAAAAAGCTAAAGCTTTTCATTAGTCAAATGCAAACAATTCCAAGTATGATTACATTTCTGAAAATCAGGGTTGAAATTAAGCTGTGCCCATTATTTACCATGGAAAATGAAGTAACTACTACCAGTAAAACAGCTGCATCACATACGTGCCTCTGCTTTAATAAAAACTGAGGTCCTTCTCTTTGTCCTAATGTTGTGCTGTATGCACCTATTTACACAATCACATTTTGTCTTCAAATGTTTCCCTGTGCAAACAGCTTTCCAGAAGGTCTTTCCAAATCATGTTCTATTCAGCCACAGGGCTCACCAATACCTCTTGCATTAGAAATCCTCCTCCTCCCCTGCACAGCAGACAAATTGATGTGTGAAGTTAAGGGAGGTGGGAGATGGCTGCACTAAGGACCAGTAACCAAGGCACTGAGTCAACAGCTGGTCACTATGCACAGGGCAAGCTAAAGCAAAAGGTCACTTATAATCTGTACATGCTCATTGATCTGTCTTGGGAGGACAAACATTCCTTGGCAGAGAATTTATTGAATGTTTGAAGCCAAGGAGCAGATAGTTTCACATGGAGGAAAATTCCCTGGTTTCACCTCTACAAATAAATCAGTGCTAAGGAACACAAAATATTCTGCTTTCCTACTTGTTCCAGCCCAGCTGGTTTGGAGACTTGGAGACTCTGGGAATTAAACAGGAGAATCAAATCAGAGCAGGCCAGTCCATCTGCCTTTGTCTGCAACACTTTTTTTGACCCTTGGACGCAATTTCAAATAGGCTAATTCTGTATAAAGTCATCCCATTCTCCCGTATCTTTATAACACCCATATCATATGCCTGGAATCCTGCAATCCCCACGGGCTTCAGCAGTTGCTCCAAGATGAAAACACTTCAGACAGAGAAGAGCTGTTGAAAGAGTGAGGTAAAGATGGCCAGAAATTAAGGGATCCTCTCTGCTAGGCCAGATTTTATATTAGTTACTTAATACTGTGTGCATTGCGGCATAATATCCATGTGCAGAGAGGAGATAGATATAGATATATAGATATATGTATCCAATTATAGCTAATTTTCTAGAGATCAGTGAAAGCCAGAGTTGATTTCCATGGTTCTCCAGGAGGGAATGGAGGCAGATAGGAGGGAACCCTGACAGATTTCCCTCACCACCTGACATACATTAAAATTGTGGGAGTACTTTCAAAACACTCCTTACTTGGATCCGCAATTGAATTTTGCCTTATAATGAAACACATATGGCCACTGAAGGAAAAGATAAGGCAGCATGAAGAGAAAGAGGCTAGACAGGAACAAAAAAACCTGCCAAGGATGCATTATATAAATAAAATTTGTATAACACCCATACCTGTTTCAAGGCAAAGTAAGGGAAAGATTATAAAATCACCAGTTCTGGGCTTGTAGTTATTTATTAGGAGCTTTGGTAAAGCTAAAGGTTTTTTAAACCTTTAGGCTTATACACAGTAACATCTACATTTTTAGTCGACTTCTTCCGTTTGCCTCAGCTCTTCAAAGTTCAAAAATAAATTTCATATTTTAAATTTCTAAAAATCCAGTCTGATCTTGATTCTGGGCTCCTGCCCAAACCCGACTTTAATGTTTCATAACAACATCATCACTGAAATTATATCTTGTTTGTTGAGAGGCAGAAGTGATAAACCTGTGTTTTCTACAGATGTGTGATGGATGTGTACAAGTCTTCCCTACACAGTCTTTGAAAACACAAAGGGAAGCTCAGCTGTGAAAAATTGGGATCAAAGTAGGCAGAAGGGTTGGTGAGGAAGACACAGGGAATCAAGACAAAGCAAAGTAACATTATCGCCTTCAGAAATCAGATTTTCAGTAGTTAATGATTTATTTTTTACCATTACATATGGATGAAAAAATTAACTTTGCATGTTATAGAGTAATGAAATTGTTTGTTCAAAGAAGAAACTTAAATACCAGCTGGGGCCACCAATATAACAAAATGGAAACAGAAAAGTTGATAAACTGGAAAAGTCAGTAGGAAGACATGAAGACAAAGCAGCACATACTCTTACTGTCCTCTTGTTCAGTGACATTTGGTCTCTAGTGTTTTGTCCAAAGAACATGTATAACAGCTTGTCTAAATGATTGGAAAGTTTTTGCAACTAAAAAAAATATATTTTGCAATAAGAATTATGAGAATTGTTTGTAACAACAGCAATTCAACAACAGACTAGGTATTTCATCCAGTGCTTGCTTTTAAGGACTGTATGTACAATATGCTCATACAGAATTTTTTTTCTGGCAGAAGTAATACAGACTGTCTTGTAACTAAAAAAATGCAGAAGTGTCCCTTCTGTGCTAACAGTATCTTCTCCTTCCCTCTTCTCTATTTTTCTTAAAGGGTTTTTTAAGGACTTGGGTTGTTGGGTTTTGAATATTTTTGTAATTAGACATTTTACAGCAACCAGAGGAGTCACAGAGAAGACAAAGCATTAAAAAAAAATCTCCTGAACTTAAGACCCGAGCAAGAGTGAGAGAATTCCACTAAAAACTTTTTCAAAAATTAATACAAAATAAATAAATCAGTCCCTGATCCTGGATTTACTGGTGGTAGGGGACAGAGTGGGAAAAATAAAACGTAAATCACCCATTTTCCTCTCTTTCATTCATTTACAAAATGGGAAGAAAATAACTTCTACACATGACTCCCAGAAAAGGTGTCTCTGAGAGCATCCAATCTCTTTGAAAAACCAATTTTTCTCTTCAGCACCTGCCTGTACATTGGGTACTGCTCCTATTCCAGACCTCAGTGGTGGAGGTTTGGCTCCCGGGAGCTGAGGATTTCCCACTGATGGTCAGACACTACTGAGGAATCACCAGTGTCCAGGAGCTACAGAAATCACGGAACTCATAACAGCAGTCCCTGGGGGCCACTATCCCAGCTGACTGCAAACCACAAGAATGACAATGACCTGAGAGTGACAGAGTTTATTCCCATCCCTACTGGTCAACAGTAAATTAACATGTTGATATTTATCCTGAATTACTGCAATCTCTGCTGCTATAACTCTTCTTCTCATTAGTTATAAGCAAGTTTAGTTGTCATAGCAGTTGTTTACTAGGTTTTTTGCTTTAACAACAAAGCTGGAAAGAAGTTCCACAGAATATATCATTTTATATATAAATATATAAAATTAAATAATATATACATATACATTCATATTAATTTTTCTACCATGAGATAAAAGTTACATTCCTTTCTTCTTTTAATTCAAACAATTAAGTGGGGAACACCCAAATTACCTTGTGACATGCTGTCTGTTTTTAACATGTTTTTCAATTCCTTTTCTCTCAACTAAACCATTTTAATCCTTTCAGTCTTTGACACATGAAATTCTCCATGCTTCCAATTATTTTTATTCCATGTCCCTGAACCCCTTCTAAGTTGGACACTCTTCAGAGACAGCAGATAGCTCTAGCTGCAGTATCCCAAAGATCATCCCTGCAGTTTACAAGGTTGGTCCTAGACAGTATTCCCAGTACCATGTCCTATCTTGACTGGATACACATGGCAATATTTCTTTATTGTTTTTGTTTTAATTAAAAAAAAACCAAACAAAAACCCCGAGATTTACTGCCAGTGTATGAGCATGTCTTTCAGAACACCAACCAATCTAGAGCAGCAACTTTCTTCAGCCTGTGGAAAACAGTTTTGAATGCAATGAAATTATTTAGACTTTAGAAAAATATGGCTCTAGTCACTGACAACACCAAGACCAGGGAGATGAAAGAAGTTTATGACCTACCTCAAAATCTATCAGCTGCAGGTTGGCAATAAGTGTCACTAGAAGGCCACTGTTGTAGAGCTCTTGTGCCAGCTGGGCCACGATTTCTGTGGGTGGCTCTTTGTCTGTGGTCCCACATAGAATTTCCTTCATTGCTTGCAGAGATTTTGACACCTCCTCCGATGCCTTTTTGCCAGCACATAATGGGTTTTGTTTAAAAAAAATGAAACAGGAAAAAAAAAGAGTGTTCTTTTAAAAGACATGCATTTCAAAACAAATGTAACTAAATGTACTTACAATGATCATTATCTATTGTAAAAGGATATCCTAATTTTAGATAATCATGGAGGCTGGAGCATCCATACTGTACCCTGCAGGCCTTACACGAGATAAATTCAATTTAAACATGACATACCATCACTTACAGACTACGGGCATAAAATAGGGCCAAGAGAGCAATTACCAACCAGAGCCAGCAAGATCCTTTAACAGGTTTGGAGGCTGGCACAGTCCTGCAGAAGCAGCAGCAATTTCACTGTTGCTTCCCCTGTCCTCCCCAGTGGGTTCCATGGCACATGTGGGGCAAGAGGTACCTGATAAAGGTCCCAAACCAGGTGGTTACTCTCACCAGAGGGGTGGCTGATCCCATCCACTGCTTCCTGATGGGCTGTCCCAGCTCCCCTGCTGGGAACCCAAATAAACCCTCACAGCCCTGTGGCACTGCTTAACCCAGCACACAGCTGCACACCATACAGCCACTTGCTCGCTCCCCGCTCAGCAGGATGGAAGGAACTGGGGGGAGGAAGTAAATTTTTTGGGTTGAGATAAAGATAGATTAATAGGATAGAAAAAGAAGGAAAAAATAGTAGCAATAATAACAACAACATAATAAACAACAAGTGATGCACAATGCAATTGCACCCAATGTCCAGCCAGTTCCTGAGCAGCAGCCCTGGGCCAGCTTTCCCCCCAGCATTACATACTGAGCATAATGCCATGTGATATGGAATATCCCTTTGGCCCACTGGGGTCAGCTGTCCCAGCTGTGACCCCTCACAGCTTCTTGTGCCTCCAGCCCACTCGCTGGTGGGGTGGGGTGAAGAGCAGAAAAGGCCTTGACTCAGTGTAAGCTCTGCTCAGTAACAACTAAAACATCAGAGTATTATCAACTTTATTCCTATCCTAAATTCTAAACACAGCACTTTACCAGCTATTAGGAAAAAAATTAACTTTAACCCAGCCAAAGCTTGACAGCTTTGCATTGCCACCACCTATTTCTCCTCATCGGGTGTGATTTGAGCCAAAATCTTCCACAAGGGATTTGCTCTGAGGCAGGCACTTCAGTCTCAGGTTGAGAAATTTAAATTAAACAACTTGCTTTAGTAAAGCTCCACATCTGCCACCAAGTGAAGTAAAATAGATATTTCACCTCTTTTGCTCCCACCTAGAGTATACTAATCCTGTGCAATGTTTCAGGTACCTAATGTAGAGGATGAATCAGGAACTAATTTACGAAGTATCTTGACCAGTAAGATTACAACAGGGGAAGGAAAGAGACCTGCCTGTAAACAGGTAACAGCTTAGCATTCATGCAGCATGTTTAAATCAGATATAAGTGATAATACCCTACTTCCCAAGGAAAATGACTGCTGGCTACAGCATGGCAGCTCTGGCTCACACTCTCCTCACAGCTTCATTCCACTTGGAACAAATAAAGACTCTCTGGAGGAAAGGAGTCATTTTTTGATGTGTGTGTGTGGGCTGTAAATCCCACTGGCTCCAGCCATGGGGCTACGGAGGCAATGGATTCTTCTGGGTCAGGTTATATTTGATACACGCATGACCTGCAGCAAGGTCAATTGGATTCTTTGGCAGGGAGTGGGAAGAAAGTAAGGAACAGGTTTGAAAGCAAAGCTGAGAATGACAGCAAAGTGCCAGGCAGGATGCTGAAGACAGGACAGTGTTTTACATCTCTGAAACACCTTAACTTGAAGTTAGCCTTTTGTTAGCATAGCAGGTGAAAAAAAAAAAAAATCTGGACAAACGCAGAAAACCCAAGAGTGATTTGTAAAAGCTAACTGGGAATTAATGGATGTTCAAAGCCAAGTCAATAATTTCTATATATCTCTTACATATATTGAAAGGAAAACCATCATGCTTTCAAATACCACCCCATCAATCTATATAACATAACTCCACAGTACTCTGAGGAGGCATCTCTCACCTGCTACTGATATTCCAACATTTTCAACCACAAATTTTATTCACATTAGTGAATAAAAATTATAGAAAAAATGACAAGTCCCAAAAGAAACCAAAACCAACCACAGTAAAAAGCCACTTTTACATTGCTGCTACCTGGAAGATTTAAGCACTGGTTTTGCACAGCATAAAGAGCTGCTGTCCTCCAACCTTTTTGTACCTACTCACAGTTTTCTGCTGGTTGAGATAGGTCAGCATGAGCAGCGTGTAAATGAGCATGACTATGTGATAAATTCTAACAGCAGAAGTCTTGATGTTCCTTACCATCACTCAGCAAAAGAGCCTATTTTTACCTCAAATGTTAGTGGTGTGTCACTTGAGATATCCCACAGAGTACAGATGGGATTAACAACAGGGGCTCTATCTTAGAAACTAAAGCTCTAAATCTTTATAAGAGCTAGGGAAATATTTTCATTTCAAAGGAAAAGCCCGTACATTTTTTCGCTTTCCACCCCTTCTGCTGGGTTGGGTGTGACTATCTCTGGCATTCTGTAATTAAAAAAAAACATTAATAACTTTGCTTTCTAGTATAAGTAGTCTTTTCTGATATGTAGAAAAAAGGTCTGCAGGACTCAGCTTTAGGTTTAATTCTCAAAAAGGAGACCAAAAAGTGCTGTGTGAGAAAATGAAACAGAGAACACTGGTTCTGGTGGGCAGAAATGGCCACCACAGCTGCATTTCTCTTATCACTTGCCATCCCATCCACTCGTCTCCTCAGCTTTTCCACATGAGATTTACATTTCATGTGTCACTTCCTCCCCCTTCACAGCCTCTCCACAGCCTGTGTTTTGACATGCAGCTCAGCACCAAAAGTTATTCATAGTCAAATATCTAAGGACCACTCCTCAGGGGATATCCCTCATAATATGGCTGGAGGAAATCTATAATCCCAAACACAGATTCTTAAATTAACAGCCTCCATTTTGACATTACCACTTAATCTCACAGCAATTCTAGAATAATACCTTAAGTACATAAGCACTGTTTCTGGGATGGAAACTTTCTTAAGACTCAGAGAAAAAAAGACATTCCAAGACCCAACATCTGTCCAAAACAAACAACAAAGCACATTTATTCACTAAAATACATGGAAAATGCGAGATGACAAAAACATATCTGCATAAGAAGTCAGACCAGTCCTGACCCTCTTTAGGAAAAATTGCAAAAACCAACAAAAAGCCTCAGCAAGACATCCTCCCCCCAGTGATGTCACAAACAGAATTTCAGTGGCAAAAAAATAAAAAGGAAAGAAATCCCTATTATGACTTCCATGCTACTTTTTGTTTTCCATCAGTGGGAAGAGCAACAATAGCAAAGTGCTGCAACCACCACTCCTACAGAAGTTACAATGTAAAAAAAAAAAACCAAAAAAACCCAAAAAAAACCACCAAAAAAACCCCCCAGTTTCATGAAATATCAAAGCATTTCAGCCATTTGCCTCACTCTTGCAATCAGGTACAAGCTTATTTCCAGCAGATTTTCTTTTTATCCTCTAGGTACAAGTCCTTTCCACAATTACTGAATTTATGCCATTATATTTAGAGAGGCTGTTGTGAATAGAGGGAAAAAAGAAGGAAAGGAGAAAACTAAACACATAATCCTAAACAGAACAGCTTATACACATATATATTAATGTCAAAAGTGGGATATGCTGAACTTTCGACTGTCAAAAGTTGCAGGTAGAGACAAAAAAACGAGGATGAAATGCAAGCTGATTCCCAGCATACACACAATTTTAGTGTTTGCACTGCTGTCCCTACACAGACATCAGGATCTCAACCTCCTAGGCCAAGTTTCTGGTCTTTCCAACAAGTTTCTTTCCAACAAGATCTGACTCTGCATCCACACAATAATATAATAACCACCAACCCACAAGAGGCTTTTGTGGGTCCATCTTGAAAGACAGGATTTTGTGTAAATGTTGAACTCTAACAATCCTTGGATTCCTCTGCCAACCCTACTGGACTAGATGATCTACAACAGCCTTGGAGATAGAAAACAGACAGTATAGATAAACCTGCATAACTTCTCTATGTCAAATTATAAACATGTTCAACATCCCCTCCTCATATAGCTGTTTTTTTGTCAGCATTTATGTGTCTTTCTAAACCTACCAACAGCTTCAACCAGAGCTGGAAATGTTATAAGTTGAAGATTGTTGTCTCAGTGTATTTTCCTCACAGATCAAAGTTTTGTCACTGTTGACTTAATGGGAACATAATACAAAGAAAGGAGCTTACAGAGAAATGATTCCCTGAAATTCTATATTAAAAAGTCTTCCCTGAAAGACTGATTGATTTTCACATGTGGGATAGTCTGTGGAGTGCCATAAGAATATGGCAAACAGGAGCATACAGCTTCTGTTTGTGTACCTAGCACATTTCCAGATGGAAAATCTCTCTATAAACTGTTTCCCTCTTGCACAGCAGCAGGCAGTAACACACAGAGATGCCTCCCAGTGCGATGTTAAATACTCCAATGTGTGATTCAGTGATCTGCCAGTACTCCATGCTATATATTGCAACTAAAAGCATAAAGCTCCTTGATTCAGTCCTATCTGGTTCAAAAATATTCTTACTGTGTGATTCAAACCACTTTTTCTCCTTAAAACAGTGCCAATGCAGCTCTCTCTACATGCGACTGTAAGGATTCCCAAGAAAAGCCACTAGCAGAATCTGAATCCAACAACCACGTAACATCAGGATCACCTCAACTGGCTTATTCTTGATGCAGTTTCATGTTAAATGGACCTACAGGGCCAAACTGTGGATATTTTAGATCAGGAGGCATGATGTCTGTCATTTAGCAAAACATTATGGACTAGTATTCAAGTAAGCTGGCAAAGACAATTTGGCCAAGCAAGTACAACAGGGAAACGCCTTTTAAAAGGATGCATGATCAAATGGAGAAGACAGCTGTGCCCTACCTGGACATAAATTCTTTTACCACTGTTAATCCTGTACTTAAGACAGAACTAAAGGTTCTAAAAGTCCTTAAAACATAAAAGCAGAAGAGACAGGTTTAAAACTTGGCACCAGAACCTGAGAGTATCTGGAGTTTCTCCCACCTCTAGAGCAGTAACAGGCCTTAGCAGAACAGGGAAGCTGAAACATGAAATGCTCCACAAAACCCCAGGACACACAGAGCTAGGGGGAAGGGGTGCCAAACCCTTCTTATCTCCTTCCCTCGGTTTCAGTGTGCAGCAATGAAACGGAAAGCAGTTTTGCAACTGGCTCTGGCAGCTGCAGAATCGCATCCATGGTGTTCACATTCCCAGCAGTCACGTAACTGTTCTTCCATGCAAATGCACACAGAGCCCTCTGCATGCACCTCATCTCCCACACCAGTCCCCAGAGCTTTACTGACGCAGCAGCCAGCAAGGTGAACTGCAGCCAGGAATGGCTTCCTTGTTGCTATGTAAAAGAGCAGGATTTATTGATAGAAGTATTTGTTCCAGATATCTTGAAGTCTTTTAATTGTAGCCCTAATAAATTGCTGCTCTTCTGACCCTTCTGAACAGCACCAAATTTGTTACAGCATGTGGAGATGAAAGAGAGGACAGATTACAGTGACCTACCTGAACAAGCAGTCTTGTTAGAGAGATTTAAGTGAAAGGGGCAGAAGTGTGGCACTTCAGGTTATTTTACATCTCACTTCCCTATGCTTCTGAACACTGACTAAAGGCACTGCAGCCTCCAGTTCTGCCTGACAGGAAAGCACTCAGCACAGCGCTCTGAACCTGCTCTAACGCATTTGGGTTCATTTTCCACAATAAACCCTTGTCTTGGATCAGCTGTACCAGAAACTGCAAATCTTTCAGCCCATCTAGACCACATGCAAAGATTAGACCGAGTTTCAACCAACCTCAGATCCGTTTGCTGCACTAAATTAAAAGCCTGTGACACTTGGAAGGCTTTTGCTGCAGGGCAGGTTCAGAAAATGTTACCAAACCTGTAGGCACCACAGATGGCACTGAGTCAGGCTGCCGCACCCAAAGGTGTTTGGTTAGCAGCAAGAGGGTGATGGGTTCAAGGACGTCCTTCAGTGACAAACTGGATGCCACCCGCACTGCTTTGTGCTGACTGGGCTCAGCAGCTGAACACCAGGCTTTGAGAAGTCAGCATGACACACCTTTTTCTTGTGAGGTTGGTCAAGCACCCTTTCTATCAATGTTCCTTTACAATCTCCATCAACAAAAGACACAGTGACGCATCAGTAGTAAATGAAGCACTGTGACCGGAGTGTCACATGCTGTCTGCTCTTCGTCAGGTTCAACAGATATGACCTCTTGGTATCATGGGTTCTCTTCTCTTCATCTCTATTTACATACATCCTCCAAATGCTGTAGGAGTTAGTGCCAGAAAGAAGGAAGAGAGCCTAAGCTCTGAAGGCTTCATTTCCTATGTATGTAAGTACTTTCCTGCTTTTCTAGGTAGTTCCAGAGTGGGCAATTGTCATTAAATTCAAGGACTGATTGGTTCTACATGATTGAGATTAAATTATAATGACGTTGATACAATACCAAAAAAACTTAATTAATTGTTCTTCACCACATCAAAGCCCAAACACAATATCAGCAATTGTATATGCTGCAAGAACACATTATTTTATTTCAGATGTTGGAAGAGAGGAGGATTGTTGATAAAGGTGGTTTTAGTCCACTTTTTCAGCTCTGTCTTACCCTACTTAAACTCCCAAATATAGCATTAAATTTGCCAGTGCTACAATCCCCTCTTTAAAATAGATACTATTCTTAAAAATTTGTAAAAACAAGGTATTAGAAAGAGCACTTCAGAGGAAAAGGAGCCAGATGTGCTGGCACTTCTCAACCTATGGTCTGTCAACCATCAAAATGTAGATGAGAAAATGGCAAAGCTTTAAGCATGCATATATCCATGCAGGCAAACAAACAAGAAAACCCACACATAAAAGTAAGAACCAAGTGTCAAACTTAGCCTATTTTTCAGTAGGGGGTGTTTAAAAAGCATTAAAAAGCACTATGGCAACACTACACACATTAATAGTTTAAAAAAAAAAACTAGACACGTGGAGAAAGTGGGTCAAATTCAATCCTTATCTAAGAAGACAGATGCTAGTGCAGTCAATAGAGTTTAGTTAAAGCTTGAATGGGTACTGCTCCATGAGTAACAAAAAGCATAATGAAGAAAGAGTGCAAATCTCTGTATATTATGTGTGCATATGGAAATGCCTCAGAAAAGATGTATAATTTCCTTTACATTTACAACTGGCTTCTCTGCATCCTGTCTATCAAGTTATATCCTCCACCCTTTTCCCATTACCTAAGAAGTCTTAACTGCCCTGCTGCAAAGTTCCCTCTACCTGTGCACTGCCTAGCTTGTCAGGAATGATCCTTTCTGCATTATTTAGAAATATTCCCTCCAAGACAAAGATGGTTCCTGCTGAAAGTTGCGCAAAGTTTTGTTATTATCTGACCTTGTGTCCTCCTGGCTGCCCACAGCATCTTCACCTCAAACTCACGATTTCTCAGCTGGGAAAGGAAAGGAGGTTCTCTGCCAGCCCTGCAGTTCATTCAGGCTTTGCCCCACTTCTCTGACAATTCTGGCTGTATTAGCAGCTTTTAGCTGTCTCAATACACATACCACATTGGCTGTATTACAATAAAGCTTAATTGTCACCAGATAAATATTGTTTAAGCATCTGAAGCAAGACAGATTTGGAAACTACTTTGCATGCTAAATCAGGGATGCTCTGGAGCTGCACCCTGGAAGTGCTGAGAACCTTGGTTTTATGGTGAGGCATAACAGTAGTCTTCTAGTTCTTACAGCAGACTAGGAGCTAGAAATCTGAAAAATTGGACAGCCCTGAGTCGCAAACTTCTCAGGTCACAGGGCAACAGGGTCCAAACCTAGCTCTGAGACATCTAGCATCTCTGGCTCTTGCAGTAGCTAAACCTCTAAGCCCTTGCATGAAAGTTTGATAAATATCCTCTCTCTCCAGAAATCAAATTGGAGGTGAAGTTAAAAACCTTGCTAGGTCTTCAAGAGCACAGTGTACAGCACTGTGCTTCATTTCTCTTTGCTTTTGTTTTCAGTCAAATTTCTTTAATCATGCTCATGAAAAGATGTTACTCATTAACATTACTGAGCATCTTTTGAAAATCTGTGGGCCACTGAAAGGTTTCCTATTGTCTTTTCTTCTCCAATTCAAACATCAAACAACACTTAGAAATGGTATTACTAAGTTCACAAACTTGAATGGATAGCAACAGGTGTGATTGGGCTGATTGGTTTTGCAAGAGCTATTTTTCCTGACATTTTAAAAAGTTTATTATCATCTCAGTAGTAAAAATAGTCCTTATGATTTAATTCCATAAACTCAGGAGAATAAATTTATCTATTTTCCTTAACAGGTATCTATTTCAGGACAGCTCAGTGGAACACTTTAGATGAAAGGCAGAACTACCAAGGAGTCTCAAACCTTTCCTTCTGCAAGGAAAAGGGCCCTATGTGCTTCCTTGACATCACAGCACAAAGCCCTGAGTCAACAGGCCACGTAAGCTTAAACAAGCCCAAAAAAAAGGCTTTCCTCACCTTCAGCCTTGCTGCTGCTTGTCCCCCTCTCTCCTCTCCCCTGATCACCCACATTCACGCCAGGAACAGCCTCTACCCTCTTGCAATGAAGTACATAAAAACTAAGTGAAAACTAGCCTTTTCCTGTAAAATAAGCACCATTAAGTTCACGAGCTGTTTCCATTCTAATACTCCAGGGAAATTTTCTGTATCTTTCCCTCTGTGGGGAAAACACACACCAGCTGTTCTGACTTTTATGAAAAATTTACATTGAACACTCAATTTTCTAAGAAGTCTGAATTTCTCCTTGTCACTGACACCCAAATATACAAATCAGCTCAAAACCAAAAGTTCCCAAAACCACAACCCAGAAGACTCACTCTGCAAAACAAATCAAAAAGAAACCCAAGCATGGAACTTCTGCTTTGAATGTCTTCTTTAATCAGGCTCCAAAGGATGAATTCAGCAAGGGAGAACAAATTCTGTTGATTTATTTAGTTATTTATTTTATGTCTTAGTTCAGAGTCAAACTCTCTCAGTTCTCAGGTTACTGAAGGTATTTCAGAATGAAACATCAAATACCAGAGACCGCCCAGAAATCTATGTGACTTACATAATTAAAACACTCTGAGCTACTTGCTTTGAAGCAAAAAGTTTCAAGAGGATTTCACTAAAGGTGCAAAGGGGGCCATACCTCCATTTGGGTTGGGTTTGTTTTCATACAACTTCCTGCACAAGGTGGGGGAGGCACAACATGCATGCATGCAAACATCAGCTCCATGGGAAGTGTCCCTTATCAGCTATTTCTGCTTCCACTGACAGTCACTTTTAACTTAAAATTAGTCTGTTGTTAACTAAAACCATACACTTCTACTACAGCAGTAGTGTAGGGGGAAAAAAAAAAGTTTTATGCAAGCACAAATTCCTATCTGGGATCATTTTGTGTGTTGGGGTGTACCTTATCAAGTGGTCACTGGGAAAGCAGCTAAAGTGACTTGATTCTGTGTCATAGAACTAGAAGAGAGCAGTAATATTAGCAAAAGCCTAGCACTATAAATAGAAAATTCAGCTCTTTTAGGAAGCACTAGCACCCAGAACATTAGAAAGGAGGGAGAGAGATCTCTTTTATACACATCTGGACACATACAGCTTTCCTGGTTTCTGCAAACAGTGTTCATTAGAGATAGTTTTTCTCTGTGGGTACCTACACATTAATTGGCAACCTCATTTGTTATCCTGCTAAAACCATTAACAGTACAATAGTTTTCACACAGCCTTCCAAGCTGTTTTGCTAGATCCATTACTGTTTGAAGTAGTGGGAGATCACCCTTGGTTTTGACCGAGGCTCCTGGATCTTAGCATTTTCTGCCTGACCCTCAGATTTTATGTACTTTATTTATGCAAAAGCCCCCTCATTTCAGCAGAACCATTCAAACACACAGCTACATCCACAGGCAAGCACTTGCAGAATCAGGGCAGTAACCAAACACAATATTATTCCCTTTATTCTGCTGTTCTCCCAGCATAAAAACCTTATTTGTCTTCTACAGCATTACCTCATACCTTGTCTGTCTTTTTTTCTTGTTTTTCCAATATGGCCATATTTTCTTTCAGAACTTTCACAATCTCAGCAGGATTTTTGTGTGATTTACTAAACAAAGGCATGGTCTTCCTTCACCTGGATTTCTTCCTTCAGGATACAAGAGGACTGCCTTAAATCAAACAACAAACAAAAACAGCTTTTAAGGTTTGTACAAAAACGCAATAAAAACACACAAAGACATTATGAACAAGAAAAAGTTACGCTTCAGGCACTACATTTTGTTTCGGCCACCCAGTGGAGCAGTAAAATTTCTCATAGTTCTTGCAAGTTCATCAAAGATTCACAAGCCACCATTAGAACACGAAAAGCAACTACTCAGCACCTGCACAGGAGCTGGAGGCTTCCTGCAGGAAGCTCTGACCTACAGGTCAGCACTCCTGCACTCCAGCACTCCAGCAAGTCCAGTGTAATTTGGACACTGCACATTTGGCAGGCTCCACTAGATTTCACATATGGGTTTCTGTCAGACTTCACCTGCTTCATCACAGCACAGAAAACCAACTGTAGATGCCAGCACACCAAAAGCACCCTTTGTTTAAAGCATTGCAAATTGGAGTTCCAGCTTCCCTGCCATCTCTCCTTCAGTTGCTTTGCTTTGTCAGCCTAGGGGACCTTGAGAGGAAGCAGTTTAAGCTATCCCTTAAGTCTGACAGACTTCAAGAATCTGTGGGTCAGATCTCACTTGTGTAGAACGTTGCCCGAGTTAAATAAAGAGCAGAGGATCAGGCCCAAATATAAACACAAATGTATTCATGACATTTAAATGACAGACTGAGAATTTTAATTAAAATGGATTGTTTGTTTAATTTAAAACATTCTTCTTCTGTATGGTTAGAAAGGCAAATACCACATCACTGAATTTATATATGAAAGAAACCAAGTAGCTCAATTGCTGATCTTACAAAGCCTTAGGCTGTGAATTCTTATGGGTTTTGCCAAGGGTCCTATACAAAGATCTATTGAAGTCAGTGACTGACTACAGATGGGAATATGTTCTGTTTAGAATCTCAGCACTGTTCTGGACCACATTCCAGATGGTGCAATAAAAAAGAGGTAAAAGGGGAAAAAAAAGGGAACAAAAGCAAAAAATAATCTCAAACTTTCATCTCCTTCCACAACAAAAGAAAAACATCACAATTCCTCCACACACACATTTGTAAAATTAGTTGTGAAAACATAAATACACACACAAACCACTTCAATCCTATTACTCTCCAACATTTGCAATTTATAAAAAAGCTTTGTAAAAGAGGTATCAAATAAGAGAACTAAACAAGCTCAATACACACAGCATAAAGAAGAAAACCCAGTGGTCCCAAAGAAACAACTCTTCTCATGCTTCATTGTTACTATGGGCACACTTTAGAGTCCATGAGGAAATACAATCCCATTTGAGCCACACATCCATATGTTACTAATCCCCAAATAATCTATGGAATTAATACCCAGATTAGGCATACATTCTATTGCAAGTATAAATAGTAACCATATAAAACAGACAAGCACAAAATTCAAACTTTAAAAGCAAAGTCTATACAGGCTTTGTCACAATATCTTATTAAAAAACATTTCAAAACACTTTTGCAGATTGTCTTTATAGGAAGAGTTTCTATGACATACAGGAAATATTTTTAAATGTCTTATTTAAACCAAAAGTTCTTTTATAGTGTCCAAAACAGGTGAATTTGTATGTAGCTTCTCATTTGTTGCTAGGTCAGTTTTACAGGGATATTTTCACATTCAGTGTCTGAAACCTCACCACTTTCGAGTTCCTATTTTCAAATTCCTCACGGTCCTGTTCAAACTCATTTTTATTTCTCCGGTTTTGGCTACATGACCTTCACTCCTCAGCTGAGCTCCCAGCTACAGAGTCCTGCTCCCATGCAGCTCAGAGGTGCAAGTTTTGGCAGCACCAGTCACCAGAGCAGAGTGCCACCTCAGCCTGACAAGGTGCAAGTTTGAAACCTGGGTGTACTAACAGCTCACCTTCTGGGGCATGCTCAGCTACACACAAGCACTGGAAAAGACTGCGATGCCAGTATTACACAATAAAGTTGTTTAGGTACTGCTAGCAAGCGCCAAGCACTCTGTAATCCCACATGTGATGCAAATAGAAGATTAATAATTCACAATACACTTTGAGAAGGACCTGATTCTGCATGTTTTTATTATCCTGAAGGCATGGCATGAGGATGTGATGATGCAAGAGAGAGAACATCTGAAATCAGGAGCTTAACAGGCAAGTTGTGTTTCATAAAAGAACTATTTTCATCCAGGGTGGGGTAGGTATACTCTGATTGCTAAAGCCACCCCTTCATCTTTTCTTCTCAAAAGTCTTCACACAAAGAAAAGCACAGGGGGAGATAAATTGATTTTTCAAATTAAGTACTCATAAACGGGAGGCTCTGAGATTTTTAAAAATGAAGTTCACATTTCTAACTGAAATGCTGACAATAAACTATTATTTCCTCTCTAAAAGTAACTTACATGGCTGTCTAGAGTAGTGTATTTAAAATAATCACTAATTTTGCCATAGAACCAGCACTTTTCCACTGCATAGTTCCAGTATCACCAGCAAGTCACCACAGCACTGCTCAGTGATAAAGTACCATTTTTTTTCCACTACATACCCTACCAGTGTTTTAATCACAACAGCAAAAACACCAATAATAGGGCAGGAAAGGACTCAAGAAACTGTTTAATTCATTGTTCTGTTGAACAAAGCCAAGTCTCTGCATTACTTGTTTAGATACAAAGTCCTATATACAAAGCAAAGCCTCTGCTATATGCAAGTGGAGGGGGCAGAGAGAAAAGTGGGAAGAGCCACAGATGTCCATGAAATAACATTTTTGGATTTATCCCTTCTCAGGATACAGTTTTTAACCTGGCAAAAGATGATCCATCACTTCAGAAAATACATACTGGCAGCTGCAGAACCTTTCGGTTCCCTATGCAGGAATCTTCAAGAGGGACACATGCTGTTCACAGTTACAGGCAGAAGCACAAGGGGGTGAAGTCACTCTGTGAGATTTGGGAGTCATATTCTTTAGTCTTATGGCTGGCTATTCCATAACACAAGTTGCAAAACAAGGACTCCTCCTGCTTTGCTTCACATGACTGGAGTTTCCAGAATCACAGAAAGCACAGGCTCTTACTAAAGAAGCTTTTATCACAGCTGGGCATTTCTGTCCTGTCCTCCTCTTTGTATCAGCTCTCTGCTCTCTAAGCTTTTTCTTGGAAGGCCTTCTGTTCAGTAGAGGCACTAATTTGGCTTAAGAGGTCCTATTTTTTACATCACTTATTTTCAGTATGTTTTTTGGAACTTGTTTTTTTTTCCTGGCAACTAGTCCTTTGTCAAGGTTGCTTGAATTTCACAGTAAGTTCAAAAGTTACCCTGAGAATTAGGATGAGAAATGAAGAGTGTGACCACATAAGCTTCATTTTCTCAAGAAACCAGTCTAAAAATAACTGAAAAACAAAGATGAATGACAACTGATAAGAATGCAACACTGGCTCACCAAAGGTAGCTCATACTACAGTCCTTTATAAATACATTTTAAACAGAGAAAACACAGTAGAATCCATGTATCTAACATGGAAATGCACTGATTTGAATATAGCACCAAAAAAATAGTTGAAGAAGAAAATTATTGTATCATCTGACTGAGAAGGGAAGAGCAATCTGTGGATGGGATCATATTTAGAGAGGCATAGGAATTAAGAGCCTATCCAAAAATTGTGGTGACTGAAAATATAACAATATTATCAACACATGACTGGAATATCTTTACCTGGGAAACTGGATGGAGTCAAGAACCAAGGTAATAAAAATGGGATAAAAGTTAAGCGAAGGAAGTATCGGATAATGCTGAATAGTGGACGAGACACAGCTTGTAGATGTTCCAGATCCCCAGAAACATTCAAGATCAGATCGGACAGGACTGCGTAACCTGATCTAGATGATGATATCCATGATAGGGGGAATCGAACTAGATGACCCTTAAAGGTTCCTTCCAACCCAAATCATTCTGTGAATATCTGCCTCAAGCTGAGGGCTTACCATCAGCAATGATAAAAACAAGCAGCTGATGACATATACAAACACACAAGTATTTTACAGATGTGAAAAAGACAGATGCAAATCTGTGATGAATCACAAAAATAATGGTCAGTAGAAATCCAAAGGTATTTATGCCTTTCTACAAATGTTGATAGATCTTCATACTAGACACTGTACATAGCCCTGAACACCCAAAGTCAAGCAAAATCAACAGAGATTAGAGTGGGTGGAGAGAAGCACACTGGATAGCCAGAAAAATGGGAAGACCAGCAAGTCTTGGAGGCTACAAGTGCCCGCTTTCATAAGTTTAGAATAAAAATACAGGAAAGTTGAAAAAAGTTATTTCAGTTTAAATAACAATAACACTATTTATGCAGAAGCAAATGGCTATAAACTGCTGATGAATAAACCTCAGCTGGAAATGTAAAGGTTTCCACCCTTTGGAGCTTTGAGGTTTTGAAATGACCTACTCTACCAGGCACACTACAGAGCATCTGTTCATAATTTTTTGACACTGCTGTCTGGCAGCAAGGGACAGAATGAATGAACTGAATGAACCCCTTTCTTTCCCACTTTCTAGGAAAACTTTTTCCATCTAATGGTTATTCAACATATGTTTTCATAACATCAGGAATGGATTGTGGACACTCCTGAATTCATAACGGAGAACCAGCCAACTTGTGAAACAAACGTTTAATTTTGATGATGTTATTTCACTGGTGCTCTTGAGAGGCGCTTATGAGACCAAGGAAAGAAACAGCTGTATCTTACCAGATTAACTCTCCTGGTCTCAGAGGTTGTCTCTCCCAGTCATGAGGAAAATGCCTCGGCAGTGCTGTAGGAGGAAATGAAATTTCCTAAGCCTGCTGTTTCCATCAGCATGAACATGACATTTCAGACACCAGAGTTGGAGTCCAGCACATTTTAGAAAATCTACTTTTACAAAAATACTTTCATGGAATATCATTCCATCTTTGGGAGAAAAAAATGGCACAGACTTTACATTAGATAAACCATGGAAACACCAAAAGGAAACATTAAAGAACCACTTTCTAAACGTCAGTCTGTTTCTGCTCAAGTCAGGAAAAAAGGAAAAAAGAACCCACACGGACTAAAGCAGAGAATTGAATCCAGAGCTGGATGTGGTTTACAAGACATGAGTTTTAGGGTATTCAGTAGCCTGTCAAAGTTAACATCCTTTCATATTCAGGGCACCCAGCCTCTCAGAGGTTTCCAAATCTACACACACTTAACAAAGATGAAAAACACAATTTCAAAAAACCTATCTACCTACTTTTATTCTATCTCCTCTGCAAAGGGGAAAGCTGAAACACAGAGAAATTACAAGACTTACCCAAGGCCACATAAAATCAGTGGCTGTGTCAGGAATGAAACCTAGATCATCTGAAACAAAGCCAACACTTTATTAGGCTTCAAAATATCTCTTCTGCCAGTTTATCTGCTCATAAGGAGAATGTACTAAAAAAAAAATAATAGCACAGCTATAAAATACAGAAAGAGATCTAGTTCTGATTGTAGGCGCTCTCCACAATTTCTTTGGTTTTAAGTCATATACTTCCTCAAAATACTATCGTGCATCTGAACTCGTAAGCACAATGAAAGAAAAATGCACACAGCAACACTACTCTGCTCAGCAGCCCCTCCCACTATGAAGTGACTCACTAAAGCAGCTCAGTAACAAAAGCTTCTTCCTGCCCACGAGAGCAAGAATGGAAGAGAGCACATGCGCCCATCCATGCACTCTTTGCAGATGCTCTTCTGGAAAAAAAATTTGGTCTTCAAAAATAAATGAGCAAAAGTTATTCCTCCTCATGGAGTATCAGACATTTCTCTTACCTCAGCTCCCAACCTTCATCAAGTTATTGATCAGAATCAAAACATTTTAATAACGCATATTTTGTGAGAGTTTTGGAATGGAAAAAAATACCTTAGTTTCCCTTTCACCGCACTGTGCCTATGACCCATATATTTGGGTCCTGACTTAGCACACCTTCTTTATCATTTTGTCTAATTCAGTCTCTACATAGTGTAAGAGGTTCTCATTTCTCCCTCCTGCCATATTTGGGAAAATTGCTGCAATGACAGAGCAATGTACTCAAACCAGGAGATGGAAGCCCCCATGTGTGATGAGCACCCAGAGAAGCCCAGTTTGTCCTTTTGCTCTCCCCAGTGCAGTCCCCTCACACAACCCACATTTTATTTGATGTGCAGAAGGAATCAAGGCTATGGAACAAGCAGCTTCTCGGCAAATTCTCAATGAGTTGCAGATTTTGGAAGGCACACTGCAAGTGAGACAAAAGATTAACAGAAGACGGCACAATTTTATGGTTAGGGTGAATGAATGCCATCTCTGCTTGGCAACTTAATTTTTCCAAAAACTCAAGAATTTACTCAACATAAGCTTTGACATTGGCTACTCATTGCATTACCTGAAATGAAGATGGATATTAGCTGAAAATTCACCTGAACACACAAAACATCACAGAAATGCCTACCATCAGCACAAATGTCACTTTTTTTAGCGGATGTCAAGTATCCAGAAGATCAGACATGGAAAATAAGTTGGCAGCTCTGCCATTAATCTGATCACCTCTACAGAATGAGAATAATAATATCACACAATTGTTCAATACTGTTATGAAACTGAAGGCACTCATGGGGATGCTCCACTCAAGTGCTGTGGTGTAGCTCTATGGAAGCACTTAAAGAAATTATTAACTCTTTTTAACTGAGTGCTTGAATGCCACTTTAGTAAAAAACAAATAAAACCCACATGTATAGTCTTTCAGCAAATACGGGATAAAATGAAACACTGAAAAGCAGCCTGGTCACTGAGGCAATCTATTTTGATAGATGTTTTGCTCTTTGATGGTGACACCCTGCTCCACATGTATTCACATCCCTACAGCCTCTGTGGGAGCCATTCAGCTGTTGCAGGGCCACATGGTGAGCCAGGTCAGGGAAGTGACCCACGTTAACAAAAAATAGCCTGCTGAGGCAAAAAAAGGTCAAACAGGTTTCCAGTGGAGTTCTGCCTAGATACATTCTAGAGCTGTACCAGCACAAGAAGAGAAGGGGACAGAAGGAGGGTACAGAGACAGGCCTGCTGGAGCAGATGCTACAGCACAGATATTCACCAGCCAAACCCAGAATGAGGCAGTGATGATCATAAAGGGGGTATAAATGTGTGGTAATACAAACACAATACTACTAATAGAATAGTTTGGGTCAGAAGGAACCATAAAGATCATCTGGTTCCAAGCCCCCTGTCATGGGCAGGGACACCTTTCACTAGACCAGGTTGCACAGAGCCCCATCCAACCTGGCCTTGAACACTTCCAGGGATGGGGCATTCACAACTTCTCTGGGCAACCTGTGCCAGTCTCACCACCCTCACCATAAAAAAAATATTCTTAATATCAAATCTAAGTCTATCATGAGTAGGGTACAGAGAACAGAACTGAAGTTAAGGACATTTTAGGTGTTTGAATTTGCTACCTTGTGTCCTTCTACTGGAAGTCCTGTGTTTTCATATCTACTACTACTATTATTATTATTATTATTATTATTATTATTATTACTACTACTACTACTACTATTACTATTATTACTATTTTACAGAATTTTCACACTGCAATGCCAGGTAACATTCAGATTCTCACCCATGCAGAAATGGAATCCTGTGGCACCATACTCACACCAGCATCATTTATCTGTATCACAGGATCACATGGGCTCTCCCAATCATGCTAATGAACTAGCTAGAAGTGCTAGGTTATTACTTCATGTTCAATAAAACTAAAAATATACTAAACCAGAGGTTTTACAGCCACCAAATTTGCAGGATATTCAATAATTCAATAATTCAATAGCCAAGAATATTTGGAATCCAAATTTGCATTTGCTACCACAGAGATCTTTAGAACCTAAAAGATTAAGAATTCAATTCGATGCCTAACTGTAGTCCATAGCAAAACTCCCACAAACTCAGTCATGCAGAAAGAGCTCTCTTAACTAATGTCTCTGAAGTACACATAATTCTAACAGAAGAGCCCTTAACAGCTTTTCATTTACTTAAGTAAAAGGGAAACCGAGTTAAATATCCATTTCTAGTAGGAACAGTGACTGTAGAAATAATGGAAACTGGTAACATAATTTAAATAACACAGGCAGCAGCCAAGAGGGAATAGGACTTCCTCTACATCCATTAGTGAGGAATTATTTTTGCATTTGGTCCCATATTACTAAACTTACCTCTCTACACAGCATTCTCTTGATCAAGTTCATAGCAAATCTGCTGAGTTACTTTCAATAGCTTCATAATGGATTAAAATAATTTTCTATAGTAGTAATTTCACTTTACTCACAATATTAGCCCAAGAAAGAGCATTTGCTTTTAAGAAAAACCCCTACTTCCCTTAAGCTCCATTAAAGTTTTGCTTGATAAAGACTTCATGAGTCGCCCATGCCACAGAATCAGTATTTCAAGTGGACAAGACCTATCGGCTGCAAACGAGGGGCCGGCTCATTTACACACGCCGTTCCTTGTGGCACTTCACCCGCACGCTCATCTTCCCTTCATCTCCTTCCCCCTGCCTTATGCAAGTGGCCACGCTCCTATTCCTCTGCATCTCAAGAGCCAGTCTGCAGCTGCAGGCGGCCCGAGGAGAGGAGTAGGAGAAATGATATATTGCAGATATTTTATTTTTGGAAACCACACTGTAAATAAAGCCATTTCCAGAGATATTCCATGGACACGGAGTGCTTGGTCGCAGAGCCAGCGCCTTATGTAACAGGAGGAGTATTGTTTAGGGTTGCCTGCATTAAAGAGCCACTCCTGGTAACACAGTTTACAAAGCTATAAAAAGCTACCAGCGTAACTATCGAGAAGCAGGCAAGCGGTTTATTACCAAAAGGTTGGTGCTAACCGGAAAAAAAAAAGGAAAGTTTCATTAAATCGCTCAACTTTCCGTCACTCGGAGGGCATCACCTCGGCTGACACTTACTGGGAGCGGGAAGGTGGGGGCTCCTAGGCAGCCCGGCGCAGCCCCATGGCCAGGTGCTGAAGACAGCTCTGCCGCCTCCCTGCAGCCCGCGCCGCCCGCAGCCGCCTTCAGTGATCTTCCATTAAATTCCGCTTTATTCCCCCGCGCCGATCACCGACAAGTGGCAGAGCCCAGCGATCCCGCGATTCGGCCTCCCGCTCCTCTTATTCCGAGCGACCGTCAGCCTCTGGAAAAGCGTGAGCAGACAGGATCACTTGGACATGCACAGGCGCTCACAAGCAGCTGTAAATTTCCACTCCCCGCTGCCTGCGGCTGGACTCGCGGCTCCTCGCTGCTCCTGCTCCGACCAGCTCTGTGCCTGGCTGTGCGTTTTCCCCCACCGCCCTCCCCGCTTCCCACTCTCTCACTCGTCTTGCTCACAGGCTCACAAACACACCCCCCAAACTCCACGTCAGAGGAACACGTGGAAAAGCAAAGGATGAAGCGATCGCTCCGCCGAGAGATTTCCCCAGGGTTAAGGGAGGACATGCGACAATTTCGCATCACTTCTGTAAGTTTCCATTCCTCTCCAAAGTCTGCCGGTGCAGGGAGAGGCATCGCTGCCGGGTCCTCGCACCATCACGTGGCTGCTGGAATTAAATTATTCACCTTGCCGTCCTGCTAGGAATGCAAATAAGGGAGCCCAACTGCGGGTTGTTGTTACAAGATAGTAACAAAATCAACATGCTCACGCACCACATCTTTCAGCAAAGTCCTGTCCTTCAGAAAAGCTGAAGTTAAGCTGCTTCTTGCCTGACTATATGTTATTACACAAAGATCCAAATACTTTTCCGCAATCATACTTGAGGGGAATAAAGAAAAAAAAAAAAAAAAGACCTGCAGAATACTCTGCGCAAAATTTAAATCCTGATGAAGAAAAAAACATTAGCCCAAAGTATTTTTTCAAAGGCTAATGTGATGGGGAAAAAAAACCAACAAAAAAAACATAAAGTGTTCTGAAACAAGTACTACCAGCTATTATCAAGCATACAAATACAGCAAAATGTAATTAAAGGAATTTTTAGTGCTTCACTTTTCTCTCTTGGCAACTATTGTTTGGCAAGAGCCACACACTTCCAAAGGGAATGGCAAGTTCTGTCCCCTTTGCCCCCCAGCTGTTGAGAGCGGGGAAAGAAGGATGCCTTACTATGGGCACTAAAAGGTGGGATTTAAAATGTATCCTCATCTGGATCTTGGCTGAGTCCCAGAAGGGATGTGTGCCCAGCATGTCTTTCTGTCAAGCTCTCCAGCTCGGGGGAAAATCTTTACCTCCCATCACTTCTTCCACAGGGCATAGCCTAGCCAAAGTCCTACATTATTAAAAATAATTTGGTATGCTACATTTGCTTGGGGAGCTGATTGCAGAGTTAGCAGCTCTACAGTTGCATCAGATCTTGATTTAAGGCTCACCTGCAGTAGCTATTCACATTAAAGGCAGCCAAAAAACACATGAGAAACCTTGTTTCTAAGGAATACAGATGAAACACACACCTTTTAAAAGGCTACCAGCCTTTGCTTGCAATGCCAGCTCCAAACTGAAGCACACAGGAGTATCCCAAATCCTCACTTTGAAGAGTCACTTGCCTGTCCCTCCTGGGTTCAGAGAGGCAGAAGCCATCCCTGCACCCTTAACCTCCCTGGATTTGTTCCTGCCTTTGCACAGGAAGAACCAAGCCAACCTTAGATCAGCAGATTTGTACTCTCAACTTATCTATAAAGCATGTCACCATTTCTGCTCACACTTTACCTAACAGATCATCAAGATACTGCAGCCCTGTGTTTTTGGAGTGCCCTGAACAGCACTGGGAACAGGGATTAATTAGTGCTGCTCCTGCTGCACCAGAAAGCACTGCAACAAGTGACACTAAGTAGCAATTTCTGCTCCAAACCCCCTGTGAAATATTCTTCCAGCACTGAATTAAAGGCTTCGCATTAGCCATCACTGGCCAGGTTTCCTCTCCAGGCCACCTCCACAGAAAGCTCAACAAGGGACACCGTGGACACCATGCTCGGAACAGGATGAGCCACCCTTCAAGGCAGCTTCCATCTCCACAGAGCTTAGGAGGCACATGAACAACCTGCACAGATGTGTCATGGCATGAAGGACTTGGGGAGAAAAACTGGCACTGGGCAACTTTTGGGGGGTTCCCTGCTCTGTCCCAGCTGGGTGGGAGAGGAAAGGGGTGCCAGTCCTTGTGGTACCTTACACCCATTCTGGCATTGGCCCTTTCTTTTTTATTGAATACCTCAGCCTTTGGATAAACAGTGAAAATCGAATGATAAACACTCTGCCCTTGGGCTACTTCTGAAGGCACTGGCTTTTCCTACAGCAACACAACAATCAAAATACATCACTGCTTCCACTGTGTGTTTTTAAGAGAAAAACTTCTTTCCTCTACCTCTCTGTCTTGGGTTGCAAGGTGTCCCAAGAGAAATTATATCTTTTCCATTGTAAATCCACGATCACTTCAACAGGTAAAACCCCAACTTTTTGTTGTACCATGGAGTTTAACGGGGGTAGATGTTACCCTGAAATCAAACTATCACAAAAAAAGATTGAAATATCACCAAAAAAGCTGTTTTAGTTGCACATAAGGGACAGTGGGGATAATTTGTGTACCACTGCATTCCATAAAGTATTCACAGATGATTCTGAGTATCCTGGCTCTTTGGAAGTATAAGAAATTTATCTACAAAGTAACTGTCCTCTGTTTCAGACTAAATAGGCTTGTTTTCCTGATTCAGAGCAATAAACTGAATTTGCATTCAATTACAGTTCAACTTTGCTCATCTTCTACCTGAGGAAGTAGGGCTTTAATAGGAGCCCTCTACACAGCAGGAGAGCAAGAAACCCACCTGCCTCCATCCCTTCATTGCAGAAGAAGAAACTGTGCAAAACAAGGTAGCTAAAGGGGCAGGGGGAAAAAGATTCTCTGTTTCATCTTAAGTAGAGTTAATTCTCAGATGACAGGAAAAGGCCCTGTCCATTAAGGTGTTAATTAAGCCATAATTACTTGGTGCTCTTATCTGTTGGTGTTTTTTGGGTTTTTTTTAAGCCAAGAGGTTATTAAACATTTCTAAAAATGTTTTCTTCAATTCCTAATTTGTAGCCATCTAAAATCTAGAATGATGTAATTTAAAATAGACAAAAAATCTTTACAATCTCAAAGTACATGGAAAAAAAATCTCTGCACTGCTAAAGTACTCCAGCTTCCACATATTTAAATTTCATTATATTTGTTTCCTTTAAAGAGAGCAGAGTCCTCAGGCTAAGGCATGGTTAAAGTACTTTTGAGAAACATTTATCCCTGCTTTCATAACTTAAAATCATTCCATCTAATAAAAAACAAAGGAAGAAAACTCTGGTTGATTTTCCCTGCCCTTTCCATTTTCCTTCTAATGTGGAAAAGAGAAATTAGGGTACTTCAACAATGAATTAAATAAATTACAGCAGCAGATGATAAACACACAGCATATATATATATATTAATTCTGCTTATTTAATCATCCACTTCCAGTCTGTGTACCTCCTCTGAGATTACTTCCAGCATTCCAAAGCCCTAAGCAGCCTCTAATAATAATAACAACAAAATCCTTCCTTCCCCCCAAATTGCTCAATGCCCCAGGCCATCAAAATTCAGTTCTCCACAGCAACAGGTTTAGTTGTGTAATGCTGAATATCAAGAGGAGAAGCTTTAGCATACTAAAAAGATTCCCCCACCCTCCAAAACCTGAAAACTAAAGAACATCCCCCACAGGATTTCATGCTATTCTTACAAATCCCAAGATACCAACATTTTGGCAGTTTATTGGGGTGGAGGGGAACTGAAAACAAGTAATTTATATAATCTGCATCGTAAAGCTGTTACACTTTAACTCAGAGCAATTAGTTTTACGGCAGAGCAATATAAAAAGTGCCCAACAACACTTCTAAAACCTCATAAAATAAGATGCTTTACAGTAACTTCATACTTCTTTGTTATTCTGCGAGTTCACAGACATTCAATTTCTTCAGAGCAATGTGGTCACTTCAGATTAATGCAAATAAATTCTTCTTCATCAAGTAGAACCCAAATACAGACATGCAACACTCACACTTTCTCTCCATGTAATCTTGGAGGGAGACAAGCTTGGAACTGAGCCTGTATGTCAGTACCCCCAAAACAGCTACCAGCACCAAAAGGCAAATTAACATTTGGCTGCTCATCCAAATGCAAAATAAGGCAGAAAAAGGGGTACAGTCTATGGAGGCAGGTGACTTTCCCTACAGCCATGTTAAAAGCAGCAAAGCTTCTGGCCTCTCTTGGGACTAGAAAATTGAAATTTCTTCAGTGAAGTGTGGAAAACAGAGAGCAGCAAGGTGCAGTGGCTGACCTGTAGCTGCATTTTAGCTGAAGTGAGTGGAAGGATTTAAATGGATGCTTTATAAAAGCTACTCCTAAAAATGCAGACATGTCTTCAACGATTATTTTCCCCTCTTCTTCCTCCTAGCTCCCTCTAGCGCTTTTAAGTACATACGGTCTTCTCCTTCCTCATTTATTTAATGCAAATACAGTTGCTAAGATGTCTGGTTTAGCTGGGGTTTTGGGGGTTTTTAAGATCTGCAATAGCTCTTATAAACTGCTCATGAATTTTTACTGAATATGTTATTCATGTGTACAATCACTCCAGAAACTAAGCACTGACAGTGGCTTTTCTACCAGAAACTTTTGTGTATTAATACTTCATGTACAGGCCAGTGTATTTAAAAGTTTACTCATTTTAAAGGCATCCAGCTCAATCATTAGAGAAAGCCAACTAAAATGAATCCCTTTCCTTGAGCATTCCTACTCTCAAGGGAATTGTGTCTAAAAAGAACGTTACTACAGCCCAACAACTGAAAAATATAGCACATTAAAATTTTATGTCTGCCCTAAAGTCACTTATAAAATGTTAATTGTGCCCCTTATCTACTGTGTCCCAACACAAAACACAAATGATAACCATACCTGCACTCCCACTTTTATGAGCAGAGGAACAGTAAAATTATGACAACATCATGCTCTTTACCTGCAGACTCATGCAAACAGAAACTAGCTCCCCAAAATAGGTGACTGACTGAAGAGCCATGCAAGTATTTTTTAAATAATTAAAGCTTTCACCTCTCCAAATTGTTTCTATCCCAGTTCTGTACTGTCAATCACCCTAGTGGCCATGTTTGTTTGTTTCTTCAAGGTCCATCCACAGAATTAAAAATGGGAAGAGGAAAGATCATTTCAAGCGGTGCAACAAAAAGAGCTTTGCTGATGACCTAAAACCACTCATCACATGTGTGCCAGTCTTGCAGTTTCTATCGCAGCACACTAAAAAAATGCTTTTCTTTGTGGAATTGAAAAGTTATTTTAAGTGTATAAAAGCATTTATCTGCCATCTCCCATTTCTGAAGCAGTCAAACAATATAAAAAGTGCTTAGTCTCTTGAAAATACTGAATTTAGTTACTGGTCTCCATATAGCTGCACCAAGCACTTTTCTTAATGTTAGGCAGCACAGGGTTAACCACAGATTAAGACATCCCCTTCCCCCAGGCACACTAATGCAAAAACCCTATAGATGTTCCCTACAAGTTCTTTGATGGTCAAAGACAACGGAGCACCCCTAAGCAGAACTTTACACTTCCTAAGAGTGCTTGAAGCTGAAAGCTGTATTAGTGTATATTCACCTCAGCAACAGTGATATGCAGTGAAAATATTGGGCAGATCAACTGCCCTTTGATGCCTATAATTTCTTGATACACAACGTGTGGCTGTTTCTGACAAGCTGGAAGGCAGTCTGCAATTTAAGACTTTTCTTCTGATCACTGCTACAGAAGGCTAAAGCATTTTTCATCAGATGCTTTCAGGATGACATGCAGACAAACAAAATTAAGTTAAACACAAAATTAAAAACACAAGTTAAATGCTCCAGTGAGGGGCTCACTGTAACACCCAATGGTGTAACACCCAGAGGTGGCACCAAGCAAACACCCAAAGGTATGCACTCTAAAATGTACTGTTAAAGAATATCAGGAGATAGGAATCATCATTCTGGATAAGACAAAGCTCTGTTAAATCCCATCTCTAAGAGGAGCTGACACCAAGAGCAAAGTAGAAAAAGAAACATATACCAGAGGAAGGACTACTCTACTCTTCTTCTGCTTCTGACAATTAACACCTTTGAGGTTTCCTGAAGCATGATCCAAAATCACCGTGATGAATAGTTACACACCTTTCACTTTAAAGATCCCAAAGGAGCACTATTCCCCTTCTAGGGAGACTCTTAAATCACTTCTGCAATACTCAGATACAACAGATTGCTCAAGATTGCTTCTGACTGTCGAGACTGAGCAGCCAATTCAGCTCAGAGACTATTTCCTCTAGATTAGGGGCCAAACAAGACAGGCTCCAGCATCAATTTATTGCATTCCAGTTAGTTCCTTCTTCAGGGCAGCAGAGACAGGATTTACTTGAAGAACCATTGTATTTTCCAGGTGGTCACCCCTAGACAAGGGAACAAGTACTACCAGAAAGTCCCATCTAGAGACATGGTGTTGTACTCATGAAGAAGATGAGTTCAGACCTAAGGAGAGTCAGTTCCTATTTATGTCACACTAGGTGATCTTGGAAAAGCCACTTAGTCTCTCTACTGGAAAATTTATGCATTCAAAACCATAAGGTGCTTTGACACTACGGTGATGGGACACAAACAAACACAGCAGGCAGTGCCCAGCTTACTTGTGTCCTTTTCCTGCAGACTGGGATAACAGTCCTGCAGTTCATGTGATGCAGGTCTCCAGAGACCATGCCCACAGACACAACAAACTTCTGAGTCTTTTCTCATGAGGGTTGAGAATCCTACTAAAGCAGAACAGTCAAAACAAAACCAGAATATTAGGCTAGAAGTCTAAACTGCTGCTTTCAGATGAAGAATTACAGTTTTTTCTCAGTGTCAAATAATGAAACCCAAGCATTACTATATTCTTGAAAAAATGGCTGTTATACTTACTCAAGTGCTGCTCTAAACTGACTTGCCTAAAATCACACAGAAAAACACTGCTCCCTGGACAAAGAGAACCCACATCTTCTCACATTTTACTTTTTATCAGTTTTGTCCTGTGACATTAGTTTAACATATTGGAAAAGGACAGGGAACCTTGAGAACTCACCAAGCTCAAGTTGCACAAGGAGAAATTGTCTTCACAAGCACCCTGAAGTCATTCCTCCTGACAAACAATTAATATATTCATCATTTGTCAGATTGCAAACATATTTGCCTTCATGTGACAGATACATGGCCATTTGATGAAAGACAGGGTGCTTGCACTTTTCTGTCCCACATTAAGTATTTTACCACAACTTTAATGTTACTTTCCTGTTAGGTGGTGAACAGTCCATGTTGTTACAAAGCCCCTATCTCAGATTTTAGTAATGTATTTTTTTGGTCCCAGGAAAACCTCCAGTGCCTTCCTAAAGACCTCTGTAGTCCATTCCTGGACAAAAGTTGACTCTGTTGAGCAAATTAACCTGTAGGGTATTCTTTTAGGTCCAGTACTGTTACTCCCCAGTGGGGAAAACCTATCCATGCACATTCCCACACTACTAAAAAGCCATTTGCTGTTCTCCCCATCCGTGTTGACCAACAACTGACATTACAAATGAATTATTATGTCAGACACATACAACTACAGAGTGTCCAATTAAGGGCTGAGTTCCTTTTGTTTTAATTAATAAACCAGGGTCATGCCTTGAAGTCCTTAAATGGAAGCAGGCATGCTGCAGACTGGCATTTTTTAACCAAATCTGTCCTGAACAAGGACCAACATGAGCCGTGTGTTTGTCTTTAGGACAATTTCTGTTTTGGAGGGAGAGCAGCTCCAGCACCTGGGTGTGCTTTGATTCAACTCCATTTCTGTGTAGCTTCAACAGTGGAGATCCCTGACAGGCTCTGGATACCTGGAAGAAAACCACTCACCACGTGACATAAATGGCAAGCTCTAGATATATAGGCTGTAACAGGTCAAATATACTCACGGAAATCTTCTTGGCAAACATCATTCTTTGAGACATCTCTTAATGAAATCTGACAGCTTCAATATCACACAGCACACAGATCAATACTCTTTATAGACAAACTTTTGTCACACCCTCTGAAAATAGTTTAAGAAATCAGTTTTCTCATTCTAAGGGTCACTCACATAGCTGTTCCCTTCCCACAGAAGCAACAGATAATTTTCTTCTCCATTTTTGCAGTGTGCATTCATAAAATAACTTTATCTACCATCAAAATATACACCTCTGAAGGGTAAAAGACTGCTACTGTCCACTTATAAAAGTCATGTTTAACACTGAAAATAAGTAAGGTGTATGCCTCTCAAATGAAAAAAAGAGTCTCAAGCTGTATTAGCCCAGACATGAGAAGTTATCTACTATCTTTGCAAAAAAATTAATATTTTTAGCTAGATACTGAGCCTGATCACCTGCAGAACATATTTTCTAATGTATATGCATGCAGCACCTTGAATTTATAAGAGCTGTAGGCCCAATAGCAGAATTTAGAGGGAAGTCTCAAAACTGTTTCTTTCAGAACTGCAGTGCCTACAAGGACACAAAATTATGTCTGGCATTGTTGCAAATTTTGGAGTTTCCACCCAAGTACCACTGAAAAGAAATGGCTTGTTTCCTGAGAGCGGGCAGAATCCCACTAGAAGGTCACCCAGCAAAAGTCTTATCAGTTCAACTTTCCATGACCAGAGCAAGACATCTAGCTCTCCTGCTAGCTGTCATCATGGGATGAAATTACCTTCACAAGCGTAAGAACTTCCATTGACACATTTCAGCACACAAAGGCCTGTATCCAGAGAGCTGCACAGCAGCCAAAGATGTGAATGTAAGCTATTTAATACCTTATCATTTAACCCAAGAACCACATTACCTATTTTTATGTTTTTCCATTTAAAAAAAAACTAAAAGCAGATGACACGGAAGTTCATAAGTAAAAAATAGTATGACTCTGTGACAGTTTACACAGACTGGCTTTTCTTTCAAAACTAAAGACAAGTTCTATATGATTCCTACACTTATGAAATAAGACCTTGTTTGGATTTAAAATACGTTTGAAATAGATGTTTTTGTTCTTCTCAAAACAATAAAAGAAGGTTGTTACTACCAGCAAAGGAGTTTTAAAAATTCAAATATTTAGTCTGGTTTCCAGAAGCTTAACAGCTTCTTGAACAAGAGCAGCATTTTGAAAGATTTTGTATCTTGACACTAATTTTTAGTGCTGGAGAATCTGTGAAGTCCATTAATTACAGAGTGCAACAGTTAATTGGTTACCACTTTCAGTGTTTGGGGTTTTTTCCTTTTCTGCAAATTCATATTCTGTTTTACTTTCTGCTCCCTGACACTAAGATTCCTGTGTTTGCAAATGTGTGTTCTTTGAAGGCTATTTTATTCATGCATAGGTATGTGATCAAATCACTTCAACAAACTCAAAATCTACTTCTTCATCACCACCTACGTTAAGTGTACAGTTTTCTGATACTTACAACTTCAATTAAAAAATATCTTGAAGATAACCCATCAGATCTGATTGTATTACAGAAGTGAGGTTGTTAATACTGCAAAAGAAATCTCCCACTCTGCATTCTGTGTATTCAACTCCTCTCAGCTCTTGGCTACCGCTTATCTACAGGGAAGTGTCTTGTCCACTGCCTGTTGCCCATGAGTTTTGACACCTTGAAGTATTTTCAGATACTGTTCCTCATCTTTTCAGGCATATCCAGCCTCTTCCCATGGTTATTAACTTCACAAAGGTTTGAGTCCATCTTTCAAAAGAGTCAGCCAACATGCTCTTTGATTCAATCAAATACATGAGGCTATGCCATCATTTGTCATCTTTCTACTCTGCGTGGCCTAGATAAAACTGTCAGAAAGGATTGTGCATTTTCTTTCAACTGTGTGTTCATTTGGGGATTTTTTTTTTTTTTGCAAACAAACATCCAATGACTGAGCATAAAAAAAATTATATAACAATTAAAATATTCTTATTGACAGTAATATTTTCAAGATTGATTTTCTTAGCCAGAATACATCAAACCCCTAATCTAACTGAAATACTAGACATTTTATAATATATTTTCTATTAATCATGTTTAATATTTTGCTTCATGACAATCCTTAAAATTTTGGAGTTTTACATTAGACAGCAAAAAGAAATAAATTCTTAGTCTCCATGAATTTTTGAAAGTATTCTGTCGGTCTTTATTTACTGCTGTAATATGATGGATATGTTCACAGCTATGTGATCATTTGTAATATTCATCTTCATTCTCACTACAGAAATATGGAACAGTTCTGTATTTTCAGCATCATTGTTGACAACTTTAGCACAGCCATCAGACAGATGTCACTGTTCTTTTTGCTCCTGGTATTCTTAAACTTCTTATTAGTCTTAAATCCTAAAGAAAACCCAGTGAATTTTCTGTAATCATCTTTATAAAACTTACTTGTACTTATTCCTATATATTGGCTGCTGCCCTGGAACCATTTCTAAGTCAAGACGTGACTCCTCCATTTGCTGAAACCCTCTTTTTGTACCTATTCCAGACAGCTGTGTGTTCCCACATCCTCAGCCGCTCCCCAGCTTTGGTAGACACTCTTGCAGGCAGGGCTAGAAGTGTACCAGTGATGTAGCAGCACATCACACTGCACAGAGGAGATTTGCTGAATCCCTCAAGTTTTTGCAGCAGTCTTCTCCCATGGCCTGATGACCTGTGCCGAAACCTTAGGAACCCTGGTGAGGAGACAGTTTACAGTGTGGAGGGAGTTCAGCAAGGGAAGAAAAACAACGGATAACATCTCTGTGCATTTTTAACTAGCACTTAACTGCTGCCCAAGAAACCAGAATAGCATAAGGATATCTCAGCAAATCCTCTGCTAGCATCTTCCCTTCCCTGACAAAAGGGTGGAACACTGAAGAATTGTAGTGGAGTGTACCTCCTCACATTAATGCTGATTTCTTGAAGGGCAAAAGTTTTCCAAAAACACAACCTGAAGACCACCAAGCCAGCTTGACCTCAGAGTACATTCAAACCTGTCCTCATTCAAGCTGCCTTCAACCTAGAGCACTTTATCTTTTACTTCCATATTTTGCCCAAGGCTGTGTGTGATGCTTGCAAACAGAGCAGTACAGATGTTGCAAGTAGCTACAGACCTAAACATGAATTGTAATGTAAAGGACAAGACCTATTAATGGTCTGCAGGTAAGAAGTAGGACCAAATGTCAAAACAATTTCTAGGTAATAAGCTTTTATTTAGAAGGTTCAGCCTTATTTTGCTCACTTACTTAAACTAATTAATAAAAAAAAAAAAAAAAAATATTCCCTCTCCCCAACCCCCACAGATTTTTCCAAGGAATTATATGATATACACAATATTTACCCTAACAGAGGGCTACAAACAGCATGCAGTCCTGCACCCACTCTCTAAGGTTCAATTTGGTGCTTACTTCCAACAACAAATAAATCATATATTGCAGACAGCTTCTCTTGTAGCCAAAAGCAACAGGTAGTGAGTGACCACCATGAACTGGTAGTCCAGAATAAGTTTTGCTTATTTGAAAAAGTGAAAGAGAGCTGTCTGACTGCCAGTGAACTGCAGAAAGTGAGAGTACACAATTAAAAGGTACACTTGAAGAGGGAAAGCTGATACAGCCATGTCTCCCTGCTGACATATGAAAATAGGCAAAACAAAGAGCTGAGTGCTCAGGACATTACAGCTACTGGAAATGAACCCTTCCCACATAATATTATCCATCTTCAGCAGTCTCCAGTGCAATGACTTAAAAAGCTGCACATCATTTCCTTCCCACACTTAAGAGCAAACAAACTGTATTTTTGCTGCAATAAAGTTGATGTATAAATTTGTACAAGTGCCTATGTGCTACATTGACACAGGATCTTTAAGAAAGACCAGCCAAAGAGCCAATGGCTGTCACAAAACTGTCCCCACATTTCAAAATCCAGTTATGTAACAGTACTTTCTTCCATCTTAATTATTGTCTCTTGCAGCAGAAAAAAACAAGATACAAACTTTACTGTGATATCAGAAGGGGTGTTTTTAACTCATGCTGTAAAATCATTTTAAAATGTTGTTTCACAATTTATCAAGTTGCTGTAAGGAAACATTGCTGTCAAAATGAGAATTCTAGTCCTTACTGCCATCACCTCCCTTGCATCAGTTCTAGGAATGACATGACTGCAGAGGGAGGCAGATCAGCCTGCTGAATGAAAATTTAACAGCCAGAAAAAAAAAAACAAAAACCCTGGTACCTCCCCTAAAAGTCCAGCTTTTTGAGAAGTGAGAAGTGTGGAGGACTTGTAAATTGTATGAAATTTTTAGAACTACCTCTATCAATATGAACAATATTAAAAGAACAGAAGGAAAAAAAATCCATCCAATCATGAACATTTTCTTGGAGGAGGAGGTGGGATGCAATTTGAAAATATTTCTACAATATGCAGCAGCAAAAACAATTAAAAAAAATCTTGTCCCTTTTTGCTGATTTCTACATCCAGGTTGCAACCACACATCTTGATCTGTTAATGCAACACCTTGCTATGAATTTGTTAACAAAATAATTTCATTCTTAAAAATGATCATTCACTTTAAGTGAAAGCAAATGATGTTACCAAAAACTTCTCAAGTAACTGGCTCATCACAAACTTGACAGAAACCAATTCCACACACTTCACTATGACAAACAGCAGTTTGGTGGTTTTTTTTTAAAATGCATATTATGTGTCTAGAAGCATTTAATCTTAATAAAGCTTTTTTTTTTTTTTTTTTTTTTTTTTTTGACAGCCTGAATGTAATCTAAATTGTGATTACTTTGTAACAAATAGGATATGTATGCCCTTCTGTGAGAGGAATGCCAAATTCATACACTGGAGTCACTTGAGTAACATTTCTTAAGAAAAACAGCTTTTTTTTTTTCTTTAGAAGAAAGGGTTACAAAGATTTGGGCCCACAGTTCACTTCGTGAAAGAATGTCAAACATACTTTCAACATAGCTTCTTTGGTTCCAGTTACTCAAGAATTTTACAGGGAAAAAAGGTAATAAAGTTAAAAGCAAGCACTCACAATAGAAACCCACTTGTCTCCACTGTCTGTAAAAAGGCAGGAGGGGATTTTTATCCAGCACAACTGAGAACACAGAGATGTCCAGGTCCTGCTGTGTGATAAGACCATCCAAAATAACCGAGATACAGTAAGTATTCTGCCCATACCACCACTTTGCTCATACTATAGAAGTAGTTGGCTCAAGCACTTCAAACTGAGATGACACCAACAATAAAATTAGAAAGCAATCATTGTTTTCCAGACACTCATTTTGCACCGAGGCCACCTCCAGTTCCCTGAGAAAAGCACAAATACCAAGTGGCTGCACAGCAAATTAGATGAGAAAAGTTATTCAGGTAAATATAGATGAGCCAAGTAAGTTTTTGTGGGTTTTTTTTTGGTTGGTGGTGGTGGTGGTTTTTTGTTTGTTTGTTTTTGTTTGGGTTTTTTGTTTGGTTGGTTTTTTGGGCATTTTTCTTTGTTTTATTTGTTTATTTGTCTCAGTATTTTGTTTTGGTTTTTGTTTGTTTGAGGGGGTTGTTTGGATTTTTGGAGATTTTTTTGAGCCCCAACCAGTCCCCTGATTAATGACACAAAGGAACAGGCCAATCCAAGAAGCATCTGGACTGTTTCTTTCTTTGACAGTGCCAATTTGAAATGTTCAGGGAACTGTGGCTTCCCTGACCCTTCAGACGCTTATAAACAAACCCAAATGAAATAAATATTAATAGGACAATACTCCCCCACATTCTTGCTCCTCCTGTTCTTCACACCTTACTGCTGGTTCCACACCTCTACAAAGTTAAGCCAAACCAAGTTCTGATGCAGCACATTGAACTGGATCAAGGAAAAAAACCAACTAAAAAATTAGAATTTTCTTCTACTAAATTAATTTCCCCACAGGAAGCTGTGACTAAGGACTGTTTAGTCCAGAATATTCTCATGAAGAGCTCTATCATTGAGCCACGACAATACATATCTACCCTATTTTCTAAGGTTTTTGTCAAATTCCCTTTAGTACATTTGAAACCTTACAGGTTTCGGTTTTATTCGGAAGTGGTTATTTCACCACACATAATAATGACTTCAGGTTGTTGCCGTATGCCTCCTCGTGATGGCTTTTATTAGTTCAAGTCCAATTCTACATCAGGCACTGCCTCTCTGGCCTTTGCAAAGCAGCTACCAAGACCAGCACCAGCCCATCAAGCTTCTATCAGCTGGCACCACAAGGGCAGCTCTTCCACACTTGGATTTGTAAGGCAAATCAGAATGAAGTTGTGGGGGTCCCCATAGATCGTCTCTTCAGAGTAAGAACACCACAAATTCATTAATTCTTGCAGCTTGCTTAATGTCTGCGACATGTTCATTTAATGAAAATAGTTTGTGTGCATATTTTACCCTGCAGGCAAACCCACAAAGAGCAATCAAAAAGTTCAGAAGACGTTACAACCACAAGCATTTCTTCAGAAAGTACCAGTGAAAATTTATTTCAGATAAATATATTGCTGTGTTCACACAGAAAAATGAAGGTAAAAAGGGTTTTTGGTACCCATTTATCTTGGATTCCTTTCATCATATACATCTACTGCCCGGTTTCCAGAGATCTCAGGCCCTTTCAAGTGCACTTGTAATCATAGGCTTTCAGATCTTATTAATTCATCCACATCACCCAAAATTAGAGGGCAGAGTTTCAGGTCTTGATCAGTTGTGGTGGGGCTGTGGCACAGCAAAGGCAACACATGCTGCTCAGCTTGGTCTGACATTATCTAGTCCAAACCAGTCCTTGCTTTCTGTGCTCACGCAGCTGCCTGGAATCTTTGCTGGCAATGAACACCGAGACTGTAAGACAAATATGGCTGAAACTGAAAACACCTCTACTACGTAAACAGTCAGGAAAGAAGAAATCCATTGCATTACCAGTTTCCAAACGCAGACCTTGAAGAAAATGCCAGCCAGTGGATGGTTAAGTTTCAGCATATTGGGCCAGATTCCAAAACCCTCAAGCCAGTTAGTAATTAACAGACATCTAGGTCCTCCACATGAAAGAAGTCTATTGTTAAAACAGTGACACAAACTTTTCCTTTCCTTTTCCTAGCCAGTCTCTGCCTGTGCTTTAAGATTCTCTTAGGACTAAACAGCCTATGATTTTAGAACCTCCACTTCTCAAACAGACAATTTGTTAGATTTTTAGTTGCCAAGAATGCAAACATGCTTACACCAGAGGTAGAACAAAATTAATTTACAGGCTTCTCAGAAACCCATAATCTCCCCTTTCTTTCATTTAATACCTTGAAAAAAATAATATCCAAAAAACCTTCTACCATATCTACAACAGCAAATGAATTACAAAACATAGTAACAAAACATACTGGAGGCCTGTAAATAGTCTGAGATGAGTCCAATTAGTGAGCAACATACCTACGGGGAATATTAGCCTGTGTCTTCACAGATAATGATGCATAATAGTAAAATTTCTAAGATAAACCAAAGGATGCCTCACTAAAACCATTGCCTGTTCTCTGTTCTGTTACCTTACTGAAGACAGACATGTGAATAACAAGTGACTACACATAAACCACACAAACTAGGCAATGTAATAAAAGATTATGTTAAAGTTGCATTTTGAAAGAATGAAGAGCAGACACTCATCTGTAAGGGAGCAAGTTAAATCATCAAGGACAACAGGGAAGATGTGACAGTGCAGGAGCTGGCAGAAGTATTCAACAGATATGACAATTTTTAAGAAGAGTCAACAAAACAAAGAGTCAAGCTCATCAGAAAAGAACAAAAAGTTCTATCAGATTTTAAAATATTTTCTGAATGCCCGTGGCTTTTCAAAGTCTATGGGTTTGACTGCTTTGCTGTTTGCTGGAGTTTGACTGGTGTGTCTCTACCATACCCAAATCTATCTGGTCATATGAGGAAAAACCCAAATCCCCACTGCATTCAAGATGAAAAAAACATCCTTGGAGAAAAGAACTAGATGAATCCCTTTGGGACCAGGTTCACCTCCTCCCACTCCAAGGAGCTCCTTGCACCCTACCTGTCTATGCAATTGTTCATTTTAACTCACTACATAAGACCAGAATTATGTAATGAAAGCTTAATTCAGCAACTCAGTCAACAGCACCATTCACCAGGACAGTCAGTCCTTCCACTGCCACCCCAACAAAGGTGCCAGCAAATATGTAGGCACATGGAAGTGCTGCTCTCACCTCTGGGTACAGGTAGTCAGTCCAGGTCCAGACTGCAGAGCTCCAGGAAGCTCGCACTGCTGCTGGAGGAGAGCTGCAGGCAGGCTGCTGGCATGTCAGATCAGCATCGCTTGTGAGCTTCTGCCACCTAACAAGTTTGGGAAGAACTGAGCTTACTGGTTCACTGGCAGACTCTGCTGCTATGTTGCAGAAAGCCTATCTTGCAGCTCCAGGCTAAAAGCAAAATGAAGGAAACTCAGGCATGTTTCAAAAGTTACTCATTAATTTTGTCCTAAGTCATTAATTTTGTTTTAAGAAAGATGTATTTCTCATTCTTTTTGCTTCAAATAGTAAGCAACATCTATTAGTACTTTCTAATATAGTCATAAATTCAAAATTTTCTGAGGCAGGCAGTTATGTTCTTTCAGATTCTTCTAGCACTGGGCTCCATCTTCTCTGTATTTTGTTTATTCTGTATATACAATTGTAAAGCCACAAGTGTTTCCTAACATTCAGTATTCACACGCACATGTATTAATAATTCAGCAAAGCGAAAGTAATCTGCAAGCAACATCTCATAATGCAGAATGTTCCAACAGCAAGAAAAGCATGTGCTTAATTTTAAAATGAACAATTACAAGGGAGAGGTCTCTTTTTAATAACTTTATAGAAGTACTTTTAAAAACTTTATTGAAGTACAAAGCAGATGCTGGACATCAAAATTTTCTGGAGGATCTTGGGTCAGGTGAGAACTCCAAGTCACGTAACACAGTATCCCCGTCCCCAGAATAATCACATCCCTAACCCCCGCCACAAGAGTGGCAATATCTACAAGACTGGAAATATTTTCACAATTATTTAAGCACATCGTGTTTATCTCTACAGTTTTAAAGTGGTGGCAAAAAAAAAGGAACAAAAAACAAAAAAAAAGCACTCTCTCTGCTTTTTAAGAGTGGGGTTATATTCTTGCCCCTCTCACAAACATTTTTACACGGCCACAACACCAACACTTGCAAAGGCAACGCAGCTGAAAATTTTAAAGCGCGATACAAAACTTTATTTTCACACTTCCAACAGAAAAGAGCAGCGATAATTTAGCACTTCATACAGCAGCCAGCAAAGATGAAAAGCGGAGGCCAGCAGTGAAATTACGCAACCCGTTCGCGTACCAAACGCTGTAAATTACGATACATTAACGCAGAGAGCGCCGCCCGCCCAGACCAGCGGGCCCACCCCTCCCATCGCCCCGCTCTCCTCCCGGCCCCAAGATGGCGCCGCCGCCCCCACAGCCCCGGCCACAGCCCGCCCCCCCCTCGACCCGCCCCTCCAAGATGGCGGACGCACCTCCAGTCCCTCGGCTGCGCCCCCGCCCCGCCTGCTCCGCCTCTCCGCCTCAGCGCCGCCCCGCCCCCTCCCCGCCCTCCCTGCTCTCCCATTGGCTGATGCCGCCGCCTCTCCTGCCGCCACAGCCAATGGAAAGAGGAGGGAAAGGAGGTGCGCGCGCGGCCCCGCCCTCCTCACATCGCCCGCATCCAGTAGCTCTCGTTCCCCGGCGGGATTGCGCCCCCTGTCGGTCGGCAGCGCAGGTGCAGCTTTGGAGGAGGAGGAGGAGGGAGGAAGAAGCAGGAGAAGAAGAAGCCGGCGGGGGCCGGAGCGAGGTCCCGAGGGGTACGGGAGTGACCTGGGGCCGGACCCCTGACCGCAGGCACCCCCCATGCCAGCCTCCCAGCCCGACAGGCACCCCGGCCCCTGCCCGCCGGCCCTCGGCGCGAGCCCTGCGGCCGTGCCGGAGCGCAGCGAGACCCCGACCTGAGCTGGGCTCGGCGCCACCCCAGCGCGGGTGACAGATCTCCGACATCCCCGGAGGATGGAAGAGAAAAGAAGTAAGCCTTCAAAAAATCATATATATATATATGCATATATATATATATATATATATATATATATATGCATGTTTTGGGCATCCATTAGTCTTGTCAGATTTTTAGGAGTCGACTGTCTTAACCTGTCTTCCCGTTCAACTAAATGAAGTATCCAGACTGAATGCAAAGGTTTGGGGTTGATTTATTTTTTCAGTTACGGTATAGAAAAGATGAAGTAGCTAACGTCAATAAGGCATGCTTTACGTTGTCTGTGTCATTATGGGCTGCCCACGGAGGTGGTGGAGTCACTGTCCCTGCAGGTGTTTAAGGAGAGGCTAGATGCGGCATTCAGTGCCGTGGTCTAGTTGGCATCCTGGAGTTCGGTCATAGGTTGGACTGGATCATCTCAGAGGTCTTTTGCAACCTATTTGATTCCATGATTCATGGAGATAAAAATTTGGAATCTTCAATGTGGTTGAAAAGTGCTGTCTTACTTCTCCTTAGTATTCTTGCAGTGAAGGGTCTCTTGCATTTGTCAGGAAACAGATTCAGTAATTTATTTACCTTAAAAAAGCTTTCTTTTTTCCCCCCAAATAAATTAATTTAGTTATAGCACTGTTACAGTGAGCACATCAATTTAAGAAAATAAAAAAAAGGAAAACAGTGAGTTAATGGGCAGGGGGGGTTTGTGTAGACTCATCTGAATGTGCTGGAAAGTTTGGATCACCTTGTGACAGCTTCATGCTTGTAGGACAGTAAGAAATTACCTAAGTAAAAAAATTTCCTCACCTTGCTTGCTTGAGTGTTCCTCAGCTAGATCTTGAAAAGGCGTGGGATGACTGTTTGAAAGAGGAATGACTATTTCAACACAACATATTCTCACACAGTGCTCTTCCTGATACCTGCTGTAGTATTTACTTGTATAAATTTTGAAAAGCTGAGTAGCTACAACTATTTTAAATTTCTCACGTGATCTCTTACTTGTCCATTCTGCACCTCTTGCAGTGCTGTGTGACTTCTTTGAAGAGGAGAACCTTACCAGTCCCAGGGAGGAGAGCACTGAAGGTAGTATAATTTGGATTTATGAAGGGAAAGAGGAAAAGAGTGTATATTTGGCACTGCTTCTGATATGAAAATTACAACTGGAAGACAACAGCTTTGCCTTTTGTGATGCGAGAGGTTTGTCAGCAGCACTAAAGGAAACATGCACTCAGGTCATTTATCTGGTAGCTGGAGTAAGTAGCCCTGACCTTGGCTGCTTGTATCTTGCTCTAGCATCATTCCCCTGCACAGTGCTGGGAAAAAAGAGATACATGATAACGAGGATTCTGTAATGGAAAAAGAAAATCCCTCCAGCCAGATGCCAGTGCACACCCTGATCCATCAGCTGGAGAGATGGTTTTGAATGCTGACAAGGTAGAGGTAACCAGTGTCTCCTGATTCCCTGTCCTTCTGACTGTGATTGGTGATAGCAGCGTTAGCACTGGAGAGATTAGTGGTGTGGACATCTGTCTTTTTTGAAATGAATATTATACTATCAACTTCAAATGCAATCTTCGCTTCTCCATGCAAAACAAAGCTTTTGCTGCTGGAATTTTTGGGGCACTCCAGCATGAGAACTGGGGAGGCATTTCCAATGTGTGTTTTATTTCCCTACGGCCTATGCATTATTATAGCTGAGGACCCAGAAACAAGAAACTGTTCTGTCATCCATCCTCTGAAGTAATCCATCCACCAGTACTACCCAGATTTTATTTATTTATTTATCCAGATTTAGTAAATGTATGGAAACACCTGGGAACACATAATGAAGGACAGCGGTTTTAATCTGCAGTGGAGAAACTTACTACTAGAATATCGAAATGCGTATTTTTAATTTAATGTATTTTTTAAATTTTATTTTAAACACAAATATTAAATACACTTTTTGTTATTTTAAATTTGTGATGCTGTCATGAACAGCAAAAGGGTGGGAATGGCTCAGGGCAGGTGGTGTCCCTTGGACCAGAAGTGTAGGTTTCCAAAAATTGTGACTTTTTCTGTAACTGGACTTTACCCTTTCCACATGTTTAAAAAAATTTCTGTGGATATAAGAGATCATTAAATTTTGTTGAGAGTTAGTGCCAAATCAAACTATTTCACAAGACAAAGTACTTTCATCATTGCCTGTTGATATTAAGTATTATGCCTTTAGCTGCTGGTGACATGAGCAGCAGGGGTTGTGGTAACAAAAGATTGGTACCTCTTTGACTGCTGTCATGGTGCTTTTGAGAGTAACCACACTGCCATAGCATCATTTGGCTTCTGATACCCTGGGCAACAGAACTCATTCTCTACTAAGTCAAAAAATGAAGGAATATTTTTTTTTGAGCCTTACAAGAATGCAGTATTTCTTGACTGCTGGGAAGGTGTCACGCCAGCACTTTTGCCAACAGAGATTTGCTGTCTGAAAGTGGAATGTAAACCTAGTGTGGTGACAGTGGACTCCACCTCTAGAAATGGAGTAGGAAAACAGATTTGCTTATGTTTTTGTACTTGGTCATTGAAGAAGAGCAACATTAACTGAGAAAGAGCTTGTTCTTTGTTCTGCCATAATTTTTTGACGTGCTGAAACATATTTCCTTTTCACAGTCCTTGACAAAGATGCACAGCTAAAGTTTTAACAAGAGCCTTCATGAATGGGCATAGCACCTTAAAGGTACATACCTTTGGAAGAGGAGAAGTTCTAAACCAGTAGCTTAAAAAACATTTATTTAAACAAAATGTCCTTTATAAATATTTCTAGTGGAGGAAGGAGGCATGATATATGGGGTGTATTAATTATTTCAAGTGATACCCCTTGTTGAACAAAATTCATCAAACTGCTTTTATCTGAAAATATTTTGAATGTTTTTTTCCCCTACTAAACATACCAAAACTAATGATGGGAAAGGATAGACAAGCTGTGCAGCTAAGAGAGGTTACAGCTATAAAAAAAAAAAATCCCAGTATCTTTTATCAAGTAAAATATGCAGTTTATTCAGTTGAAAGTATTCTCCCGTTTCACTTTTGTGAGTTTCAATGATTAATTTTTAGTGGGACTCATTTGTTGTTATTTGAAGAAAGACTTCCACAGCTCCCTTTGTGACTTGTTTAAAATGTTTCTTGAAGGAGCATTGTGCACAATTGGAAGCCACTCCAGTTCATCACTTGACTTCTGTTTCCCTTTTTTGATTAAGTTTAGGAATAGACTTCTGGAGGTATAATGCATCCTGCTGTACTGATTGTTTTTCAGAAGTGCCTCCAAGTTAAATGAGTGGGAGCCTTTGAATAGTCCACTAGGAGTTAGGCATGTTTTTAGACTTCTCAGGAGCTCTAAATGGTAATTTGCATTTCAGGAGATGTGAAGACATTTTGGAAACAGCTGGGAGGTAGAAGAGTAGATGTCATATTTGAGCAAGTGCAAAATGTGCTGTCGGTGCTGAAGGAAAAGATCAAGAATGGAACTGCAACAAACCAAGGTTTGAAATCCTTGTAGTGGGTAAACTGGACTGCAGAGTAGCTGTGGCCTGCATTGTGTAGGTCTGGGATATCTGCCATAAACCAGATATCTGTGAATTTTAACAACTTAGCTGTTGGTGGTTTTAAGCACTTAAAAAAAAATCTTTACTTTTTTAAAAAAGAAAAGTAATTTCAGGTACAAGTGGCTGTTTTCTTGTTTTGCCTGTATACTTTTTCAAACAATGCATGGCTCTTAGGTACACGGAACTGAAATATTAATTTTTGAGAAGTAAAGAAATATCTGCAGTGCCTTGTGTTTAATTTATCATCAGAAGTTTTAGCCTTTCAAGCTGATCTTAGTGAATGGAGTGGTTTTGGGGTGGGATAAGAATAATCTCAGTATTATTTTTTGTCAGAGACACCATTATAACTTGGAAAAATAGTAGAAAAATGTGACACTGATGCAATTTCAGATTGTTCCTGATTTTCAAGGAAATAAGCTTCCTGTGTCTACATCAAAATACATTAAAATTGTCATTCTGATAACCTTGGAGCAGTATACAGATTTCCTTTTACTGGTTTATTTAATTGAGTAAAATTGCTTCTTTTTGTTAAGTCACCCATATAAATGTAATCTATGGATCTTATTGGGGTTTTTTGTGCAAGAAAATGTACAGTGGTGTAAGATGCTTTTAACCTAATCTGTAGCCACACACTCTGCATTATATATATAAAACACTTCCTCTAAACTGGAAGTGCAATTTTTTGTGTTCTTGAGCTCCCACATCTTGACTGTTATGACAAAATGTCAAAGCAGTGCAGAGATAAAAGGTGAATTTGAATCCCCAGATGATGCAGTGAATCTGTGATAAAGTTCAATTTGAATTTTTCTATGCTTTGTTCTGTAAAGGTTTCAAGCTAAAATATTAACGTGGATTTTGCTGAGAGTTGTCTGGCAGCTTGTAATATTTATTGCATGGGGTAAGAGGTTGAGACAGAACAGGTCTCTTGCATTCTTCTATCTGAAGGCCATTTCCACCAGTTTAGAAGTAGCCTTAATTTGGTCTGCCAAGTTCCCGCCCATCCTAGCCTGAAGATGATCAGGCTCATGACCAAGGTAGAAGCTTACACTAAATTGTCTTTATATATATTACTGCAACTGTAGGCCACCAGTTTGTGTGTGTTAGGAAACATTCCATCAGCTTTCCAAAAGCTGATGGATATTCACTGCCAGCTCACAGCTACTACTATGAGCTGTAAAAATTTTGTAATTCCTAGATGTGTCTGCTAAAGTCTGTGTGTGTTGTTTCTAGCAGTATCAGTCTTTCGATGTTCTAGGTGAGCACAGTGATAAGAAGCAAGTGTATGTGGAGGACTTAACACTTTGTTTTACCTATGTCATTACTTAAATTAAACTTAGTATCTGTTTTGGTTTGTTTTTTTTGCCTAGAATGCTGGCAGGCTTGGGCACTGGTGAATGAAGCCAATCTAGGTGATCTCTTAACCTTGGCAAATGGTATGTGCATTTCCATTGTGTTTGTTCGGTATGTGGGTGTAATTTGTCTTGTTTTACTCACCGGAAGCTCAATTCCCTTCTTTGAAATCAATAAAATAGTTCTGAGAAGGCCATTAGCATTGCACTGAGGAAAACCTAATTATTAATTTCCTCAAGTACTGTGAACTCTCACGTGGGTTTGTATTTTTGTGGTTTGTGTGTATAATACTCGTACCACAGGAAGAGAGTTTGAACTAGTAAGCCCTTATGAACTCAAGCTGTCTGTGAGCAGGTATTCTGTACATGGCTCCACTAGCTGTAATAGCTTGGCATGCTTTTATCTCTAAGAATGAAGGTAAGTCTGTAAATGTGTTTAATGAGCATTTTCTTTGTGGTCACTTTGAAAACCACATGGAAGGCTTTTCAGTAGGGCACTTGCTAACAAGCTTTTGTTAGCTGTAGTTCATAGCAATGCCTTGTTTGTAATGTGTCTTATTAATTATCTCTTTAGTAACTGAAGTAAATTCAATCATAAATTGAAATCTGGATTGATGAAGTTTTTGCTCACATTCAATTTTTTTCAGTAGGCGATGAGTTGAATGGAGATGGTACACAGGAAACAAAACCCAACCTGCAGCCTCTTCTTCCAGATGTCAATGCTGCAGACACTGTAGAAGCTTCTGACAGGTCAGTGCCTTCATTTCAGTTCCTTATTTGACATATTCTTTACTGCAGTTGAGAGAGTTCTCAAATTTGTATTTCCAAAGTCAGTGTTTTAAACACTGTTTGAATCCTGCGAGTTTTCAAAGTGAAAATCTTTTTAACTTAATCTACGTGGCAAACCTGAGATTTTGGATAGACTTGTCTAATTTCTCACGCAAGAACATTGCAGAATAGGGCATTAGGTTGTGAATAAAGGTTTATGAGTGTTATCAGGGTTAGGACTTAAGCATCAGTTCTCAGGCTTTCCTTACTGTGCAGATAGTCAGGTGTGTAACTTAGTCGCTCTGTGTTTAGTATTTAGCCTCAGGTGCTTTTTTGAAAGATGGGATAAATACATCATTCCTTTTTTTGTAAATGTCCTTTCTGTGTTTTAGCATGTAAGTTCTGGGCAGAACTTTTTCTTTTATACAACTGAATATGTCTTTATATATTAGGACGATTACACTATGTGAAACCTTGGGCCTTCTAGCAATGGGGCTAAAAATATTGAACTGCTAAAAAACTGAACACCACACTGGTTGTCTAAGATGCTGCTCTTCTTTCTTTTTTTTTCCTCCTTTGCTTCAAATAGCGAAAAAGAAGACATGGAAAGAACCTGCTCAGAGAGTAAAGAAGCATCTAGCAAAATTCAAGGTTTATCTTTAAATGTGCAATATCAGAACCACAAGTGCTCTAGTGCATGTCTTGCCAACAGAGCAGCGGGCTCCTACAAGGGTGAAAATCCTCTGAAGATCCCAATCCTGTTTGACTTTCAAAGACGCCATGCAAAAGCAGATTGCCTTTCGAAGCCACTGGATGTGAATTACAAAGCTCCTTGCGGTCGGAGTCTGAGAAGCTTTCGAGATGTACAAAATTACTTGTTTGAAACAGAGTGCAATTTTTTATTTGTTGATCACTTCTCCTTCAACACATATGTGCTGTTGGGCAGGAACACCATGAATCCCGAGCCCCTTGTGTTTGAATTCGATATTAGCAACGGAGCAGAGTCTGTGCCTGTCTCCTTCTATAACAGTCTCGACCATGCAAGATTGCCTTATTTCAAGTATCGGAAGTCATCATGGCCACGTGGATATTATCTCAACAATTTCTCCAGCCTGTTTGTTGATTCCTGTGACTGCACAGATGGCTGCATTGATAGGTAGGTAGAAAGATCTCATCTCAGGCCAGTGACACAGGGTGCCTCAACAGCAGGGTGGTGGGGTGTGAAGGCACAGTACCAAAAAGGACCAGCACTATCTTGTGCCATGCTTTGTGTTGACTGACACCATTGTGTCTTTCTTTTCTCCAGAACTTGGGTGCTTCTATTGGTCCACCCTCTGTTGTAGGGAAAGAAGCGATCAACAGGAGGATTATTGTGCTCCTTTTTCTTGCTTCCCAAACTGGCAGTGCTTCTTCTCCAGGTGGAGCTGACAAGCAGATATCTTGGCTTTGGAAAAAGAGTAGGGAAGGGAGTCTTGTGCCAGCAGACGCAGGCTTGTTTTCATGGCAGGCAGGGAAGGATCCTGCATGACAATTTCTGCTGCAGTTCCTAATGTAAAATGGCACCCTAAAGATTGGGTGGGACAGCCTTGAGGGATCAGATAATTTGGAACTTAGAGGATTACTTGAGAGCAGATGAAGAAACATCCCAACCTCTACATGTTGTCCTTCCCCTTGTCTAAACAGAAACTACAAAACTCAGTGGTTACAGAATACCTTTGTGGTCTGAGCAGTCCCAATACTCTTGCTCATTTTCGTCTTTTCTAAATCCAAATAACTCTGAACTGTAGACACTGTGGGAACCTGCCACAGTTACCATATGCAAGTTTGGTGGTATTTTTGTCTACTTCCTTGTAGGGTGTTTGTCTAATCTCTGTCTGTAGGCGTTATTTGGTGTTCCATCCATCTTGTATTATTGACAGCAAGGGCTGTTGCACATGCTGCTGTGCAACATAGTTGCTCATGACCCAGAAAAAGCTTGAAATGACAACCTGGTGTAATGAAGCTTAATGTTAGTAATTTAGTTTCAGCTGAGTGGTGGGAAAGAGCAAGCACACAGCATGCCACTTCTATGCACTAAAGTCCCACAAGAAGTGAGATGCTTTTGCTCTGCAGTTTTGGGGTTTAGGATTTGCACAATTGCTGTGACTCTTTGAAGTTTTTGTGACATACAATGGTGAAGACAAGCACTGTTGCTTGAATTTTCTACAGTGTAAAATTCTTCACTTCATGGGGGCTAAGGAGGGAGGAAGATAACCGAATAGTGGCAAACAGGCTGGGATGCTGTGCCAGAAAGGTGATTTTTATTAATTTGATCCATGTGACAGTGCCCTGCTTCTGATAAGTTTCTGTTGTACTTCAGCTGTTTGCATGTGCCATTTAAGGGGCTTGGCAGAAGAATGGAGTTGGGGTGGAGAGAACATGGTTATTGCAAAGCACATGTAACCAGACAAGAGACTAAGGAAAAAGGTACCTGAAACAGCCTCATGGAGTAAAAGGAGCAGGGAGGGGGAATACAGGTGTATACATGGAAGTGTGTGTGTGTGTATAGTCAAGTGCATTTCAAATTACCTAGATTTATGATTGATTTATGCTGCTTCAAATCCATTCTGAGATGTTTTACTCTTATTTTTAGGTCAAAATGTGCATGCCTACAGCTAACAGCAAGGGGCTGTAGTAAAATTCCTCTGTCACCAAGTAGTAAAAGATCCCGTGGATACCGTTACAAAAGACTGGAGGGACCTGTTCCTAGTGGGTAAGAAAGACTGCAGGAGTAAAATAACAGCATACAAATAAAACAGCAGTTAGTAGTTCAGTCTAAGTGCCACAGGATTAAAATAACTGGAGTTTTTGTACTACTGAAACCTTCAATTTTGTCATAATTTCAGTGACAGATCAGGATGATAAATAATTAATGTGACTTGAGTAATAGGAGGAAAAAAAAAACTTCTGTATTGCAGATCCTACAGTTTTCACAGCTTAGGTCAAGGTCCAAGAGAAGTTACCAGAGTCTTAGAGACACATCAGCCAGCTGCTTTTGCCAGGCTTAGTTATGGGTGACTCTTCCAAGAATCTCCAAAGCCATTCAATGCTTCCTTTTCTTTCCTTTTCCCCTTTCTCTTACTCAGCTCCTGTGGATTAATAGGTGGTCTGGAGAAGATGCCAGTTACTCCAGGTGTCTAGGAGAGGAATTATGCAAGGTAGCTTTCAGCAATAGCCAAGGGCTCGAACTACAGACTTGAGGAGCCCCATCCAGTCCTCTGTATGATGCTAGTTTTTGGTTGACATGCAGAATTAAAGTTGTCAGAGAGCCCAGAAACAGATGCAAAATAAAGCACAATTATGAGTCCTTTTGGAAATGCTTCAGTAAATCCTGAAATTCGTGACAGTGAAGTCCAGGCATAGGTTGTCTTGGAAAATCTGTTCCAGTATAGAATTAGGTGCTTCATAGGGATTTCTGTCTCTGTGTGATTTAGTCCTATTAAACAAAAATACGTCATTTGTTTTTCTTGTATACTTATGCCAAAATCTGGCAGACAGGCTCTTAAAGTTAATGAATCAGCAGTCAAGAAAGTCACAAGCTTCAGAGCATTGCTGCACAATCAGTTTTAGCCACAGACTTTATATTTCAGTGTACTGCCTTGTTGACGCTTAGAAGGGGAACTAATAATAGGAACTTGGTTATGGTAATGCATCCATTTATGTCTTGTTTTGTTTTTCTTCCTCTTGACAGGATTTATGAGTGTAGCGTATTGTGCAGGTGTGACAAGCTGATGTGTCAGAACAGAGTTGTACAGCATGGCATTCAAGTCAGGCTGCAAGTGTTCAACACGGAGAAGAAGGGCTGGGGTGTCCGCTGCCTGGATGACATCGACAAGGGGACATTTGTTTGTACTTACTCAGGTAGCAGGAGGGGACCTGTGAAGACATGTAGCATAATTCTCCCTCTCCCATGGTGCATGCCCTGGATATTTTTGAGAACAGGAAAATGCAGGGTTGGAAGAGAAGTGTATCAATGGAATCTTAACCTGCAATAAGATCAAATGGAAAGAAGAACTTTGAAGAGCTCTGCTATGAGATGGTTACAGACAAACAAAACAATATGCAGTAAAACCTATCTCAGACTGCTGATTTTTTTGCCTCACAAGTCTGTGCATCCTATGCCAGGGCTAATTTTCCTTCAGTAAAAATCATTAAATAGTAGAATGGTTTGGGTTGCACCTTAAAAAACATCTAGTTGCATTCTCACCATGGGCAGGGACACTTTTCACTAGAGCAGGTGGCTCAGGACCCCACCCAACATGACCTTGAACGCTTCCAGAGATGGTGCTTTCACAGCTGCCCTGGGCAACTTGTGCCAGTGCCTCCCACGTTCACAGTGAAAGAGTTCTTACTACTACCTAATCTAGATGTGCTCTCTTTCAGTTTAAAGCCATTGTCCTTTGTCTTATCACTACATGCCCTTGTCTAATTCAGTTTGTACTTCAGCCTATACTGACATCGTAGAATTATAGACAGCATTCATATTTTGCTTTCCCAAGTAATACTCTTGTATTTGTTAATGTAAGTTTGACCTGTGATAGTGAGACTCAGCAAACAAGCATTAAAAAAAACAAAAAACAAAACAAGAAAACTTGTTTCCTTTACTTTTTCTTTCAGGCAGATTAATGAGCAGAGCTGAAGTATTGGGAGATGCTGAGCAAGAGCTGAAGGAGAAAAGTGCAGTGAATGACAGAGGCCATGACTTTTCTTCCAGAAAAAGAAAACTTGACGTTGATCGTTCAGACTCAGTGGTTGAACTAGTGCAGACTGACAAAAATGACATTCTTGAGAATCAGGAATCTTTGTCTCAGACTGTGGATAATGAAAATAAATCAAGCCTGTAAGTTTAGCAAAGTAAGCTTAAGCATAACAAAACTAACATTCTGCTAATCTAGGAATTTTGTTGTATAACTTAATGTATGTCCTCATATGGGGGTGGTGGTTTTTTTCTATCTGAACTTCTTATTAAATTCCTAATTATTTCTTCTAGTGAGATAGAGTTTTCCCTCTATATTAATTTTTCTTATGTGTACCACTTGGCATTTTCTAGAAATTCAGTTCATCTCTTAGGTGTACTTGATCTTTTCAGGGCATTAATGGTAATGCTAATTTGAAAGAAATAATAAAATACTCTTGAGATAGATTGTTTAAAGATATTCAATGACACTGAAGGGTTTGCTAATACCTCAGCCACCAGCTGTTTTGCCCTTTGCTCCCAGTCTCTAAACTTTATGTTATTTGTAACGTAACCTTTCTTGCCAGAAACCTTAACCTCTCCTGTTAAGAGTCTGGCAACACCTCACTTTTGCAGTGAATATGTTTTCCTAGTTGAAAGCTGTACTGTCAAAACTGTTGGAAGTAGTAGCAGGAAAAGGCAAAACTCTGCAGGTGCTCTCTTTTGAGATAATCTGATATAATAATAGTAAAGCAACAGGCAGTTTGATTCTCAGAACGAAAACTGGAAAAGGAGTAATTAAAGTAAAAGCAGCTGCTGATCTCTCAAAAAAGTTTGAGCAACTGCCTTCTTACAAATACTATAGAGAACCTAGCCTATGTTCTCAATTAAAAACAAAATACCCACAGAGCATGGAGTGAGGGCAGACTGCAGGCTCTGCCGTTGTTCCTTCTAGAGAAGAGACTAGAGACTGTTAGAGAAGTGTGTGTTGTGAGAGTTCCTTATGGGTCTGTTTGTCTTTTATCATTTCCTTTCAACCTTTCTGTATAGGGTTCATCTAAAGAACTCAAGTAATGCAACTGTGGGAGGTCCTGGAAGAAAAACACTTGTTTTTCACAATCACCAGCTAAAAATGGTAATTAGTGGCTTCAACATATTCATATTTCACTGTTCTGAATATGTATGTTAATTTTGACATTTTCATCTTGTATGTTTAGATAGTTTTAATGATCTTTCTTCATGAGATTGTGTCACATTGTGAGCTAGGCTGTCATGCTGGAAGGTGCACCCCATCCCCTCTCCATTAGCAGTCCTTCAGTATGTTCCCCCAGACCAGCACTATCTACTCTCACTGCCTCCCCTTCTCTACCCTTCACTTATACTCCTCAATAGCCTGAAGTAATTATTCTCCCCCTACACCCCTTGTGTACAGGGTTAGGGGGTCAGAGTGATATTATTTTTGTGATATCTCCCCGAAGAATGGTCTAGTGGGGAGAAAAAGGCATCTCAGGATGTCTTATGCAGTTTTCTCATACAGTGGCAGAGCTGGGAGAACTGACCTGAATGAGACTCCTGACCTTTCATGAGTGTGCATGCAAACATGTGCAGAGGAAAACTGGTGTAAACTTATGTTGTAGGTTTTACTGGATTCATTACCCTTAAGAAATGCACATGGAATTTTCATGCAAACATTTTGCTGTGCTGTCCATTCTAGAGGTCCCATAACTAATTGCCTTTTTGTGATGGGAGAGGAAAATTCTGCCACATCTGGTCATTTCATTGAAACTGTGTAAAAAGCATCTTTGGGATTTGGCTCAGCAACTTACAATTCTAGTGAAATTGTTGAGACTTAAGCACTTTTTTGCATGTCTTATTGACTGAGGGACTCTTTCCTGGTTATTATGAAGGATAATTTGAAATTAAGATAAATGTTGCATTTCAGTAAATGTATTAAGTTTTAAAATTCAGCCACAGCTATGCATGACAGTAGCTTTGAAACTTCAGCCTTGGTGTTCTTGCCGTGCCCTCTTTGGCCCAGAGTTGCATGCAGCAACAACACATCACAGCCTTTTCATTTGATTCACAGGTGCACAGTGTCAGCTCAGACGAAGATGATTGTTCTCAGGTTCATCAGTCAAGCAAAACAAAACTAATGAGTGGAACCAAGAAAGGAAAAGAAAGTAGGTTTACAGAGCGCTACATATTGCATGCTTTGTACAGTTGTGTCCCATCAGGTGATACACTTTGATGTAGACAGTGTGGGCAGGCCAGTTCTTAGAGTAGAATTGTGTTGTCTGTAGATGTTGAGACATGTTGAACTGTCCAGCCAGCAGCTTCTTAAATACTGTGCAGTTGTGGAAAGTCAGTCTTGCAGATCTTGCTGTGTCACACCCAGTACCTGTTCCAGACAACAAAAGTTGAACAGGATATAATACTGGAGTGGGGGGACCTCAAGTTGGAGAGGCAGTGTGAAACCGATGCTGTCAAAACACATCTTTGTTTCTGTCTTAATTACAGTTTGTGATTCTCTTGGGAATTAAGGTGGAGAATGATCAAAAATGCTGTGTGGGAGAAATCAGTCTGGAATGGGATTTGAGAAGAGTGAGACACTAGGTCATTCAGAGGCACCTTGGGCTAATGCTTTAGGCATCACAGTAGGAAACAGTAATTTGTGGGAGGATTGATAAGAGACATGGAAAAGTTGTGTTACAGATTTGTAGCTAGCAAGGAAGACATGGGAAAAGTGAGTGGCTAAGAGTTCAGGGCAAATCAAGGGAAAGGCTTTGGCCTTAAACTGGTGTTGAGAAATAACATACACGTCCATTGACAGAATCCACCCAGAAGCAGAAGGAAGAACATCTGATGGAAGTTGGGCAGACTGACTCTGCTGGTGTACAGAGTGCAAGATGCAAAAGAAAGAGTCTGTCACTGCAGAGTGTTCGTTGTCGCAAGTCCAGTGTGCTGGATGACACATGTATTGTGAGACCATCCAATAATGCACCCCTAAAAGCTGACTGCAAAGGAAATAGCAGGCAGCCAAAACAAGATGCACTTTGTGAGGAGTCTGATGGTGATGGGATGCTTCCCAAGAATGATAATGAAGGAAATATTTATGTACTGGATGCCACAAAAGAAGGAAATGTGGGTCGTTTTCTAAATGTAAGTACTAAGTTGCATGGGTTCTCTTTGCTGTCTCTGCAAATACATCATCTACTTATTTAAGCTTAAACTAGAAAGTTTTTGCACATAAACAGTATGGGTGGTAGGCACATTACAAGAGAGGCACATGTGGTGCTCTCTGCCACTACAGGTGGCAGGACAGTAGGCAGAGTCACAGGTTGGCTGTTCATGCCTCCATAAGCTGATAATGCTATGTACCAGATGTAGTTTTTGGCACCACTGGGTTCCTGAGAGAAATATTCCCAGTAATGAATGATACATTTTTTGTGATGGCTTTTTTTAGAGGTTCAGAGACTAAATAGCACATTTTATTGAACCATATGCCTTCTCCCAGCTTTGTTTGCTTTGTTCCCCAGCCATTGTAAATTCTAGTTTGTGTTGGTTTAGGACATGTGTTGTGTTGTTGTATAAAACTTCCCTGCTGTTCAGTCATAGTTTCAGAAAATGGTGTGTCATAGTGTACATGTTTGCTAACTAAGTCTCTCGATTTTGACTTGCCAAGAAATAAATAGCAATTCATTACCAAGTACCTCCAGCTAAAAGAAATGGTTCATAGACACATCTGAAGATACTCTGCAAATAGTTTATTTCTCTTCATTGGCATGAATATGTCTTACAGCAAAGCCCTTGCTTATGTTGAAGCTGTTCTTCCTTGCAGAGGTAATATGGTGTTAATATTAGTAGTGCATCTTGCAGAAACCTTCCTTCTGTTCCTGTGAGCATACACATGTTCCTACATGCACCTGAGTGACCTTTCACATCCTGTACTTGGCCAACACACAGTCATGTTATCCATTGCTTGCTCCCTTGCACTGCTGCCCTGGCAATGGCATTGGATGATAAACTTTCCATGTGGACTGGAGAAGGGAAGAAAGAAACTACCTTTACTGGTGACAGATATCTGGCACAAAATATTTTTTCAGGCAATGATGTAGTGTTGGACTGTTTCTAATTCAGATTTTCTGTTTTACAGCACAGCTGTTGCCCAAATCTCTTTGCACAAAGTGTGTTTGTAGAAACTCACAACAGAAGTTTTCCTTGGGTGGCATTCTTCACAAACAGGTGAATTTCTGGAAGCATAATATTGTTCATTCAAGGCACTAGGAGGAAAGAAATGGTGCTTAGTTATTAGGAAATAATTACACTGAGGGGTGAGGCAGATGCTTAGATCATAAAAGCACAAAACTACCTTCTTACAGGTGACTTCTTATTGTGCACTAAAGACAGAAGAAATACAACTCATTGGTTATCACTAGTGAGTTTTGCTTCAGTTTTGCACTGGAATGTAAAGTAGGGAAGGTTAATTTTGATGTGTCCACTTCAGTGATAATCTTCTTCAGTGGAGAAATAAGCTTCACTCAGCATGAAGATTTGGAAAGCCAAGATTCACTCATCCCACTGTTGTGTCGCAATGAATGGCCACCAGATCTCTGTCCTATAGAGCAGGATTGAACCCCACAGGATATAAAGGCTGAGACACTGTGGGCCAAACAAGCTGGCTTCGGTCCTTTTCCTCACAGCTATCAAGACAAGCAGGACTTTGTGTAACCAAGCATGTCGTGGGGATGTGACAATGGGATATTCAGAGGGGAAAATTTGTTCTGAAAGTACCTAGTGTCTAACAGAAAGAGAGGTAGACAGCTGGTGCCAGCAAGACACAATATGGCAGCAACTCAACCCAGGAGAGGAAAGATGAATTGCATGAATGAAGTTAGCTGATATGCATGCCAGCAGTGAGAAATAGGTGAGAACAGAACAGAGAGGAGAGACTTCGTGCTGATAGACCAGTTCCAGGGAACACTGATCTTCTGTGGAGCCTTGCAGCTCTGCTCCATACTGACACAGATACTGTGGATTGCACTGGGAGGTCTCCAAGAACTGTGAAGACAATGTTTTGAAATATGTCCAAAAAAAGATTTTATTTTAGGTAGAGTCTTCCTTGCTTAGTTACTCAGTAAAGAAGTGTAGTGGGGACTGAGGCCACTGGAGAGAGATAATAGTGACCAGCAAAGATGTTTAGGGAAGAAGATGATTGAACGAGAGTTCTCCTCACTGTCTCTTCAATTGTTTGGGCAACACCCTTTTACAACTTTTCTAAATTAAGGACTTCATCTGGATAATTGAGCTTAACTGTGTGCTTTTCATGAACTTCCCCAGTCACCTTTTTATTTGTTTTACATGTCTGGTCTCTAGAACATCTCAAGTCAGCAAGTCCAGGCTGCAGTTATGTACTGTATGAAAAGTCCTCATTTTTGGTTGTCAGTTAGCTGCCTGGAAATTCACTGGATGTCCTCTATACCATATCCAGTGAGAAACATCAGAGAATTACTGTCTTCATCACAATATTCATATTTTATTACATTTTCCATCAGTTGTCCCTCAGCATCATAGTCTCAGCTATTTAGTTTGGCATTCATTTTGGACAATGAATTTCCTACCTTGGACATTTCTTCTATTGTACTACCAGAGCAGCTGGTTCATAAGGAGCATGTGTTTAATTCTGAGTTTTGGGCTTTGTTTACATAGTGCAATTGCATTAAAAGGTAGCCAGTCAGACCAAAGATTAGTCTTCAACAGCATATCTAAAAATCTGTTCAAACTTCAGTGATGCACTGTACATAGTAAAAACAACAAAACTGTGTTATTCATTTAGATGTATCACTTTTGTGGTTTTCCTTTTCTTCTTTTTTTTTTGTTTTGGGGTTCTGTTTTGGTGGGTTTTTTGAGTTCTTGTTTTGGCAATTTTTGTTTGTTTGTTGTTTTGTTTTTGGTCTTTTGTTTGGTTGGCTTTGGTTTGGTGGGGTTTCTTTGTTTCATTTTTGTTTCCTAGAATTTCCCCACTTAAGTTAGAGCACATTATTTAGATTCCAGCCCAATTTGCAATCTTGATAGCAATTTCCATAGGCAAAGAAGCAGAAGTGTGCCAGTGACTCTTTGTATCCCTTGTTTCTCTCCCAACAAGCTGCCTGTGTAATGCTCCCTGCCCCGTGCAATTTTTGGGTTTGCATGTGTGTTGTTGGTGACAAATTATTAGCACAGTACTGTTTCACTTAGTTCAAGCAAATTGACTGAGTGTTTTATTTCTTAGACATGTGAAAGCTGGAACCGAACTCACATGGGATTATGGTTATGAAGCTGGAAGCATGCCAGAGACAGAGATTTCCTGTCACTGTGGAGTTCAGAAGTGCAGGAAAAAAACCTTATAGGAAAAGCTTTCCTACTGTCAACACGTCTTGTACCTAGGGATTTATATGCTGGAAGGGATGACTACTCAGCAAACAGTCCTCAACTCCATGGTGCTAATTGCATTCAACTAAAATGCCTTTCACCCGATGATTTTTTAAATTTATATTTAAATATCACTTTTGTAGTTTACAAAATTAGAACTGTTTGTCCTAAGAAGAGGCATCAAGCCTTTCCTAGGTAATTTCTGTTCTCCTGGTCTTCCTCCTCCCTGCTTCTAATCCACAAGCAAAGTTCATAGTGTACTGGAAGAATTCCTGCTCCATGCCATCTGCAGCAGAGGCACGATGAGAGCAACAGTTCCTCGGTGCTTTCTGTGTCCCTCCACAGTGCAGAGTTAGCAAAACTCAAGTTTCTGAAACTCATTATGAATGCAAGACTGCCTGTCTGGGCTCTAGGAGTTGTTAAAAGACACCTAAGATGTCAGGTCACGACATTGGTGGCTGGATTCTTTTTCCCCAGGACTGAGATTAACAAGAGACTGTTTTCTCGTGTTTGGGCTTAGTTGTTTATTCTTTCCTTATCTATATTACATATATACAGAGTACAAGAAGCTACATACATTAAGATAGAAAGGTGCAAAATGGAGAGCAAAGAATCTTTCCAAGGTCTTTTATGTGTCTTTTTGTCCAATAATCAAATGCCAAGTAAATTATTTTTCTTAGTGACCCGATCACCCGAAACCTGTGTGCTGCACTGCAGATTTCTTTGTCCAATCACTCATTATTACCCAAAAACCCTTAGAAGAGGATGATGAAGAAGGAAGAAGGAGAAAGGGACAATGCCCTAAATCGTCCATATTGTCTTATTTTCTAATATAGCTTAAACCCTAAACTCTAACTTTCTTACCCAGTGACTTAAGAAAACTCTGTGTAACTTATACACTCACATCACCAGTTTCTCCACTTAACTTTAAAAGCTGTCTCCATGTTTTTAGACTAAACTCAGTGCTGTCTTGGGTGTCAGAGCCAGGCACCACAGACCAGGCCTGTTTTCTATGCTTCTGACCCCAACACAAAGCCTGTTGGATACGGTGGGACAGATAGTCCTGAACAGAGGCAGAATTAAACAGAACAGTTCTACAGAGCTGTATTTGTGCTACAAAATGAGCTAAACAAGTCCTGCTGCAGCAGGAGAGAAATGACTGGGTTTTTTGGATTGCACCCCTTTCCACATCTGTGACACACAGAGAAATCCTTGAGAAATCCAGTGTACCTTATCTCAGTGCCATATTGTGTATGGGACAGATGGGCCACAGAATTCCTTACCACATTGTTTGCTGGTAAGACAGCAACAAGCTACGTTAGGAGACACAGAGTGCAGCGCAGGAGGTGGCTCTGAGATGGAACAAGGGATGGGTGTGCAGGTGTGTGGCTTTTGAATATGTTGGAGCCTTGGGCAAGCAAGGAGGTGTTGCAGATGAGCAATTTAGACATTTGAAGAACCACTCCCAAAGGTTTCAAAAAAAGTGGTTTTATTAAAAATGTTGTAAAAGTAAGACTTAACATAGTGCGATAGCAAAGTTTACTTTTACTGCAGAGGATATGATAATGGTTTAAAGTTACCAATACAAAATCTAGTGGCCCTGTAATACAAGGCTCTGTGTGATATCAGTCACTTATCAGAGACCTTCAGTTGATCAAGTGTCTCTCAGCCTTGAGGAGTAACATTGACAGCATCCCAGCTCATGGGGAGATCACTGCCATACAGCCAGCTGATTAGCATGAGAGCTAAGAAAACCCACTCGCTCAGGCTGTCATTTATGGAATAAAATGGTTGGCTTGAAGTCAAATTACCTTTGTTGGAGAAGGTAAACATGAGAGTCTTGAACCTGCACCTTTCTTTGTTCCTTGATAAACTAGTCTTGGAACTACCACCCACTATTCATGTGTTGATTGCATGGTTGGTTGGTATCCCAGATTCCAAGTCCGCATGCCTCGGTTCTCACCATGTCACCCTGCTCCTGTGGGGGTTTTCAGAGAAATGGTTGGAACAAATTAAGGTCTTGGCCTGGTTATGTCCAAGCCTATACTGCAAAATGAACCAGTTCTCAGCCCTGACGCCAAGAGGCAATGGATGTCTTATGCACACATAGCTTAGGGTTCTGTTTTAATTGGGTTGTATCTGTGCTCTGTAACTGTGGACAAACATAGCATCTGTGGCCCTAAGTGGTTTTCTTTTTTAGTTTGTTTTGGATGCTTCAAGCTTAAAAATCATGGGGAGTTGTATTGCAACACAGGATGCTCTTGAATTTCTCAAGTTCCAGCATGCATGAGGAGTTTCAGTGTGTTAAAAGTAGACTTTTAACAGAGAAAACAGACCTGAGAACCATTCTGCTTACAGTGAAACCAGATCCTCTCTCCCACAGCTCTGTTTGAGAGTTTGACATGTCCATCAAGCAAACCTCTCCTCAGCTTTCATCCCAGTTATCACACTGGGTTTGTGTGGGCTTTCACCACCCGTCTCCAGAGACAAATGCAGAAGAGTGGGGTTACCCCAACGTTGGTGCAGTACCTCCTCAGAAAGTCAGAGCCACCCACTCTTGCACTGATTAGCCCCTTTGGCACTGCATCCTCTGTGTTGGCCGAAGACAGCACTCAGCCCAGTTGCTTTTTGCTTCATTGAAGATTTGTGTCTACTCAGGAGGAATATGCCTGGGGGGAACATCTTTCAATGTTAACCAGAGACATGCCAAAGTGTATGACAAACCCGTGGGTAACCCAGGAGTGGAATTAGCCTTTTAAACAAATGAAAATGTAGAAAACATCTGTGTCTATGCTTGACTTGAATGTGGAAAGAAGAGGGGATTGTTTTTAAAGCATCAGGAGTGGGGGGAAAAGAAGGTACATTTTACTGCTGTTGATTATATATTCCAGATCAGTGGTAGAAATTAATGATACTGGGCTGGTGAGGAAAAGCCCGGTTTCTTAATGCAGGAGAACAGACCTGATGTTTCAAGAGGCAGCACTTACTTGCTCCATGTGATCTGCAACTCTGGGAGAGCCTGCTGTGGGCGTAGACGTGTATGAGACAGGGCTTTTTGGCTAACTGGGTTTATCAGGTCTGTCTCCAGGCTGGTGCTTCTTCATTTTCCTTCTCCAGACCAGAGATCATAACCTATCCATGAGCAAAATCACCTTACAAAATGTGATTTCTGCCTGCTTCTGTAGTATTACTAGGACAAGCTCTGCTGAGAGTGTCCTGCAAGTGTCCTCTGCAGGAATTGACCACAGGAGTGCTCACCTGAGCTCGCTCTCTGCTCTGCTGACTGTTCCTCTGCTTGTCACAGCTCACAGGTGAGGATGTTTCTGAGCACAGCCCCTTGCATCACCCATGCTTTAGCAGAGCAGTGTGTAGAAGCACCAAGCCATAAGCACTGATGGAAAAACAGGTGAAGATATTCCAAGTGAAGTATTCAAAAGCACTTGTGGAATGACACATTTGGGACTTCTCATCAGCCTGTCAGGGGCGTCATAAATGAAGGGATGGGATTTATGAGGCCTGATGGGAATTAGTTGCACTGAGATGTGAATCGCAGCTCTTAAAGTGAGCAAGATGATCTCTATGGAGGGACAGCAGGGATCTAAGGATTTATAAGGGCTCCATGGAAATTAATATTAGTGCCCAGGATACAAGCATACAAATGCAAAGACAGCTGAAGATCACTTATGGCTTAAGTATAAAAGAAACTAGACTGGAGCATATTAACTGATTTTTTTTTTTTTCTGGGACAGAAAATCACTGAGCATTAATTTCCAGCTCTTTGTATTTCACAGAACTTAATAGTGCAACAGGTTGAAGGAAGAGCTCACAAGGGTTTTGGACTTGATTTTCCTCCACAGAGAATTTTTTCCTGTGTTGAAGAACAGACTTCTGTTAGGAAGATTTTACTAGTTCAAGATTTATGCATCTGTGTGTGCTTGAATCATGTTTGAGTATCATCTAGGTAATAGACCTGGGAATTGGAATTGTGTAGCACCATTTGGCTAATAGATGTAATCGAATTCCAAGCCTGGGCACAGGGGTTGATCTTAGCTCTGCTATGCTGCATCTGGGCAGGTACAAAGAGATTTGGGAAACCAGCTGGAATGATACCAGCAGTACTGAAAAGCCAAAGCTGATCTAGCTTGTTGGGAAGGTAGAATTAGAAAGAAATTATAAATATGACTCTTTAGCCAGAAAGGCTAAGGAAGAAATACAAATGAAAGCACCGTTTGAATAATTCAAAGAAACCGGTCTGGTATGCCAGAACACATTCTTTCCCCCAATAAAACTAAGCTAAGACCCCTCTCCCCAGCCTTATAAGGAAAGGTCTGAAGGACCCTGAGATAACTAAAAATATGCAAAAGCAGCATTTTCTATAGGTCGCACACAAATGTTACTGTATTAGTATACTTAGAAAGATTAGTTAGTAAAAGAATAGAATATTCAAATGTATAGATTATATAAGTAATTGTAAAAGAGAGTTCTCTCTCTTGCTACGCTCTCTTGCTCTTGCCTCACTCTTTCTACGCTCTTGTTTCTCCTGTTTCCTCTTGCTTCTCTCTTTCATCCTCTTTTTCCTGGCTCTCTCACTTCTGTTCTGTTACCCTCTTTCTTAGCAATCTTAAGTCTTGAACTCATGTATTCATATTTTACCCCCTTTTGTATTGTTCTCTCCGAGCCTGCTTTGAGCTCTATCTGCTGGCTCATAGCAGACTCTCTCTCTCTCTCCCACGCCCTGAAATAAACTACTAACATCTAACTCGACTATAGAGGTCTCTGCCGTGTCCCGGACTGTCCACCACCCCAAAAGCGTCTCTTACATAGGTGGTAAAGGTAGCTGATCTTAAAAGCTCCATGTTGTATTTGGTGTGGCCTCCTGATGAGCCAGATTATGCCTGTTGTGAGAAACTAAGCCCACTCCTGAAAATTTTAAGAGGTTAATAAGGGATAATAAGATCAGTGAAGCAAAAGGAACAGCACTGGATGCACACACACACCTCTCTAGCAAGCATTCCTTTATACTGTTGCAGTTGCATTACTTCCCCAAATGACTCTGCCAACTCCTCAGAGTCTGTTTACCACAACTCCACCTCAGATTGTTACAGCATTGCATAAATCCACATTTACAGTGTCCGAGAGTCCATCAAGGAGGCAGTCCAGGGTGGTCTTCTGATGCCCTTTAGACTTGGTATTTTTCCTTTTATGGTATCTTGTTCTCTGCCTGTGCTATCTTGGTTATACACAAGACCAGCCATATCTTATTGTTACAAATAGCTGTGTAGTTGTTTGCTTTCGCTATTATGTACTGGCTTTTGCAAATTATTATTAATCACAACGATTTTAATATTGTACAGTTTATAATCACTTTTAACTGCTTTTGATATAGTATAATTTGTTAGCTTTTTGATGCCTTGGCCCCTGTGTAGCTTGTATCCTTAGAATATCATTTATGGATGATAGTTTGTGGACAGTGTGATGAACACATTATAGTTTTGGCTTTCACAAATATTAAAGTGGATGCTATCCATTGTGCATTATAATGTTAACTTTTGCAGAAGTAGCTATAGTTGTGAAATAATAACTAATGTTTTATTTTTGTAACTGACAATAATGAAAATAACTCAAATGGATTTGTGGAATAGCTGCAGGATTGAAAGTGGTGCAAGCCCTGCACTCTTGCCAGCATTGTTCTTCTCCCTTTTCACTTTCTGTTTCCTTTCTCGTTTTCTTCCCTTTAGTCACTTTTATGAAAAAATAAAATTATTTAAAGTACTTGTGGTTAACTTACAATAATGAAAATAGCGAAAAATGTCTGCATGGTCAGATAACATTTAAGGAACAGATGTGATGAGGACCCCCGCCACCGACTCTTCAATTATCAGTAACTGTTGCCTGCTGAAACCACGGAACAGGGAGCCTCTTGTGAGAAACTGACACTCAAAACAACAATCCAGTTGTCCACAAAAGCAACTACAATTTGCATTATATAATTAAAGCAGTTTCAATTTATAATAATTTGCAAAAGCAAATATATAATAGCAAAAGCCAACTCTTACATAGCTCATTATAACACCAGTCAATGTGGCTGGTGAGCTCGCTGGGGGACATTCAACAAAGCCAAATGCCAGGTCCTGCACTTGGGTCACAACAACCCCAGACAGGCTGGGGGCAGAGTGGCTGGGAAGAAGCCCGGCAGAAAACAACCTGGGTGTGCTGGTCCTTAGTGGCTGAACAAGAGCCAGCTGTGCCCAGGTGGGCAACGGGGCCAATGGCATCCTGGCCTGTGTCAGCAATAGTGTGGCCAGCAGCACCAGGGCAGGGACTGTCCCACTCTACTTGACCCTGGTGAGGCCACACCTCAAATCTCAAATCCTGTGTTCAGTTTTTGGGCCCCTAAAATCAGGAAGGACGTGGAGGTGCTGGAGCTGGTCCAGAGCTGGGGAAAGGTCAGGAGCACAGCTGCTGTGCGGAGCTGCTGAGGGAGATGGGGCTGTTTAGTCCAGAGAAAAGGAGGCTCACGGGTGACCCTACCCCTCTATGGAACTGCCTGAAACGAGGGCGTAGCCAGGGCGGGGTCGAGACCTTCTCCCTGGCAACAAGTGACAGGAGCTCCACCCAGGGAGGTTTAGGTTAGACAGCAGTTCTATCATTCTGTGAAAGGTGAACACGGGGCTAGGCAGGGATGCAGGATAGCGCCTTTCCCATAGTGAAAGCCCTCGGGAAATGGCTGCCCGACGCGGCCGTACCTGGCACAGGTATCGAAGCCGGGTATCGGGTCCATGACCCCGGAACGCCCGAACGCGCGGCGCCGCCCCGCCCGCGCCTCCCCTATGACGTAAGGGGGGCAGCAGCGGCGCCCCTTCCCGCCTGCCGCGCGAGGGCGGCAGCCAATCAGCGCCGCGCGGGCAGGCGGGGCGGAGCGTCGGCTGACGCCACCGCGCATGCTCCGTGCTCCGGCCGGGCACGCTCACTTCCGCGCGGGACAGTTGAGGGTGGGGGAGGGGGCGGTGGGAGTCACGGCTGGCTCGGGCCGGGCCGCGCCGCGAGCGGGCGGTAAGTGCCACAGCGGGCACGCGGGCGGGGGGAGCGCGGGGCCTCCTCAGCGCCGGTCACGCAGCGCCGCTCTCCCCGCAGGGTCAGGGAGTGGACCCTGCCGGGTCTCGGGCTGAGCGGGGGGGGCCGCGAGGCGGCGCCGGGACCTCCGTGAGGGCCCGAGGAGGTGCTGGGAATAAATTCTTTACTTGTGAGAGTGGCGAGGCACCGGCACGGGCCGTCCAGAAAAGCTATGGCTACCTGATCTCTGGCGGTGTGTGAGGCCGGGTTGGATGGAGCTCTGAGCAGCCCGGTGTAGCGAAAGGTGCCCTGCCCGCGGCTGGGGGGTTCGAACGAGATGTGATCACAAGTGAAAGGCGATCAGAAAGATAGCTTTCTTTATTCGTTCTCGTTCCTTGAGAAATCTGGATGGTTTTGTTCTGTAATGACGTGGGGAGAATGGGGGAGTGAATGTTGGTCATTTTTAGATACCACATATCCTGCCGTGCTTCTTTCCTCTCAAAGCACAAATGAGGGACACAGTGAGTATGTGGTAACAGGTGTGTGATTTCTTTCTTTCTTCCTACTTCTATAGATCCAATCTTGCACTGCGCTGGAAGGAAGAGGAGAGCAGAGCGGGAGCTGGGGCAGTGGGTTTCAGTAGCGTGCTGGAAGTCAGGGGACTCGGGTTCTTTTCCTTACTGCCCTCTGGATATACTAAGAGATTCTGTGCCTTAGCCTTCTCCTGTGTAAAAGATGAATATTTACAAGGATGCTTTCAGAACTGGGTCTGGAGAGCAAGTTCTTAGACACACTGGTAGTTTCAGCAGGATTGAAAGTGGCGCAAGCCCTGCGCTCTTGCCAGCACTGTTCTCACTTTTTACTTTCTGTTTCCTTTCTCGTTTTCCTCCCTTTAGTCACTATTATGTGTCCACGCTTCAGCGGGGATTCCGGGGATATTTCTAGGTCTCAAAGAGACATGAGCAGTCGATGGTTGCTAGAAAGGTATTTATTGTATAAAAGCATCAGTCTCAAAGGCAAAGAATTTAGAAACTTAAAGGCTTTACTAAAAGCTTTGGCATAAAATCCCAAGTTCTGAGCAGCAACTCTCTGGTATAAAAGTCCCGATGTTTGGGGCAGCAGCTTCACAACGTGGCATTCTGTTGTCCTTGTTGTCCTGGGCCACAGAAGCAGTTGGTGATGATGATGATGGAGCTGCTGTTCTTCTTCCATCGATGTTCTTTCTCTGATCTTCAATGCAGGGGATTAAATTCATAAATCATCATATCAACTAAAAACACGCTTCTAAAACAATACTTTCTACACCAATTTGAACTTAATTCTCACATGTGAAAGCAGCGTTCTTTTTACCTAAATCTTACATATAGGGTATTATCTGTTTACATGAATAATCCTATCTCTTCTTATCCAAGAACGCAAAGTATATTTTCATTATGTCTAGAGCTAAGTTGAATCTGTGAAGGGTATTATCACTGAACTTTAAACTGGGTAATAAGGCTTTTCACTAGCTAACAGGGACTGACTCTTAGGGCACTTAAGCTATACTTTTACCTACTTAAAACTGAAACCTACACTTTTACTCTATATCTATGGTTTAATATATTTTAATTCTTTTCTCTCTCTGAGGAGCTCAGAGAGGCTTTTATTTTGGATTCCAGCAATTATGAAAAAATAAAAAAACAAAACCAACAGCCCTGCTTTTAGGAAATGGCACAGGTAGAGGAGAAGTGGCCTGGTGTGACTGTTCTCTCAGCTGCTGCTCTGCCTTCTGTTTTGCAGCGTCATTTGTTCTGTCATGAGCAGAGGGCAGCAGAAGGCCCCCCCAAATCTTACAGCTAAATTAGGCCCCCTGGGTTCCCTGTGGTGGTGACAGTGGAAACAAAGGGTTGCAGAAGGGCTTTGGGACAGTAAGGGAATGACTAAAACAGCAGGTGAAGATCCAGCATTGATAAGTGGAAGATGATAGATGTGGCAGAGAAACAACCATAACGCTGATGCTCTCCCTACTTAATCTAATTCCACTTGAGAAAGAGATCTGGGGAATTGTAATACTCCGTACTACTGGTCTAGTTGACAGGGTGTTGTTGGGTCATTGTTTGGACGTGATTATCTCAGAGGTCTTTCCCAACCTAGTTGATTCTGTGACAAGTTTGTGACTCTCACTGAAAGGCATCCCTTCTAGGAGAGCCAGGAGGACAAACCTGTGAATCTGTCCCTATGGTTTCTGCGTCGAATTCTCACCTTCCAGTTAGGTGCAGATCAGGGTACTTTTGTACCTTCCATTGTTTGTGGTCGCATTGCACAGAATGCCCCTGAGGTGCAATTGGTGCAAAACATTTCCCTTAAAGCAAGGGCTAGAACAAAGCCACACGGCTCCCAAGCTGCCTCACATTCCTCCCCAGACCCGTGGCAGCACGAACCACCAGCCCTCCATCCAGTTTTGTCTGCTCTGATCACCGTGGGCCCCATGTTGAGCTTTGTGGTTTTTTTCACTGCTTTATGATTCTAACAGTAGTTCTCTGGAAGTGTCAGCTCTGCACTCAGAAGCAGGCTAAAATGTGATTGGAATAGTGAGAATTATTAAGGAAAGAGGAAAAATACAGAGTGATCTTGTGACTTCGTAGTATAAATGGTAACCCATCGCTTTGGAGGTGGTTTGTTCCTCTTCGAGTGTAGCCAGAGGAGTAGAGAAGTGACAGAGGTGAAAAAAACTGCAGACCAGCTTCTGTACAAAGAAGAGCAAAATAGTTTCAGATTGCTCAACTTTAAAAAGAGACAGCAGGAGAAATAGTAACAGAACAGTGCTGTCATGAGTGCTACTGAAAGAGAAGAGCAAGGATTTCTTGCCTTTTCAGACAGATCCAAGGGTGTCAGCTGGAATCCCTGAGTGGGAGGCTTAAGCCCTGCAAAAGCAAGGCATTGTTTAGATAAAATGTAATTGAACTGTGAAACTGGAAACCTGCCCTTAGCCTCTCCCTTCTTGCGCAGGAGCAGCCAGCCAGCTCCTCCATATCCTCTTCCTGGTAGTACTCTGTAGCAGAAACTTGGGAAGAGCACAAGTTCTTGTGGGGGTGTGTTGGGTTTGCATGGCCAGGTTTGGGTGATGGAGGAGCTACAGGGATGGCTTCAGTGAGAAGCTGCCGGAAGCTTCCCCCGTGTCCAGCAGAGCCAGTGTCAGAACTGACCCTCTGCTGGCCAAAGCTGAGCCCAGCAGGAATGATAGTAATGCCTCTGTGGTAACACATTTAAGAAGGAGAGAAAAAAAGTTATTGGACAGATACAGTTGTGGGCAGAGAGGAGTGGGGTGGGAATGTGTGAGAGGAGCAACACTGCAGACACTGAGGTCAGTAGAGAAGAAGGGGCAGGAGATGCTTCAGGTGCCAGAGCTGGGATTCTCCTGCAGCCCCTGGTGCAGACCATGGGGAGGCAGCTGTGCCCCTGCAGCCCATGGAGTTTCATGGAGATGCAGCGATCCACCTGCAGCTTGTGGAGGAGGTGGATGCCTGAGAGAGGGCTGTGGCCCTGTGGGAGGTCCATGCTGGAGCAGGTTTCCTGGTAGGACTTGTGACCCTTGGGGGGACCCATATTGGAGCAGGCTGTGCCTGAAGGACTTCACTCCAAGGGAGAGTGACCTATGTTGGAGCGATTCATGGAGAACTTTTGTTCATGGGATAGACTCACGGAGAAGTTTGTGGAGGACTGTCTCTGGTGGGTGGGACCCCAACACTGGATCAGGGCAAGGGCTACTTGAGTGTGGCAGGAGCAATGAGTGATGGGCTGACTGTAATCCCCATTCCCCACCTCCCTGTTCCTCTTGGGGGAAGGAGGTAGAGTTTGGAAAGAAGGGACAGGTGAGGGCAAGGTGGTTTTAAAATTTATTTTACTTCTCATTATCCTGCTCTGATTTTTTTAGTAATAAATTCAGTTAACTATCCCCAAGCTGAGTCTGCTTTGCTTGTAATGGTATTTGGTGAGGCATCTCTCCCTGTCCTTAACCCCATGAATCCTTCGTTATATTTTCTTTCTCCACCCAGTTGTGGAGAGGAGTGATAGAGTGGCTTGGGGGACTGCCTGGCATCCAGACAGGGCCAACCTGCCACAGGGGGCCAGGGTATGGGGCTAAACAGGGCAGTAGGTGCAGGCTGGCTGCTTCTGCACAGAGGAATGGCCAAGAGCTGTACTTCCACTGCTTCAGGATCCCTACGAAAGTGCTGGAGTAACCCCAAAGCTGACCTTGACAAGTGTCTTCTTTTCTCCATCAGCACCAGGATTTCTCCGGAGCCTGTAAGAACACCAGGGACTGTAGACTCTGCCTTTAGCCCCTTCCTTAAAAAATTCCTGGACCTGGATCCTCTGACTGGGCCTGAGCAGGGCCTATGTGTCTGCATCAATTCCAGGTATTTGTTTGCTGCAGAGAGCTTTTCCTGTATTCTAGGCCATTCAAACTCTAGCTTGTTCTTCTTTGGAATTTATTTCTTTTCTATTCTAGTTCTAATATGTCTTTGTGTTTCTGTTTGTTTCTATTGTGTTTGTTTATTGCTCAAGTTAAGAAACTGATATGATAGTCAGTGTATAGATGGGTATTGGAAATCAGTTTCTACCCTGCCTTGCTTACAAGACATAGAAGCACAGAAGTGAAAAAGAACTCCAGCTGTGTGCAAAGGCAAAGTGACTTGTGATTATAAGTAAGTTGTCACTAGTGTGAGCCAGAGGAGAGAAAACATAAAACATCTTCTTCTACTCTGGTGGTGTTTTCACTTGGGGCTACCCAGTCTGTTTTAGGCAAGGGAGATGGGAGCTAATGAAAACAGTTTGTTGAAACCCAGAAAAAGGTTGCAGGATTTGTTGGACTATGAGATTTCCTGCCTATTTTTTACTTGGGCCTTACTACCTCTCACTAGAATAATTCGACTTCAGATCCTCCTATTTCTTGAAAGTATATGCAGATTTTTCTTCCCCCTTCTCATACAGGAGTTTGTGCTGTCAGAGGTTACATCTCCAGCAGAGGACAGTTTGGAGAATCGCACCTCGTAGGAGTGGGAAGTTGTTGAAGATTTCTGTGGTGGACTTCCACAAAAAACAAAGTAAAATTTCTGCTGCAAATGTTGTGGGGTGGTGCTCTAAACTGCTGGTGAGGGATGCATGTAAAGGCTTGTGCAGAAACATTTAGACTGCTTTTGTGAAGTAAGTAGCTGGCCTCAGAATTTTGCAGCTGCTGGAGAAAGGCTGTGTGAAGAGCAATTAAGACTTGAGTGGATATGGCCAGGAAAAGATAACAGGTGTCCCTGGGGCAATTTTCCCCTCGGGGAAAATTCTGTCACTTCTGTTAGCATTTCATCTTGTTGAGAGAGAATGTTTGAATCTCTCATTTTTGATTATTTTCTTGTGCCTCAATTTACTTGTAGACCTCTCCACACTGCTGCATCCTTCTTACAATAAGAAATTAGCATTTCTTCCTTGTTTTCTGTGAACTCCTGGAAGGCACTGGCAGAGCTTGGGGGCTGCTGTTTTCGGTTCTTTGTTGACTTGCAGACCCACACGTGGCAGCAGTAGGTTAAGAAAACACAAGTGATTGCCCTTCTCCAGTTATAAATGAGTTTCATACCTTAGGGCATGACTTGCTGGGCTGCTCTTGGCAGCAGATCTTGGCTGATCTGTTTTTGGAGCAGATATTGCCAAGCAAGCTTGAAAACTTTTGTATTACCCCTTATGACTTGTTAGTGACTTTCTAAGAGGAGATAAACCACTCTTTCTCCTGCTCTAATTGCTGGACCTCCTTATCTGATTTCCATCCCACTGCTATGCCAAGAGCGGGCTTTGCCTGTTCTACCGGTTGTTGTTACTGGAGGAGGAAAGCACCAAGGGTCCGGAATGTAGGTGAAAGAGCAGTCAGAGGGCAGGTGTTGGCAGGCTCTGCTTTCTTCTGTCCTGCTTGACCTGTGGAAGTTGTCAATTGCTTTGTGTTTTGTCCCAGTTTTCCTGCTCCAGGTGCTTTCTGGATAATGGCGAAGATGGTGAGAAGAAGATGTGCATTTTGTTCAGAAGGGGAGGCTGGCTCTGTGATGTATATCGCCACAGAGAGAGATATTGCAGCTCATCAGGATTGTCTGGTGAGTGCCTTTAGCTGGTCAATACTGAAGAGAAGTGGAAAAGGGATAAAGGGGGAAGTTTCCACTGCTTACCTGTTTTTTGATTTTGCCATGATGTCTGGATTGAAAGGCTGGTTACTCAAACCAGCAAGTTTATATTAGATGAAAAGCTGTGAAACGGAAAAGCGATTTGGCCAGGATTCTGTAGTGGGAGAGGATGTGTCTGCACACCCAGAGCTGTTGATTTGTGATGTTTTCATGGATGTCTGTTGCTAATCAGTGGTCCCAGACTCACATGAAAACACCACAAAGACCACATATGGCCTAGCAACAGGAATAGGTCTTCTTGAGACACTGTTGAGACTCATCCTCTTGGATGAGGGTTCTCAGACCACAGAAGGTTGTGTACTTAAATCTTTGCAGGAAAATATCTATACCTCTTGATGGTTAAAAAACTTTCCAGTGTGTGCCTTATTTAAAATAAGAAATAAAAATATCAGAAGTTGATAATATAAAAAAATCTGTGAAGCTCTAAGTGTGTTGTGATCCTTCTACTCTCTTGCCTCCCCTTTATTCTGGAATGTTGGTGAATCTGGTTCTTGGTGTGCAGAATCAATTATAGCTCCTGTATTCTTCCTTCAGCAGAGGTAGAATGTAGCTGAGGGCCATTTAGTGCCAGAGATTGCTGCTAGAGCAACTTTCTGTCACTGTCCCAGCCTTATTCTTAAAATTATTACATCTACATTGTTATTTTTCTGATATCTTTTATGGCTGGTTATTTTTTTAACAGAATGTTTCACAATGATGTTTTTTTACAGCACTTGAATGTTCTGTTTGGAACAGGTTTTATTACGGCTTTAATTCTCTGGTTTTTTTCTTTTCTTCCTCTTTTCTTTCTTCTTCCATCAACTTTACTCATTTCTCTGCCTTAGACTTGTTTGCACTGTTTGGGGTTTTTTTTGCAGTCAGCTATCACCTTCTGAGCAGACAGACTGTGCCTGCTAGATGATGAAAGGGTAGCTCCCTTTTGTTTGGAATTTGCTACATATAATGCTTAGGAAATAATTGCCAGGAACTTCCCTTTCCTCAGTCATTGTCATGGCTCAGTAGTTCTGTGGGAATTAAAGTGGCTTGAGTGTGCACGTGTGTATTTTTAGGGGGTTTCTCCCAGGATGTGTACAACGTTTCTGGTTTTTTCCTGCAGTCAGCTGTTGTCAGCAATGGGCTATGTGGAAATCTTATTACAGAGAAATGTTACATCCAGCTGTAGGTCTGAACAACTGAGCACATAATAAAATGTCCAAGGTGTGGAGGTCTGTTGCTTGAAGATCTTCTCATCCTACCTCTGGGCACCCTGGAATTTCAGATTTTCTTTGTTCATGTTTTTAATCAGTTAACTTTTTCACCTTACTATCTTTTCTTAGTTTGCCTTCAGATTATGTGAAATCTCCTATGTGGAAGGAGAAACTTCTTTTGACTGCAGAAATTTCTAAGCACAGCTCCTTGTTTAGTGTAGGTGGAACCTCTTGAAGATAGAGAAAAAGCAGCCTCATTATGTAGGGCAAGAAAAGATGTATTCCTTGTCTCTTTTTTGCACTGGTGACTGAGTCATTCTTATTTCTTAAAATTGTCTCTTTTGTTTTTAGTTATTTTCCTCAGGATTTGTGGAATCTGAAGATCATAACCCAGAAAATCTGGAAATAAGGTTTGATGTGTCATCGGTGTTAAAAGAGCTCAGGAGAGGAAAGCGGCTGGTAAGGAAATGTTTCTGAATATGCGTTAGTCCTGTCTCATAGTATTGAAGGCTGTCTGGCTTTCATTATAATAATGAAAAAAATTCATTAAAGTAGCTGGTCCTTCTGATATAGTAAGATTACGGAAATGAGAGGTTTAGTGTTGGAGTCGTTGATTTAATATTTGGTTTGGTGAAATTTAGTTAATTCTGTATTAAAATGCAGGTGTTTTTTTTTCTGGCCCTTATGTCCTCAGTCAGTTTCCTGAGACTTTGGTAAAGAAGGAAGCCAGTGCCTGAAACAAAAGAATGTGATCCACAATCAAAGGAGAGCACCTTCTGAGTTTAGCAGAAATAAGATTATTTAAATGAGACTTTTTTTAATTGCCTTTGTCTTCAGCTGCTCTCCTCCCCTACGTCCTGGGTGGAACTCTTTTCATTATGAAGTTAGCCTAGAAAACATAAATACAAACATTAACACTAATTAATGTTAAAATAACTTGGGCAAGTTGCTCAGTGCTCTCACATGGCTCTTTGACTCATTTTACAAATTTATCAATATGAAATAGAGGTGAGATAGCAAAAGGGTGGCGGAAATAATGACCAGGGTAGGAGTTTGCAGGAGTGAATTTGCCCGATGAATTACACAGAGGTGATTTGCAATGGAATACTAGCTTTTCCCACAGAGAGTGGCATTTGCCCTGCCTGGCAGGATTTGGAGTAGCTGCCTGTGACGTTTACCTGGTGAAACCCCTCCTGTTGTAGGTGTGCAACTTCTGTCGCAAGAAGGGGGCCACAGTGGGCTGTGAGGAGCGCACGTGCCGCAGGAGCTACCACTTCTTCTGTGCGCTCTGCGATGACGCAGCCGTGGAGACCGACCAGGTCAACGGCATCTACCGGTACTCACCGAGTGTCCTCTGTCACTGCCAGCCTCTGGGGGTGTCAACAAGAGGGACTTCCTTGGGTGGGGCTTAAGGGGATTTTAGGGAAGGAAATAAGTTCTCCTCTCCTAAAGTGATGCTTAATCCTCTGTTTACAAACTGTGGGAGAAATGTTTTCATTTCACTGCAGTGGGAGGGAATCTGTTTAGTGCTTAAGCCTGAAACATCACTGAAAGATAACAGCGCCAAATCTGAGAAAGTCAGTCCTACTGACTCTCTAGCTAATCTTCAAGAAACAAGACTTTTGTTAATGTCACTCAGATTCTAAATCCTTTCTTGGTTCAGAAGCTCCAGTAAATGTAGTCTGAGCACAGAGCAGGTTATAGCAATTCTAGGTTTGCTCACATTAGGCAGGTTTGGGTAATTTTCCCTCTCTATGCTAGGAAAGAACTTTGATTCCCACCAAAGGCCTTGTATTTTAATTATTTTGCTAGCATTAACACAATTTATTGGATTCTAAGTAAATTTTCTGTCCTGATCCTTCTAGTCCTTGTGACCACTGCCCTTGGTCTGCCTGCATGGCCACTGACAGATGGAACAAACTTTGGAGGATGCAGATGAAGGAGTTGAAAAACTGTGGCTTCAGGGACCTTTAGAAATGCTGAAGTTATAGTGATGTCTGAGGTGCATAAAAGCCCTGGTACTCATTTCTGTGCAAGGCCAGAGAGATCACAGGTCACATTAGATTAATTTGAGGATTGTCTAATCCTGCTTGTTTCAGAAAGGGGTGGACTAGTGCAGTCCTTGGTAGCAATGGAAGATGGGTCCTTTTGTGTCAAGACACTTGCACTCCTGGCTGGTTCACAGCACTCTCTGCCTAAAATGAATGCATCTGTTCAAGGCTATAAGCCCAGCTGTGCAGGGAGGAGGTGATGCTTAATTGATGCTTATAAAACCTTTGTGAATCTGCAGAGCTCATGAAAGAGTGTAACTGGGAAGATGGAAACTTTCTATGATCGCAGAATGAATGGTTTTCATCTTACAGCTTTAGAAGGGATAACTCAGGTACAAGAAGGCTGAACTCAAGATGTTGAAAAACAAGTGGGTCTGACAGCAGTCTAGATATAAACTGGTAAAGAAGTGCTTGCATATACAGTTGGGTTTGGTGGCATTTAGGAGATGGTGACCTTGGAGGTTTGGAAGAGGGAACCTTAAAAATGCCTTGTTTTAAGTCACTGTGTGACACTGAGAGCCTAGGAAACTAGGCTATAGCAACCTGTATTGAAGAGCTGGGAAAGGACTGGATTAGAGGAAGATATTAGGACAGCTTTCAAGGATTTAAACCTGAAGACTTTTGCACAGTAGCAGTGGCATAAATAAAGCACAAAATTGTAGCTAGCTGAAATTATTGGAGAGTAGACTTGAAAAACAGTGGATGTGGATTGACAGCACCTTCACATTTTCATGGTGAAATATAACATACTAAAAAGAGAGAATTCCTTTGAGAGAGGCAGAGCCGGTTATTTTAAATTCTGAGTTGCCATTGTTGTAATGATGAGTAGTGATGATCAAAACAAATTGGGCAGAATGGAAAGAGAAAGCATATGTTGCTGTGGAAGTGGCCACAGAACAGAGAATAGAGTGGAGAAATAAGTGCAATTTGCACTCCTGTCTCGCAAAAATGATAGTAGGGAAGTGCCTCCAAATAAAGTAGCCTGAGTAGTAAAATATATTGTCTGTACTTTATAATATGTTCTTGTGCTTAGGATGGGTTGTTTTCCACTGTGAAAGACTAGAACTTAAGGGAGGGGAAGAACAAAAAACACTTTCCAAAGGGCAGTATTAGAAATTCAGGGATGTAAATAAGGTCTCTCCAGTATATTTTTCATTGCATTGTTAGGCATACCTGACTTTTTGTGCTTCAAGATGCATTTCATGCAAAAGAAGTTCCTCATCAAGGCAACAGTCTGCATTTCGAAGGACAGTGCTTCTGTTTTTGTTAAAAGAATGACAGTAATTAGAAAATGTCCTAGTAAATGCAGTTCCCTTTAAATATTGCATCAGTCTTGGCAAATAGATTTGTAAGGAAGAGATAAACTAAACCATGCTCCTGACAAGGCATTTTTGCTTAAAAAGTGACTTGGGATCCTTCTGTAAGAAAGGCACATTGTAAAAGCTAGTTCATGTTCTCTGCACAGTATTGTATCCAAAAGATAAGGAATATTTTCAGATAAATTTGTTTCATTTTGCCTCTTCCAAGGAGTTTACATTGCTCTCCTAGAACCACTGAAAATATTCCCATTTCACATATTACTGAAGTCTTTAAGTAACAAATAGACTGAGCAGCTTTAAGCTTCTGGATCTCATACAGGGTTGCCCTACTTAGTCAGGATTTGGGGGCCGTTCTGTGAGCACAGGGCAGCAGGAGCGAGGTGCACAGAGATCTCCAGTGCTGTGTGTGGTGGCACTGCCACTGTCCTGCAGGGCTGAGGAATGGAGAGTGACACTGAGCAGATGTGTCTGAGGAGGCTCCTGGCCTGCACGGGGCAGGGCCAGGGCGCAGAGCCGCAGTGGCTGTGAGGGAACAGTGTCAGGACTGTGGTGTTTCACCTTGGGAGCCTTAATCTCATTTCAGTGTCTCTGACACAGTGATTGCCACACACAGGAAACAGGTCTGACTCAGGGTCTGAACGGTTGGCTGGTGTAACTGATCATTCAGAGCTTCAGTGCTGAGAGTCCATTGAAGCTCTGGAAGTACAGATACAAGGTTGTTCATGCTTTAAAGCAGGTGGTTTCTGAGGTGGGTAATGCTGAACAAAAGTCCTGACTTTTTAACTGTCTTTCAGTTTATGTTATGAATAGAGGGGAAAATATCTGTTTAAATCTGTCAGCATAACTCTGCATATTTATTAATACTTCTTCTCTTTTTCTTGAAATTTAACTTAAATTTTAGAGTGTTCTGCCCAAAACATGACCCAGGGAATAGGACCAATCACTGTGGTGAGTTTCTTTAATGACATTGATTTAATTTGTTTTAAAAGTTTGCATCCTACAGTCAGTAGGTCATATGAACAAGATATTATCACCTTCATATTGAGTGGTGGACATCTAATCTTCCAGGAGTGGTTTGGTTGAGATCTGCATGTATGCACAAAAGAAATCGAGAAGGTTTTTTTGAAGTGGGAGTAGTCAAAATTAAGTTGTCCCTGAATTTCACTGAAAACTGACTTAAACCACAATGTACACAATCTTTTATGGAATCATTCTTACTCTGGGCAAGTAGGTCCAAGCAGCTTGTGAGACAGGAGAGCTGCACACAAGGTTGCACTAGATTAGCAAGGAGAGGACTGCACCTTGGGATTTTATCTGTGATTCTGCAGACTTTCACATTTGCATCTTCTGTATTCACTGCAGCAGTTTCCAAAATAGGGCCTTTCATTCTGAAGGATCCCAAAGAGCTTTTTAAGTGTAACAAAAGAGTTGTACAACCCCTGTTTAAGGATTACTTCCTGTGCTACAGAAATGCAACTTTATTTGGCAGTCCTGACCCTTCCTGATTCAGAGGTATTTGGGAATCCAAACCCCACAGCTGGATCTTGTTAGCCTAATGCATACAACTCTGCTTACAGTGAAGTGGGTTCTAGACTGGCCTTCACTTTGAATTTTAACTCATTCGTGCTGTGAGCACTTGTGCTGACAGTGGTGTGTTCCCATTGAAGTCTAGCAAATTTTGGCTAATCTTCTTGACAGAGTCTTGCTGCACTCTGATGACACTTAAGGAATGGGTTAGGTGATTATTATTTAAGCTTTTAGTCATGAGGGCTGGGGCTTCTTAGCCAGACATAGAGTCTGTTTAATATCTGATATTGCTGTGGTTCACTAACCAAATGCATCTTCTTAGTTTACTTAGTAGCTGTGCTTTCTACTTATCCATAGTTCTGAATCTTGACCTTTCTTTTCAAAATTACTTTGTTTTCTGTGGTCTAATGGTTGTCAGAGTCTGTTGGGGCTGCCCAGGTTCCCAGGTGGTCTCCTGTGCAAGTACTGGACCGGCCCAGGGTTGCTTTGTTTCCAGTACCACATAATAATCCGGCATTAGACCCAGCCCTCTAGACCACCTTGTTCATAAGGAGGACTTAAGTCTTAAAAGGTTGAATCACAAAATGCTTTGGGTTGGAAGGAACTTTGAAGATTATTTAGTTCCAGCCTCCTTGTCTTGGGCAGGCACACCTTCCACTAGACCAGGTTCTCAAAGCCCCATCCAAACTGGCCTTAAATATTTCCAGATACAGGGCATTCATAACTTCTCTGGACAAACAGTTCTAGAGTATCACCACCCTCACAGTAAGGAATTTCTCTCTGTCTAACCTAAGCCTGCTCTCTTTCAGTCTGAAGCAATCTCCCTTTGTCCTGTCACTAAATGCTGTGGTACAAAGTAATTTTCTGACTTTCTTGTAGCCCCCTTTAGATACTGGATGGTTTTTGTCTTCAAATGCTGCATATACAATGTTCCCTGAAAAGAGAGTTTTCTCCTAGAGGAGTTCTTCCAGAGGCACTTAATTTAGAGACCTTCTGTTTATGAGGGGTAAATGGATTCTGCTGGCGGTGTCTGGCCTGCCTCCTGAGCTTCTGTCACCTCCTGAGAGTAGCTGTACCCTGGGAAGTGGGAAGCAAGTGGGAGAGTTGAGTACAACACACTTGGTTCCCCAAGCCCCGTGTCTCTTGCTTCATAATTTGGAGAAAGTGGATTGCCTTATTCTTGGTTCATACAATATTCTTGTGCTGAAATGTCAGGGCTCTGCTGTGTGATTGGGAGGGGATAAGGTGCCTTATGGGCCAAGAACTCCCCTTGCAGCTCTGTGCAGCAGGGATGTGAGAGCAGCTTGGACTTGGAAACAGACTCCAACCTGTTTAACTGGAAGAGTTGAATGTGGACAGAGTAAAGACTGACAAATGCAGGAGAGCAGCTAGCACTGTGCAGGGCAGGAAGAGTTGGGCTGCTCTTCAGACTCTGCTCCTCTTGTATAAGGCATCCTTACAGCAGATACCAGGGAGAGCTCAGAAAATCCCATCATGTGTCAAAAATACCCTGCTGGACAGCAAGAAACACTTTGTACAGCAGTATCTCCCACACTGCCCCAAATTAGGCCTTACAGGTTTGTTTTGGATGAAGCGAGAGACCAGTTTCCTTTCAGGCCCTGAAAAATGCTAATGTACAGCACCAGTGCCCAAACTTGATTCCACAGCCTCTGTGTACAGCAGTGGCTCCTCATTCCTCTTGATAGGATGATTTCTAACAGGAAAGACTATTAAATGCTGCCCAGAGGTTCTGGAATTAAACAGGGAAGGGGAAGTGTAATCCCACTGTACTTTAAACATTCAGGTTTTGGTGGGTGGTTGCACTCTTCTCTGCCTTTCTCTGCTCCTGCCTTGTCTTCCTTGCCAGAGCTGTCCTTCTCTGCTTGTGATACTGTAGCTGTTTCCAAAAGCTGCCAGTTACCATGTTGGCAAGAGTCTCTGGTGCATCCTGATGAAAACAATGTAGTGAAAGCAGAGATAATTTTTCAGAGATGTCACATCACATTGCTACAAACACTTTATAGCATAAATAATGTTAAACTGACAAGTTAAATGGCTTCTGGAGGTTTTCTGGGAGGGTTCTTATGTTGATGAAAAACTTAATGCTATTTGTATGTCTTTGAGACACCTAATAATTCTTAAAGTAATCTTAGTTTTGAGGGTGTATTAACATGCGAAAAAATTGTTTGGAAAAGAAACCAAACAGTTTTTTACCACCTAGAGGTAGTGCTGCTGCTGGGAGGAATAAGTTCACTCTGCCACAATTAAAAATCTACTGAGTTGAAAAGGTTAAGTGATATCCTAATGCTGTAATGATTTGCACTTTTTCCTAATGGTTGATTCATGCTTGCAGTTTTCTTAAATGGAAACAGTGTGAATTCTGCTGAAATGTCAGGTGTTTGGGGAAGCTGAAACATACTTTTGCCTTGCCACCCAAAGCTCCTCAGTTCTGTAGCTTTTTGGGAAAAGAAGAAATTTGAATGATGTATGATGGTCAGTCTGAGGTTCTCACTTTTGTTACTTTGTTGTTTATTGATTCCTAGATGCAGCAAATAAGAAAAGAAGACGTACATTGACATCTCCCACCATCACAGAAGAAATGGTAATTCTGAATTTCAGTAGTACTAAAACAGGGGACCAGGGGACCTGCTACAGCAAAGGATTTACTTATCAAAGGATTCTGACAATGTTCAGAAAGAGCCTTGGGAGCTCCCAGTAGGCATTTGTTAACTTCTCTGCTATTTGCAAATGTAATGGTTAAGGAAGGTCGTGTCCCAGGTGTTTGGCTTTTCTTAAAGGCTTTTTGCTTTGAAGCGGTTTTTGCTTCCATTTTCAAAATAGAATGTCTGGAGAGGAATATTATTAGCCATGCAGAGAAGCTGACTGTATTCTCAGAAATGTGGACTGCTTTTTATCCTTCTGCTAAGACAGAAATATGATAATGAGAACAGCAGTAAATGTCAGCATAATGTAAAAATACATTGGTTTGATTTTCTTACAGAGTACAGAAGAGACAGCAGAAGAAAACCATTTACAAATACTAAAACGAAAGAACAACAGGCATAAAGGTGAGACTCACTTTGATACAGAAAGGTTAATTCAGTTTTTTTACTGTGCCTGTGAAACTTTTAGCAGAGAAACAAGGCATGCAAACACTGCTCCTCCAGCAAGGACAGTGGGAAGATAGAAGATAAGAATGCAGTGATAGATGGGACAAAGGACTGAGTCTTTGTGAGCCTGGGGTGGGATTTATGATAATGGATAAATTGTAATATGTATGTAGGAAGTGTATATAAGCAACACACTTAACGTAGAATCGAGGTGTCAATGTAAGGTCAGGAGTACCCCTGCAGGACCTTGGGCCTGAAGAAAGGATTCCCACTTTAACACAACTTCAGTGTTGAGGAGCCTTTTTCTGATATATAGACATTTGGTAACAACTTTATGGAGCAACTAGGAAGTACTGTGATCTGTTATGTTGAAGTGCAGAGCTTGGAGATGGCTGGTAGCAAATGTGCTGCAAATGGATCTTTATGATTCTCCTGAGATGAGTGGCTCTCTGTGCTCTGGCATGGCAGCAGAAGTCTGATATGTTTTAATAACTGCAACAAACAAATACCTGTGGTTTGGCTGAGTGAGACTTGCTTTGTGATGTGAGCTAGTGATTCAGATGGGAATGACCCCACTTCGGCTGGCTGCTGCATTCAGCTCCGTCTCCTGCAGACAGGGGTGCCTCTGCCTGATGCCCCTCCTCTGTATCAGTACAGTTAAATGGGAGCCCTGGAAGGTGTTAACAGAGGAGGTGCTCTGAGGAGGGGGCAGCACATCTTACGTTTGGAAGCCTGGGTGTACACAGGGTGCTTAGCACAATGAAGTGTTTTATTGCATACGTGTGGTGTTACAACAATGAGATGGACCACGGGATTCAGTGCTGCAGTTTTCATGTTACCCTGAAGCTCCAGCTGCAGTTGCTTGTTCTGCTGGCACTTGGAAGTCTGGAATGTGCTAGTGGTGATTATTCACCTCACTATGGATATGTTTAATGTATGGGCATGGTATTGCAAGTGGCTGCCTAGTGTTTTTTCTGAATTTCACTACCACTGTAAAGAACAGGAGACGTATGAAAAATCCTGAAATACTCATAGAGCATCTCATGTAAATGAGACGGCATTTCTTTCCTCACAAATGTCTCCAGTAAAATGTAACCTTATTTTTAATGGACTTTAGTTTTTTGTAATTGACTTAATGTTTTTAAGGGCAGACTTTTGTGAGCCCTCCAATAGCTCTTTGCTTTTGAACAGCCCATTGCACTGATCTTACTAAAACATGTCACTGACCTGTTGCTCTGAGATAAGTAAAAAATGGTTATTTATCCATCAATCCAAATCTGACAAAGTAGGTATGTAAAATGGGCTGTAAAAAAAAAGTTTAGTTGCCTGGATCACTTGGAGTAAAAGTAGCCTCAATTTTTACCAAATCTAATACTGATTCATTTCTTGCACTGTTTTCTGTGCTTTAGCCTGCTTAGTCCATGGTGTGGTCCTCAGGATTGGTGGCAATGCAAGCAAGACACTAGGGGGTATCATGAGCTTTAGGAATGGCACATTTAGAGTTGTGGAGCTGTTAGCTTGTGATGAATGAAGCCAGATCTAGAGCTTAGGGAATTTCACACCCAGCACAGTACTTATGTTTGCCTGGCTTCGTTTTTGTTCCCACTGAAAAGGGCTGTGTGGGTGGCTGGAGGAGCCAGAGATCTGCAAAAGTATTTGTTACTGGTGGACGGGCTTTGGCTGAAGTTTCAGCTTCTGAAGAGAGGGAACAAAGCCCACTTTACAGATCACTTCTGTATGAGACTGCTTTTGTGTTTTTACAGTTCGAATAGACTTTGTTAGGAAGTGCAAACAAGCTGGGCTTCTGGATGACATATTTGAAGAAATGCTGGACACACTTCACCTGGCTCAGGAAAAACTGATGGATGACAACACTTCAGAAACAGGTATGTTTCAGGGGGACCCATGGCAGGGACTCAGCTCTCAGAGCAGAGGTGCAGATCTGAATCCCAGGCACTTGGCTCTGGGTCACCTTCCTGAGGATACCATGGTGCTAAATAACTCAGTTATTTTTGCAGCTGTGCAGGAGGTTGAGAATGACCTTCCCTTTTGAGTGACCACTTACGATGAAAGTTCCGAGGAACTTCTTTCTCAAAATTATGTAAGAGCTGCCAACTCAGTATCTCTAGTGAGACCTTCTGACTTGAATTCTTGAAGCCACCTTTTACAAGTTGGAATAAGCATAGAAAGGTTCAATCCAGCCTCTTCTCCCAGGAACAGAGAGGTCCTGAAGAGAACCAGGTTTTATTTAAGTCATAAGTCTGTGTTGCTCTTGCAGCTTCACAGAGGGGACCAGCTGTCTGTTAATATCAGCACTCTCTTCTAAAAATCCCCAAGTATGTACATTTTGAGGCTTTGGATGATTTGTTACTACTGTACTGTCAGCTGTTAGTGTCTCTTCGGGGTTTTTATGGGTTTATCACCTTTTATGAAGTCCTGTGTTTTTAAGGAATTCCAGTCTAATGTTGCTTTGTCCACAACATAATTAAAGAAAATTTCAAGCCTTCCTCTCCTATCGTCCTCCAGTTTTTCAAAGTTAGGAGTAATACCTTTGCATAAAGAATGCTATTTTATGTAAAGTAGCACACGTGTGGAAAGTGAAATGTCCCACCTGGTAAGTCTTGCTTCACGATCAGCTTGTGTGTCAATGGTCAGTTGAACTCTGTGACTGTTTTGTATTTTGCTTCAGCAGAAGCCTTAGGCATGAAACTGAGGTGTAATTCTTGGATGTTTCTTAACAGCAAACAGGGATATCTTAGTGCCACACATGATCTGTCAGGAGGAGTTGGTGCAGTCAGCCCTGCCATCACACAGTCCTGGCACACTGAAGTGAAGTATGACTTAAGTACATTTCTCTTTAAATGCACTGTTCATGTGGTGTAGACCCAAAAAGGGAGTAATTTTCTGTCTGAAACTAAAAAGAATTGACAACTTGATCCTTCTTTCTCAATACAGATTATATGAGAAGGAAGACATCTTAAAACCTCAAGTAGTCAGTATGATGGAAAAGAAGTAATTACTGTTTTGTGGTACTTCTAATGTAGGGGTCTGTAAACCTTTACTCAGTAGTTTTACAGCAAGTTATCTCTTTCCCCAGAGTATGAAGAGACAGTGATGGCACTGTTTGACTGTGGACTGTTTGAAAATATACTGACAAATATTCATTCAGGTATGTGCAGAAGAGCTGTCAGAGCAGCAATTGCTCTGGGGTTTGGCATTGAAGTTATTCTAATGAGAATTTTGATAGAAGAGTCATTTTAAATGAAAATTCCAAGGAACTTTTTTTTTCTCAGTGTTATATAAACAGTCAAATAAAAGCCATGGCTAGCTGAATCTTTAGAAATAAAGTATATCAGATTTGGCTGGCTGACCTGAAGCAGGGAGCGACTCACAGTTCCACAGCTTTAAACGGCCAAAGGGTCTCCACCCCAGGGGAACTCCCTTCTCCTGCAGCTTCTTTGGGTTCCTTGTCCACCACCTCCCTTCAGCAGCTTACCAGTGTTGCAGCTCTGCTGCTGGCTGACAAGTGCTGGTCAGAGTAATGCTTTCTGCTGAAACACAGCAACTAAAGGCCAGTAGAACTCACCTGGACTGGGGGCAGGGGGGGCAATTGTGCTTTGAAAAACCAGACAAGGATGCTCAGTGATATGAAAACAAAGGCAGGAACAGCTGCTTGGGAGCACCAGTGTGGAAGGAAACTGTTTGAAGCAACAAGGCTGAAGCTGTTTTCAGACAGGCAAGTCTCATGCTTCCCATTTCCCTCTCCAACAGTTGTTCCAACTTTTGCTTTAATTTAGTCTGGTGAAAAGGGTTTTAATTAGCTAATGTTGAGGTTTGGTATGTGAAGACGATATTTGCTGTTTCCCTTTCACTTGACTGCAAAAGCCAGGCTCCTCCCTTCAGTCTCCTGTTCTTGCATTTAAATTTCTTTTTCAGCAGTTGGAGTGTCCAGTGTTGCAGTTATCTGACACAAGGTTCCACCAGTGCCTGAGCTGAGGACATTAAAACATCTCTGCTCAGAATTCCTCATGTGACACAACCTTGGATCACACTTGTTTCTTTCACTGCTGCATCAATTATTTCATCCTCTTCTCAGCTTACAGGAAAATCTCTTGATATTGGCACCTCTCTGAACACACCATGTGATTCTCATGGGTACTAGTTGTCCCCTCTCCAAATCCCCACAACTCTAGCAGCTCAGTTCTTCCTGTACCACACAATCTCCTTTTCTGAGACCTTTTAAATTTCAACATCAATAATGAGGTTGGTTCCAAAACTGAGCCAAGAGGAGCTCTTAAAATGAAGCAGTGAGAAAGGAATGAAAACCCTGTTAATTACAGGTTAAACAGCAGAGAAGGAAGAAAATCACCAGCTGCTTTTTTTTTTTTTTCACTCTTCTTTTTTCATTATTGCTACTGTTGTCATAATTGCTTACAAGCTCTAGCTAGCACGTCTCTGTGGTGACATACTAAGTCAAGAGACTACATAAAGTAGGACTGGTATAAATACTGTGTCTCAAGCTGATGGTTTTGGGTCATTTGCCATGCTTTAACTTCAGTCCTTTTAAATCATGATACAAAACCTGTTCTAAAGCCTTACATGCCAGCACAACATTCCAAACTGGAACTGTTGAAAGGGCTTTTTAAAATCCCTTTTATATACAGGGATCCACACTCCTTTTGCAGTGTGCAGCTTTTACTGCAGACTTGACTGCATGTAAAACCTTCCACACAGGATATGCTGTTGCCTCAGCAGCAGTTTCAGATTTCTAGGTTGGAGGTTTCTTTTCCTCTACTCCAAGGAGAACCAACTTTTAGTTTTGCTTTCAAATTCTGTTGTGTGTCCTGCTTGGGCAGGATGCCTCTATCAGCTTCCCTCTCCTGTGTGCTGGTCAGCAGTCTGGCCAGGAGCTTTTGAGCTCCTTGACAGCATTTATTTTCAGGGGGTTTGTAGCAGCAAATTCTGCAATTCAGATAAAGGTGTTGGAGACAAAGGCCACGATAATTAATTTTAAAACTGTCATGCAGTTCCTTCACCGAGAATCCGTTAGCACTTTGGGGCAGTCATTCCAGGTCCATGGCCCTCAGCCCATCCCTGATTTTACAGAAATACATTTTCTTTCCCTTCAGGCCATTTCCTCTATGAGGTGGAAGGCTTCCAATCAGTTACCTGCCTTCCTGTGGAAGCACTTCTGTAGGCCAGCCATTCCCATCACTGGCATCTTTGGGCTAGTTCTATTTTTGCCACATCCTTTTGGCAGCAAACTGAGCTGTGTGTTCAAGCTGTGTTTGTTCCATCTGTAGCTCTCCCAAATGCTGAATCAACAGGCTCACAGTGTTCCAAGTTGGAAGGGACCTGCAAGGATCACTGAGTCCAGCTCTTAAGTGGCCTGTATGGGGATTGAACCCATAATCATGGCATTATTTAGCACTATGCTCTAACCAACCGAGCTGCTTTCTTTATTTCTGATGACTAATTCATATCCAGATTCTCTCTAAGAGTTTTTTTTTTTCCCTGGTTCCACTTGTATATGTCCAACTTCTTTGAGTAAGTGTCATCTGAGTGCAGAGGGACGGGACATCTCATTTTCATTCAGAGGTAGGCTGGGGCACCAGCTCCCTCTTCAGTGAATGCTACCAGAATTTCCCATGGGCAGCAGGCACCAACATTGCTCTGGCTGCCTGTTTTCAACACCTACACCCAGCTTTGGGTAATGTATTTAAAAACATGTCCATGTCCATCACCTTCCACATCCACCCACAGACAGCAGGTGCTGTGCTGTCTGTGCTTTCTGACTACAGAGGAAGAAGCAAGCAGCAGGGAAGCAAAAGGCCAAAGTACTTTTTTATGTTGTTGTTTGTTTGTTTTGTGGTTTTTGGTTTGATTTTTTTACAAAGCTCTCTTATTCTGAATGGCATAGGGTAAACATCTGGAGAGAATTTCTCCACTCTACTCACTGAAACTTTAGAGACATCCTTCAACATCTGCTCCCCTAGAACAGGAAAAATATATTCAGTTTGTACAAAATGCCACCTTCTTACTAGAATCTGAACTCTCAACATTCTCACACACTGAGAAAGTCATTTGTTGTTCACAGACCAACCTGGCTGCACAGAGGTCACCAACACCTCTGTGTGTCCTGTTAACTGAATAAAGCAGGTGCTTCATTTAAAACTTGCAATTAAATAACTGTAAGGTTGTGGTAATGCTTCTGAATACTGGCATAGTTCCTTTCTGAGCTCTCACTGACTTCATAATCTTTAACATTAGGGAAATGGAAGCAGCAGAGGGAAGCAGAAATGCAGTCAAGCAGGGCTTTGCAAATAAGGTAAACAACTTGGTTAATCCCATCAGGATACTGTCAATAATGATTTTGCCAGAAGAAGGAGAATAAGTGCTGTTGAATTGTGTTTTTGAGAATCGAGTTGTTGAATGCAGTTGTCTAAACCATCTCTTTTTAGGTTTAATTTTGTTGTTAGCTAAAATCCATTAGCCTTGTAAATTTGCTTTAGAGTGTCATTTAGAGATGTTAGCTTTAAAGATTTAAAAGACATCATTGTTGGAGGAGCTCTCACACAAATGGGCTCTGAAAACAGAACTGTTAAAAGCTCATATGCCAGTTAACACAGGGGGTTAGTAGCTAAACTAGTAATTTTTATATATGCTGAGATGTTTCAAATTTTATCTCAAAATTAGCTGTTATAGATTTCAGCATATGGATAGCAGAGTATGTGACTCCTGCTCTGTGTTTTCTCTGACACACCAGCCAGGCTCTCAGCAGACAGGGTTCAATTCTTTGTGAAGAGACCAGGTGTGCAGGGTCACAGACATTGCTGTAGAAAGGAAAAGCTTTTAGTGTAGGTTAAACCAAGCATCATGAGCTCTGCAGAGTTAATCAAGACGTAACATGTTTTATATTAGTAATACTTATGTATAATAATAAAATATTCTTATCCCTTAATAAGAAAAGCTTTTTACCCCTTTTTTGTAATAGGAACAGAAGAAAAAATCCAGAAACTTCTGGAAAACAGAAAAAGACTGGATCACAAGATTGAGCTACTGCAGGATGTAAAAGAAGTCATCCTTCCTACTCCAGAGAACACGGCCAGTACGTCAAGTACAATGTCTGAATAACCCCTGTCTGTGATGGTGCAAGAGTTAAGATTTTCTAATGATAAAAACCATAGAGCAGTCAGGTCAGTGCTCAGTTCCCCAGCTGCGAGCAGGGGCTGAATGGGTGCAAGAATGAAGTGTTATTTTTATACCTCACTGTTGCAATAATTTAAAGTTCTTCAAGTGTTCAAATCTTCATCTTCAAATTTTTCCCTGATTTCACTATAAATTTTCATTTGTATTCCACAATGGAATATAAATGAATGTTTTAAAGTAAATTTAGCTTTTACAAACACTCAAGAACACCCTCCAGTGAAGACCTTTTTCTCAAAGCCAAGGCAGTGTTCAGCTGCCACAGAACACTTGCTAAAGTCACTTTAACTGTGGGAGCCGGTTCTTGGCTGGGCTCTAGACCATGATGTTTGAAGGACCATAGTGCTGCTTTGGCTTTCCCAAAAAATATAAATGAGCAGAAGTTGCACTCAAGGAAGCCTTCTGGATTATAAACAGGAGTTTAATTTTAAAAGCCCAGTTTTTCTTTATTGACTGGTCAAGGTGTAGCTGTTTCTGCTGTGATGGCAGTGGTAAAGCAATGTTTGCAGGCAGACCAGAGAGGGTAGGGCATTAGACTCAGAAAACATAAAATGTAAAATTGAGAAAAACAGTGACTGGATCTTCCTTTCACTATTAAGAAAGGGTTCAACTTTCATATATTGTTTGAATACAGCAAAGCATTGTTTAGCCACAACAGAATAAATATATAAAATAAAACATTTTCTAAAGGAGCTGTGTGTGGAGTTGTGCTCCCTGTCCCTGGTGCTGCACAGGATTTGGCCAAGAAGGGGGAGTGCTGTCAGACTATGCTTTACCCAGCCTTTGGCTGAGGAACGAGCAGAGCACTGGCAAACACCACTTGGCGTGACACCAGTGAGATCCTGTTACAACAGCTGTATTCGGAATTCCTCACTTGAGCTTGTTCTGTGGGATGATGGGGATTGATAAGCAAAGAATAATAGCATTCAAAAATGAGCTCTTGAACTATAAGATGTGCATGATTCAATAAAATAATAGTAATTTTAAGTGCTTACACAGTTCAAGTCTGCTGCCCTTCTGGGCCTAGAACCATCACCAGTTTACTGCCCAAGCTCAGGACTTGAGTACCACTCAGCCTAAAAAAACGCCCACCTAAGCCAAAAATGCATTAACAAGGAGCTCTGTTATTAAACACAAGAAGAATGTTAAGGATGTCCATACATACCTTTTGAAGGGTTACAGCCACTTAAGGATGATATAGTATAAAAAATCAGATTAACAGAGTGAATGATTGAGGTCTAAAATCAGTGCCTACAAAGAAATTTGCTCATTTCTGAAATCAAGATCACATTTATTTTGTCAGGCACAGTGAAATCAGCAAGATTCATTGTATGGGGTGAGTTGGGTTTTGGCTTTAATTGGTGTTTGTTTGGGTTTTCCTTTGTTGTTTTGATGAGGTTTTTTAAATGAAGCAACTTAGATGCTGTATGTAACACAAAAAGCTTGCAATGTTCTACAAAACCCAAAGTTTTCTAGCGGAGAGGTACAAAAAAGTGTATTTTATTACATGTAGTTTAAATTTAGACAATAATTAAGAGCACAACCCCGCCCTGCTTTCCCTTCCCCCTCCAAGGGAACCAACATCATCTGAAGTCACTGCAGAGTGGAATTATTTCCATTAAGCATTATAAATATTGCTTGAACAGATTACACAAAGTACACATTACAACTTATATTAAAATATACCCAAATATAGAGATTTACTTCAAATTAGTTTTCCTAATAGCTCCTTTCTTCAAAGTCACTTGCTTAGGCCTTTAATTTTTGCACACTTGAAGCACTGGATACACTTGGTTAATTACACACAGCAAATGGCCAATTCATTCACAATCATGCAAATGCAGGAAGAGATAACCATGCCATTTGCTTCTCTATAATCCCAGAGAGTTAATGATTTAAGTGACATCATTCAGTGGCTCAGGTCAGACTATTTTCCAACCCCAAACAGTAAACTGGAAATATGAGCAGGCGGTGCTACAACATATTTCCTAGGCTGGAAAGGCAAGTCCAGAACACCAGCCAGAAGCCTTTGCACACTGCAGCATTTTGTCTCTGACTGAAACCTCGAGCTGGTTCCACCATCTGGGTTTGCTAAACACAAGTGAGTATTTTGCTTGACATTTTTACAACAGTTCACTCTTGAGCACTGAAAACGTTTGCTTTCGGTCCTGTGGTGGAAGAGACTACGTAACACTTGCCTGGACCCACACAGTTACATTGTAGCTGGAAAAAGAACCCTCCAAACACCTTGACTTACGGCCTCCTTTTTTCAGTTCTTAAAGGCTCCACATTTACTGGCTTTAGCAATGAATTCCTTTAGCAGGGGACCATCCATTTGCCAAAATGCTGTAGTTTGTGTCACTTCCGTCAAATGATTGACACAAAACTTAAAGCAGAATTCCTCTAAGTCCTAAAGAGGAAGGAAAAAAAAAAAAAGAAAAATTTTATCAGCTTTGCTTTCAATCACAGAAAATGTCCTTGAGGCTGAAATGCCTGTTTATGTTTTATTTTTGCAGCGAATTAGACAAACACACACAGTGGTTCTCAGTGTTTCCCCCTCAACAGTCACTATGTAAATGCAAGAGAAAATAATTATTTACCCCTGTATGTCACTATGTAAATGCAGTTACAGGGGGAAGTAACCAAAATTTGTTTCTCACTATATAGCAGCAATCACAAAAAACAGCTGTTCTGAGCAATATATATTTTAAGTTCTCACACTTGAAGAGTTTCATTGCATTCTCTAACAACTTTGAAACTCCAATATAAATAGGAGATCTTGGGGTAATGATGTATAAGCAAGACACTGGAAAAAGAAAATTCAGCTCTTTCATTTCACAGTATAAACAAATCTATTTGTAAGGTTGCTTGACTTCCTTCCTGCTTGTTGAAGGGCTTAGCTAGAGCCTTGAAGTTCCATGTCCCCAGCTCTACACATGTATCCTTACTGGATAGCTCATACAGCAAAGATTAGGCAGAAGGTCTTTCTGTGCATTAGAAACAGACTCATGCTACAAAGTACTTCACAGGTCTCCCAAATGTGATTCTAATGCAGTACTGGAGCACAGTGCAGCACAGCAATTTTTGCAGAAATATTGGGCTCCAGATATTTGAGCTTACTTGGAAGCGCCTTCCATGTAATAATCAGAGAAGCCTCACAACCATCATTGCACCCAGGTGATGTCAGACAGAGAGGATGCCTTAAAGAGCACAAGGCACAGTCCTGGTCAGCGCAAGGTTCCCCACAGAACACTTCCCACTCAGATTATTTCCAAGTCCTCCTTTGAGGACAAAATCTACTCTGTGGTGCAGATCTAAGCTGCTTTAAGGAGGATGCCGCAGTCCTGACAAAAGGGCAACTCCCCACACTATTCTCATTTTATTAGATGTTTGTAGGACTCTACATGAAAACACATCCTTCCTTGGCTGCTCAGCAGACTGGGCCCTGCAGGCAGGCACAACAAATTTGCAGAGCTCTCTAAGCCCCATAAGGTATGAAAGACTGAATAATATTCATGTTTTCTCTTAAGGTCAACACTGAAACTAGAGCAACTGTATGTGCCAGTGACAGTTCTTGACAACAACAATATAAAAATATATCCTGGCCTAAAACCAGGCATTCTGAAGCTTCAGATCTTGACTTGTGTGGCATCTGTGCAATAAAAAAAGACAAGCTTATTAGAACTGAACACTGACGGTTGTTTGTTTTAAATAACAGCATTAACTAGCATTTTAAAGAAAATTACATCATACACGTTACAATATTTTGCACTGCTTTATTAAAAAATTCATATTCCAAGTCAATGCAACAGAAGCATACAATAAACGCAATTCTTGTAGTATTAGTAAGTAACTCTGGAAAACCTAAAGTTCTGCATATAAACAAAGGCTGAGTTTCATTTGCAGATGGATGAGCTCCCAGCAAACTACTCAATATAGACTTAGGTGAGTAAAGGCACAAGGTACAGCCAAGGATTATTTTAAAAGCTACAATGAGAAGCTAGCCCTGACCTAATTTTTGCCACTTCAGTCAGTCAGCAAAAGAAACTGCAGGAGTTTCATGTCATGGAGGTATTTTAAATTAGTGAAGCAGCTTGTTTTAAGTGTTGTCTTCCAGGCACACACCCCCTGAATGAACTACATCAGCCAAGCAATTCCAAGCCCCCTGCCAGCATTGCAGCATGTAAACCCTTAAAGCCCAACCCCTCGACATCACCCATTCTCTCCTGGAAGCAGCACTGAAGCCTATGGTTCTAACTTCACTTAGCTAGAGAGGTATGGGTGAGGCAGAACAATGGGATTTCTTACAGTCCTTAAAAGCACAATCAATCACACACCAAAGACCCATCCTGCAAACTATCTTTGGAGGCTAAAATGTGGGACTCTTCCTATTTTTGATCAACTTCTATCAAAGACATCACTATTCACAGTAGATCAGAAGCCAGTACAGACACTAACACAGCCTTTCAGTAAGATCTATCAAACAAGCAACACATTTCAAGGCTCTGAAATAAGTTAGGGCAACCTGCTTGCCAGCTGCTGGAAATTAAGGACAAGAAAAAGCAATACCTTGATTTACTGAGTACCAGAAAACTGCTTCATAAGCATAAGTAGCAAGTTCAAAACCAACCTATTGCGAAGTTGCCAACACAATGCACAGATACTACTGAACACGAGCAGCCAAAGCAAGCCCAGGAATACTTCCTGATTAGTTCCTAAAGCAGCATGTTAGGGATCTAGTAGTGGAGTCAGACATTCTACAGTGAGGAGGCTTCACTCCCCTTCTCACACACTGTTGCTCTGTCTTCAATGTTTATAAGGCCCATGAAACAGTTCTTATCCTGACACTTCATTAGCATACTCTGAGAACTGGAAGTCTATTTGTACCTAACAAAACCAAAAAACCAAAAAAAATCTCCACCCCACCAACCAAAAAAAAAAAAATCCCAAATGCACTCAATCCCCAACCTACCACCATGTCGTCACACACAACACACAGTCTTTACAATTAAGCAACTTAAGGCTTAAAAGCCTACTTTTCATTATGTTACTTCTTTTACTTTCTATTTAAACCCCCCCTCATTTCAGAGTTAGTATTTCCATCCTCAGAAATATCTGTGTACTAGCTCACTTTCCCAGTACTGGTTAATGGGGAAAACCAAAAATTTAAAAAATGAGATAAAAAAACCTGTATTTGCCATGAGATGCAAGTCCAAAATTCTCAAATTCTGAAAATGGCAAATAGTATTAAATGAAAGTAAGAGAGAGTTTATAGGAAAACGTAACCAGCTGCTTTTCTCCGTAGGTTAAATCAGGAAGCAGCCACCCATTTAAGAGATTGAGCTTTAGAAGTTTACCTCTGCATCATATCTGACAGCAGCAGAGAGCAATGAAAATGCATTTTCCACAGTAATTCCTCTCTTGATAATGTGCTGACACAGTTTTTTCAGTCTGTTCTCACAGTATGAAGTAGCCAAATCCAAAAGTCCTGCAATGATAACACCATTGTATCAGTCAGTTGTAACAGGATCTATGTTCTTCCAGTAACAGTTTATGCTCCTGCAAAACTCTGTATCTCTATAATGTGCTTTTTCCAAGTAGGTTACTATGCAGAAAATGCAAATTACAGGCAAAGAAAGGCTTTTTATTACCTCATTCTTTACTCCTGCTAATCTCTGTAAATATGAAAGCTGTCCTACTGACTTGCATACCTAGTGACAGGCACCACAACACGAGTAAAAAACTGCTATTATCAAGATATGTGCTTGAATTACAGCTTGCTGTAATTGCTCCGCTGTCCAAGTTTCCTCCCCATTAGATCTATTGAGATTCTTTAATAGCATGCCAAACAGTAATTGACTCAATTCAGTAAAATATGCAAGTATTTTCACCCAGAGAAGTAGTTTCTCTCCCAACCTTGACTAAACTGCTCATAGTTTATTTCTAAATATGCACCATTTTTGCTGTAGTTGAGTTTGCTACAACAGCATTTTAAAGACAGGTTAATTGATCACCAGTAAAATGCGTTATAGGCTAGACTAGAAGCCTGTATTTAGTCAGTTATTCTGCATGCCTTGCCCCAGTTTTTCTGGATGCTGCTTTCTGACACAACTGGCCCATCAGCAGTACCTATTGCATCTTCAGGCGGGAGGTCAACGCTGTCCGTGTACAAGTACTCGAGAAAGGCACGATACACAGGGTAGGAAAACTGGTCTATTTCTATCACCTCCTTCATATCCTCATTCCAGTATGACTGGAACATGGTTCTGAAATGTTCACACCTAGGAGACAGGGACATCATCTGGAATGCTATTATACACACACAAATGTTACCTTACAGTCCCCCTGAAACACATATTTGGGGCACCCTGCCATGCGCACAAATATTTTACTGTGCCCCACCAGGGCCAGCAGTCCACGTTTTGGTTCCTAACACTGTAGACTTCATTATGCATTTAAATAAAACTCTTATTGTGTCCATGCTACAGAAACATCTGTGTATACATTGCAATCAGACCAACTTAACAGAATTTATTAACCCAGGAAAAACAGGCTCAGTGAAAAATGAATGTGGACCACCCCTTTTACAATCACTTCATTTAAAGCTATTATGGATATGTGGATGCTACCTACTAGAAGTTTAGGGGTCCCTCCGTCCCTCTTACTTTTTTTTGCCCCTTTGAAGATATCCCTAAGAGTTTGTTCTCTACAAGTAAGAGCTGTGAAACACGACCACTACCTGATTTTTAAAACAGCTTTGTGGACATGGATGTACTTTCCATCCACACGGAACTTCAGGTCTGAGGTTTCTGGGCTGTCAAACTCCTTCTTCAGAGACTCAGCTACTGTTAAAAAGTCTTCATGCTCTACAGAAACAATTTCAAAACAAGCAGAACAAGATGTTAAAAGCATCTTAAATGGAACACACACATCACTAACTAAAGCTAGCAACTCCACTAAGAGTATATCAAGGAAAACAGATCCGTGTCAGGGATCCACTGCATTAAGCAGCAAAATGGGAAGGATTAATTAATCCAATAGCATTTCCTGTTGGGAAGGGCTGCTCCACAACAGCTACAGCAGTGGTCAGCAGCACCCATTCCATCCCATTGCACAGAGGTAGCACAGCACTAAGGGAAGTACCTGGAGAACTGTCTCCATGTGGGCACTACCCATGAGATTCCCAGCCTCCAGGCAGCTCAGTGCCTGTGCTGGCTCAATTGAGCTCTGCCCCCTCACCTGCACTGTGCTGCTAATGGGAGTCTGCAACACCCCTGAACTCACTGGGCACGTGGCCTGCAGCACTCCAGCCACTGACATGGTGTGGGGCTGGGCCTAAAAACAAAACAGGTCACCACATGGTCACCTTTCTGTGTTGGCAGACTGGATACAGCCTGCAGGCTGATGAGGTCTCTGCCAGGGCTCATTAACATGAGCTGTCACTGACACCAGTTACTGAGTTTATGAGTCAGTTACAACACAAAATCCAGCAGCAGTGCTGCTGAAGGTACAACCAAGGACACAGAATCTCAGCAGATCTGGGAGTGGATTAAAGCAGAAATACCACTGTTCTCTTTATGGAGGCCTATGGCACTGGTCCCACAGAGGCCAACTCGGTGTCTCTAGAAATCACAAAGGAATTGCAGCACAAGCTGTCCAAGGCTTTTGGTAAAGCAAGACCTCTGAAGTTTCAGAAAACCTAATTTAATCAATCATTTTGATGCATCTTAAAACTGTGCTTCAAAGCACATGGCTTCTAAGAAGTGAAGCATGGAAAAGAAAACAAATGGATTTCTACAAAATGGGATGCAATCCATCTCCTGTGTCCCACAGGGCTGTACAGTGTTCATCCATATACAATCCGCACACCACTCTTCACCATTAGGGACACTAAATTATTTTGTATTTAAAAAGAAATACTGCTGGAACAAACTACTCAGAACTGGCAAGTCACACCTGTGCCACAGAAGACCTTGCACTCCTCTGACTTACACAAATCACCCACAGAAACTGCATCTCCTCTGGGCTAACTAAACCATCCTCCAATCCCTCTCCATTTGCTCATGTGATCTTTTTTTTTTGCCAGGTCATGAGCTTAGCTTAAGCTATGCTGATCAACTTTCACTCCAAATACTTTCAGTCCTGCAAAAAGGCTGCAGATTTATACTTCACCACAGCCTATCCTGACTGGCTGATTCATTTTTTGGCAGAGGCATCATAATTGTAAGTAGAACAATGACCTTTACACAGAGTTAGCTCTCCCTAAGAAAACAAAACACCACAAAAAACCCAAACAAACAAAAAACAAAAAAAGAAGGGTTTACTCCTATGTGATTAAAACAGGTGGGGAAAGGAAAACATGCATTTGGAAAATGGAGATTTAAAAACGCCCACAGAATTAATTATTTTGATTTAAATATTCAGTAAGATGAGGAAGAATCCCCAAAGGCTAAGAGGAATTAAAGTGCAGGTAATAGAAGTCAGACACCTGGCTATACTCAGTCTGGGAATACCTCATAAAAACCAGGAACTTGAAACTGGGAGAGATCATTTAAACAGCTTTCACTATTAGCAAAAGGCAACAGACTGGACAACCATGAGACCTCCACAAGTGGTTGAGGCAAAAGGGAGCAAGACCAGCACATATTGCAGAGGATTAGAGAATGGAGAAAGTGACAAATGGGATAAAAGCAGACTTAGATTGACTCAGAAGCAGACTGCTCAAAGTTAATCTTCTCTCACTTTAGTAATTCTACTCAGTTCTCCCCTACAGGTGAGATGTTGTTACCTGGACCTCTACAAATGTGGAAATGTGCTAAACAAGAAGTTAACACAGAGAAGTTGGGTTAGCACAAGCCAAATGCAACAGTAAAGTCTGAGAGACTTAACTGGAGAGTGGTTACTTAGGATGTGGTCCATTGCTCCCCAAAAACAATTCCATACAGGGAATAACAAAATTAGGGGCTGTTGTCAATATGAAAATGGATTAGACGTCCTAAGAGATCTTGAGAATTGAGGCAGCAGAGTAAGATGAAACATCCTTATTTTTTTAACATGAAAACACCTTCATGTTTTCCAGGAAGTGCAAGCTAAGCCCTTTATATCCTATTTGGGGTCAAATAAGAATTAGCAGCATGCGGATCAAAGAAAATTGAGAAAAAAAGGTTTGATCTTATTGTGGGACACAGAAACAGCATCCCAGAGAGTAATTCAAAGTAGTATAAGAAGAGAATTCCAACAGAAAAAGCAATTATATAATGAGTCTTGTTTCACAGGGACTGTTATTTACAAGCCTGTCCGTCCTTGAGGAAAGTCAAGCTAAATAGACTTGAGACAAATTATCTCATGAAATGAAAACTTGGAACTCTGTTACCTTCAAAACAAGAAAACATAGGGAAGAGACTGGCTCCTAGAAGGGGAAGTGCTAATGAGGGGAAAGCTACAGATGACACTTAAAATCAAAGGTTATTAGACACCAAAAAAACAAGCCCTCAGGAGTAGTCTTTCAAGCAGGAATAGTTTTAAGAGTGGAAAAAAACCCCAAAGTTTTGTTAAATGACTGAGGAGTCCTTCCTGGACCTGAGCTGGAGTTCAAACAACACAAATGGAAGAAATACGCAATATTCATCGTGCAATGGTACAACAGGGCTTTCTTTGGATGTACACTGGCAAGCAACCTTGTTAACCCTACCCTGGATCCCCAGCTGCTGAAACAGACTCTTTTCTTTAGAAGTTAAAAACAAGTAGCTGCTGAGTTGCCAAGCTTCCCTCCTTGGAACAGGAGCCTGCCAGGGAAGCAGAATGCTGTACCAGTCGCTAATGGACACAGGGACTGTGAGAGCTGGAACTCACCTACAGAGAGCAGGCGCCACATGACAGCAGGGGTGGCGAAGCAGGCGAACACATCGTCAGTGCAGGCAAAGTGGGTAAGGTGGGGGAAGGTCACAGACTGCCCCCGGCACTGGCCCCACATGTACACCTGGCCACTCTGGGTCTTGGCCGCCGACGTGTGCGCAGAGTGGCAGGCGGCGATCTCCACTACCCTGCGGGCACAAGAAACGCAGTAAGGCACTCAGAAGGTACGGAATCCAGGGACTTTCCAAAGGCCTCACCAAAATAACAGCCCATCAAACTATGCAGCAACATCCCTGTACTCAGGTTTTTGTCCTGCAGAAATGTGATACTGCTTGAACAGCTATTAAAAAATCCCACGATATTTTCAGATTGCTTGTAGATTTTATTGTAACCAGATATTGCTTTAACTATGTCATTCTTATCAACTGACTTTTCTCCTATTTTTTCATAACCATGGAAAAAGGGATGAAGAAAAAACAAGTTTGTTTTTCCCCCTTAAAACCAACACACATCAGAAACTTATTCTCAAGAAGAAATTTTTCTACCTCCTTTCAATTTGATTTTGTAGGCTGACAGATCTGACCCACTGCCTGTACTTCAGACTTATTTTGCTGTTAAGCTTATTTCCCTAAACACTGAAATTCAACATAAACACAGTGCTTCATTTGAGGGGAATGAATCCTTTAAGAGCTATGGTTGTTTTTAAATAAAGTCTACATTGTCCTTTCGCCCACCTCACAGTTTTTCAAAATAACTGAAGCTGCTGATGCTCACTTATCTATCCTGTTCTCCCACTGCTCAGGCAATCCCTAGATTCTTATCTGAAACACTGCAAGAACTAAGAAACAATTCCAATTAACACACCACAAAGACACTACCAGAGTTTCTGTGATAAGCTAAACAGGGAGGTTCCCATATTCAAAATAAAAGCTGTGCTTTCCTGGTTTTTCTCTGTGGTAAAAACACATCAGAGAATTTCATGCTTTTGTGCCAGAAACACATCAACCAGGACAAATAAATATCTTTCCAAGCAATCTAAGAATACACACACAGAAATGTGTGCTCCTTTATAAAACAATACCCATGAAGAGTTAGATTTTTAGGGAAAAAAAAATTAAGTTTTATACAATGTTCATATTTTAAGTGCAAAAATTATTTCAAGATGAAACTCAAAGAACCTACATCACCTTCAGTACATATATCAATTTCTGGCAGAAAACTGATTGGTTGTTTTACACTACTATCAACTTATGAACCTCTGTGCAACATCTTTACAAGACACATCAGAGTATTTATTTTAGGGACAACTTACTTTTTATCACAGCTATCAAGCTAAGCCACTTCCTTCTCCAAACCTTTTCTTAGCAGAACAGAGTCTTATTTTTTTACAGACTATACTACACTTCAGCTGTACCAGCAGAACATGTACTGTAATACATGTATGGTACATGTAAACATACTTACAGTACATGCACAGGGTAACATGTTAAGCATGCATTTAACACCAAAATTCAGGAAGCTGACCTTCACAGCTGTTCCTCCAAGCTAAAATGAAGTCTAAACATTCCTTACAAGCAGTATGTGAAATATTTTTCAAGACGGCACCAAATGAAACCTCCTAACTGCTGCCAGCATTAAATATCAATGACAAAAGAATTACATAAACTAAAAGATCAGCTGCAGCAGCAATGTGCTTCATGAGAAATGACAGCTCACCCACTTTTAGCACTGTTTCCAAGGAACCAAGTCAAGCAAGATGAGTAAGTTCAAGTGACTTATCTCTCCCTTATTAGATACCAAGCAGATGTTCTATGGTATTTTCCCCCTCCTTCATCCATTGAATAATGCCAGGTTTATTATAACCCCATGCTTGAGTTCACATACAGCTCTAAATGCAATAATTCCCCTTAGTTCACTCATGAAATAAATCACTAACAAAACAAAGTTGATCATCTACAAATGCACACATTTCTCTTCCACTGCTTTTTCAAATAATATTTCATTATCCTTCGCTAGTGTCAGTTTCTTCACAGACAAACCAGCCCCATTTCACTGGTTTTTATTGTGATAGTTCCTTTCTTCTTTCCCTGCCCCCCATTTTTTAAGCTCTTAAACATTCTCAGTACTGTGAAGCTTTTAATTTAATGCTAAGTGGGAGAAACAATAAAAAATAGGAATGACTTCCCAGATGGAGGAGAAAAACCAAGCAAAAGTGTTTCTTAGTTGAGAGGAAATTGCAGATTAAGACATCTATAGACCATAACAAGGTACATTAATCTGTAGGTATACACAAGGGCCCAGAGAACAGGACTAAGGTCCACATTTGTAGGTGGAACAGCAAAAGATGAGGATGATGAAAGGGTGATGAAAGAGGATTGACAAGGGTTAATTTCATTCTTTTATGAGTCCAGGAAACTAAAAAACTACAAACTACTAACTGGTATGAGTAATAAAAATGGGTACTAACTGTTCTTAGCTCAAGCAGCCTTGCAAATTGAATTCTGTTTTCATGGTGGACCATTTTCAACCTTTCAAAAATTGTTTTTTCTCACAATGTCACTTCTTGCAAAGGGCACTTTCTCCCCACTTTTTCTTTTTTTTTAATGTAGGCATCAATTCGTGGCTTGGCTTATTGATTTCATAACTCCAGTTTTAGGCAAAGGAACCATATACAGAATAGCATAACATTCATTCATTATCTTTCAGTATCAGATAAATGCAAAGTGTGTTCAATAACCATTACAGACAGCAAAAAGCACTCAGTGCTTATTGTAGACAGTAAGTTACCATCCTTTCCCACGTTTTTAACATTAGCAACAGAAAAACAATCCACCAAGCCCTACACATGCATGCTTCCAGGGCTACAGACTGCATAAAACATGCTCAGACTTTATCAATCCAGAAACCGCTTCAGCAAGATTACCTTTCTTTCTCCATCATGATCTGCACGGGGCTGAGCTGGTTACTTTTATTGCCAGTCCCCAGCTGCCCGTAAGTGTTAGCTCCCCAGGCATAGAGCAAGCCCTCATCTGTTAGTGCTAGAGTGTGCGCATAGCCACAGGCAATCTGTAAGTAAATGTATAAAGCGTTATTCCTGAACCAAACACAGATGAGAAACAAAATATCACACACATTACCTTCGGCTAGCTCACCGTAAATATCTCAGGCATTCCTCACTCAGCACCACACTGTGTTACTTCTCAGTACTTGCAGCTAACACAAGGTATGTCAGCTGTAGGTACTGCAAAAGTCCCAGCTTCATTAATTTAAATTTGCTGCTCCCAAGTAATTTACTGCACACTAGACAAGTCTCCCTAGATGCTACACGCTTTATTTTCATGTGGGGAGCACTGACCTTCTTCACATCTTGTAATACTCTGAAAGTATTTCAGATCTGGATTATTCTGAATACCGTACAGTATGAGTACTCTGTAACGAGGAGAGCTGCAGTTCAACAGTTCAACCCAATTTATCACATTCAACTCTACAGAACCTTCCCAAAAAACCAGGAAATCACAAATTTTAGTTTGAGTCTCTACTTAGGAAAAAAAAAACACAACCAAACACCAAACAAACCAAACCAACAATCAATCTACCCCATGTGTCTTGTCTTTTCTCTCTCCCCTTGCTTCTAAAGGACTAATTAGAACACTAGAATTAGAATACTTAGAACAAATGTAAGCATCTGGTTGGCCTTCATTTCTTGTCTTTGACTAGCACTGATCATTCAACTTTGTAACAAAATTGCAATTTGTATCCGGAGCATAATATACTAGTAGCTACAGTAGCTAACTTTAAATCTTTGCAAGCATTTACCAAAGCAAGTGTCTCACAGCTTACTTGCAGGTTTTAAAAGCAAAACATACTTGATTGTAGCTAAAAAAAAATTCATCATTTTAACTAGTGAAATCTAGAAGCAGGTATAATATTCCAAAGAGAGGGTTCCAGCAGAAGCTAGCACCAGGAATGCACTTTCACTTCCACATTTGGCATACCTGGAGCACACAGACGCTGTGCAGCGCTGCCACTCTGCACGGCGTCAGCTGGTTCCCGTTGTTCCCCAGGCCGAGTTGACCATTGCCATTGTAACCCCAGCCATAAACCTGAGCACACGAGGAAAATAAAATTAAGCCACTCTTCAGTAGGAATACGGAGCATTTAAGACCTCGTATCAAGCACAAACCAAGGAAAGTACTTATTATTAAAAAATTGTGTTCTATTTGAAGAGCAATACAGAGAAGGTTGAAAGGTATTAAATAAACTGCAATGCCTTACTGCACTCAAACTTCTCCACCCTGCATTTACCTTTTAAAGAAGCTAAAAAAAACACATATTTGAAGCGTTAGGAATTTTGCAATAAATTTATATTACACCGAATTCTCTCCCATAACATCAACACTGACTTTTATGTCATCCTTTCTCTGTATTACTTTCCCTTTTTTTGTTTAAAGAGAACGTTTAATTAGTTATTCTGATGAACTGATCAGTTTAAATGGCAGTCCCCAGTTTATCTCAAATTCTTTAGTTTTGTTACTACAGTGGACGCACCCTGACATACATAAGTACAACAAAAGTCCATCTCAGCCTCAGGGACTTTACAGTCCTTCCATTCACAAGGAGATACTACCCTCTGTTTGGTGAAATGAAGTAAAATTTGGGTTACAGTTCATACCTAAAAGCAAGACAGCACCATAAACTTACATCATATGGAACAGTTGCATAATGGGAGGCCAATGTTCAAAAGAATGTTTTGGATTTGTTGCTGGTAATTAAGCAATGTGTTTAAGAAACAGGATCAGCCAATGTATCCTTGCAGAAAAATTAACTGTTTAATTGTGCATGCTTTAAAGAAACAAATTGAGACTAATTTAATGAATTAAAATAATTTAACATGCTTTATGTTAGATAATCTATTTCAACTTGAAGACAGACACGGTTAATAAAACTGTTCAAATTCTTGCAGTTACGTACTCGGTAAGAATTGTGTTCCAGTACAGTCTTTGCCATAAGAAGGAATATTAAAGAGTGCATCTCCAGTTACTTGCAGTGTTTTCCTGCAGTGGTCTCACAGAAGTTGTCAGGATAACTCTGTCAATACAGCCCTAACCTGAGCACTCCTAGCAGCATTTCTCCATGTTCAGACACCAACTTGGTAGATTCAGGTAACAGAGAATGAGGGAATGCAGCAGCAGCACTTACCTCACCATTGTTTACTACAGCCATAGAGGAGGTCTGGCCACAAGCAATGCCAACCACAATTTTACCCTGCAAGCAGTTGGAAACTCTGCGAGGAGTTGGCTGGTTGGCTGTAGATCCGGATCCAACTTGACCACAGTTATTGTAGCCCCAAGCATACAGCTGTCCATGAAAACAAACAAACAAAACCACACAGTTTAAAGCTTAATAATAGCAATGATAGCAACAGATAATCTTCCTGTAGTCAGCACCAGATAGGGTAAACTATCCTACTCAACAAGCTAAAATGTTTAAAGTTCATTTTCAACAGATGAAAATTATAAACAACATTAGGACTCCTTTAGCAAATAGGAATATAGCACTTTTTCCAGCTTATTGCAACAGTATGAGAGCATCTGACTAAAACAGGAAACAAAAGGGACATATTTCCATATTAAATACAAGTCAAACTGTAAGACAAAGAGCATTTTGTCTTTATAATTTCATGGTGTTGGGAAAAGGAATGCAAGCCAAAGCGTCATTTGTTTCCCAGACACACTAACTCCCCAGTTCAGAACTATGTCGTTTTCTCCATAGAACTCTAAACCAGGTTATTGCTGGACACTCATCATACGTCTACGTCTTTCAAAAGCTGTGGAAGAATAGGGTTTTGTCAGCCCACGTTTCACAATAGTTAAATTCTCTCACACAGCAGCATTAATGAAAAAACCCCACAATTTCTGTCAGTTTAAAGTTTCTGGTGGCAAGCTAGTACTAATACAAGCAAAAATATGAGTTCCTTTTATCTGAAAGTCAGGAAGACAGGGAAGTAGTTTGCTATAAAAAAAATTTATAAGTCTGTGTTTTCAGTGCTTCCAATTTTTATTACATGTCTACATGCCCACAGCTTGGCATAAAACTGTTTCTGATGGCTCATTCTCTGGTGCTTCACCCAGTTCAAAAGTCTGCCTTCTTGGAAACACCTTCCACAGACATATTTAGCAGTACAATCACACTGACAGGTACCCTCATAAGAAGCCTACACATCCCTTTGGTGCCAGAAGCTGCTTGTTTACTGCAACACCAAACCAAGAGTCATTAAAAGCTAACACTTCCATTAGCACCAAAAAAAAAACCCAATCCACCAAATACAAGAACAGAAGACCCCCCCATCACCAACACAACATTTACATTCATTTACAATGAATAATGAACAAAAGAAAGAATCAGTCCTTCGGTTTTTGTTACTTCTAACTGCTGGATATTTGATTCCTACTGAATATTTGAAGATGCTTTATAAAATACTTCAATTTCAACAACAGCAAATATTTAGGTAGAATCTCAGAAGGTAGATCAAAATGCCAAAGGATGTGCCAGAGAAGCATGGATGTCTGCATTCCTTGTATTTTAATACTTTTTTAAAATTTGCACTGCATTAAAACTGCACTGAACCATACCAACAAATTATGCCAGGTATTGCCACAAATACTTCCAACTTCAATGTCTCCCTGAGGCCTCAGGTATATCAGGACACAACAGGGCTAGCAGCCAAATCTTTCTGTAAAGCTGCTTAACACATTTTGCTGCTTTCAGTGCACACAGTTCTGGTAAAGACTCAGAGTACAAACACACCAATTTACTGCAAGGTACGCCAGGGATGGATTTAAAGTACATTAACAAGCCACACTGGTGCACCAGCTGCAAATACCAATTCCACAGTCAACAAAAAGAAATTCCCCTGCTTCCACTGAGATTTCAAGCATGCCACATTTATGACAAGAGGCAGCATGGCCTTCACAGGCAGCTACCACACAGCAGCTGGCACCTCTAGTGTAAGTAAAGCGTGAATGCCCTCTCCTTCCTGCATGCTCACCAAGTTTTATAGTTTAACCAAGCCAAACATGACAGCACAAAATCTTTTCTACATGTAGGCTCTTCTTTCAGCTAAAACACAGACCACTTAACCCAATCTCTCTTTCCTACCCTTAAAATACTTGGTATTACTGTTGCACTACTATTCCATACTGGACCTGCTCAGATCAGGATGAGAAGATCATCTCGGGATGAGAAGAACTGTAGTTTCCCTTTTAATTACTAAATGGTTTTAAAATTAGAGCTTTTCTTTTGTTAGTGCACAGTTGAAACCAGATTTTCCACTGTGCATTGGTCAAATCTGCATAACTGGAAACTAATTGTATGTATTTCCTACGACATGTAGCCTGAAGCCACACAAACAAACAGCATGAAGCAGACTTGGATATAAACCAAGTGCTCTTTCATTAGCTACACACCAAGGTATTCAGAGGTGTGCAGAGCAACATTCTTTGGCAGTACCAGTGTGGAAATGCAAGGCATTTCTACAAAACAAAATTCTAACCCAGGAAATACAAATTCAACACACCCAGTAACTAACAGAACTGCAAGCAAATAAATTACATTTTGCACTTCACAAACCATTATTTCACCTCTAAGTGGCACATCTTTCTAGTCTCATCCCTCTCAGAGGCACAAAAGTTGTATTTCCCTTGGTTTTAGGGTTGTTTTTTTTTTGGCAGAGGGGTTTAGTAATTTGGTTTTGGCTTTTTTTTTTAGTTGTTTTCAAGTCTGCTCTGAAGAAAAGGACAGCCTAGTTTGAGGCAGCAGGAGAAAAGGTTATGTTTGTAATTATACTGTAGAAACAGAGAGAAGTTCAAACTGCAAGGTCACCTCTACTATTCACTTCAACAAGGAGATTAAGAGATTTGAACAGGTTTCAACTTACATCCCCATCCATTGAGAGCGCCATGGAATGATGAGATCCACAAGCTACTTCCACCACTTTCTTTATTAACAGATTTGTGCAAACTTGAACAGGAGTAATGCCCTGATTAGTTGTGCCATTTCCAAGCTGGCTGTAACCATTATGTCCCCAAGCATACACTTCACCATCTGCAAAAATATTTGTGATGAAAACCACTAAAAATTCCAAGGAGGTTAAGACAGAATTTTAAGAAATTAGCAAATGCCAACATGAAATTGAAAGGATGTCAACAAAAAGTGAAAGTATTATAAGAATCATCTGTATGCTAGAAAATTATATACTTTGTTTTATATAATATATCACAGCATATCCTCTAGATTATGGGAACACATTGAAGTGCACAGGTAAGACAAAGTACATCATAAGTGACAGTAAAATCCTACAACCTCAACATAATGGAAATGGAAACTTTACTGATTATAAAAATCCATTTACTTCCACTTAAGACCAATGAGAACCTCTTAGTGTACATTAGCCAGTTAACAAGTTAATACAATTACACCATAATCCATTTCTGTTAAATGCAAGTGGAACTTAAAAATCTCTAACTTATGTTCCTATACTAAATGTTAATTTTCTACCTTCAGTACAAAGAACAACATGGGGTCCACTTCCATAACTGAGACTGGAGATTTTCTTTCCACATAAGGCTTCTAATTTCTTTGGTACTATTGTGCTCTGATTATCTCCAGTTCCCAAACAATTACTGCAATTCAGTCCAAAAACAAATACCTGAAAAACAAAAGAATAATCATTTCCAATGTTTTACACTCAGGTATGCACAGATGTGCAATACTCAGGGTCTTCATTAACTGGGGACAGAGTTTCACCTTGGACCTCCAGGGTCCAGAGATTTCCTACATGGAAATTAACAATCTCAAGAGTCAGCACAAGGGCACTTTGGATGTCAATAGATGAGTCTGAATTACTCAGATTTGTACAGTTCTGGAAGTTAGCCTTTTCATTTTTACAAACTGCACCACAAAAAGTCTGAAACTGTGAAAAGTGGAAGACACCGCCTTCTTTTAAAAGCAGTTTGTAAACAGCAAATAAAGCATAAGTATGCAAAGAGCTATAATGTGGGAGCCTCATCCTACAGGCACTATTGATAGGACTTAAGGGGAAAAAAAAAAAAACAAAACACCACCCTTCTCTACCCAGTCTTATGAGAAATCTTCCTGTTAATACATCCCAGAACACCAGAACATCTGGCTTATTTCCATTCAGCAGCACTATGCTAACTCATTATGAGTTTCTGAACCATTAAAATCTACAGATACTCTTCCAAAGTATTTTTTACTTAGCAAGCCATAACCTCATTTTCTATCTTCATACCTGTTTGCACTTAACTTCAAGCTACCTCACCTTCTTTTAAATTCTGCCTGTCTTCAAAAGTGCATGTAATCCATCCTGACCTCTGCCATGTGAAAGTTTTCTAAATAGTCCATTTATATTGTCCCTACACAAAACTTAAAAAAAAAATAAAAAAAGCAAACATTATATCCACTATGTTTTGGAGAACATAAATTTCACATAATGCTTTTGAGAAGCTATTAATCTACAAACATTCTGAAAACAGCTAATTGAGGAGCAACCACCCAGCTCGATGCCAGGCTCACCTCGTCGTTGTGCGTGATGTAAATGGCTTCATTGGCCGACGTTCCGAACACACACGCTTTCCGAATGGAAGCAATTTCTTGGGGGGACAGTAAGGTAAATATTGGCCACTTGCCTACATCCACCATGATGCTGCTTTGTGTCATGATGCTTCTACAAGCAAGAGGACATTGCTGCAACAAAAAACACCAAAAGCTCATTAAAAAAAAGTATTTTGTGCTTTCATTAACAGACAAGAAGGTAAATTTCTCTATGTGGAGAAAAAAGACATGTAGGTCTGAAAGCAAATGTTCTATTCTGTATGAAATATGTAATTGTATTTCCATGTATTTAGGTGAACAAAAGGTAGTCAGTGGAAAAACAGATTCTTTTCTTAACATGGTATTTAAGTAAACTATATCCAATATAGCTGAATATCTGCTCTTTAACATGCAAACTTATTAAAAATTTGTGATCTAGCAAATATCCACTGACAGCGGAGTGGAACTCTGATGGAATTTTCAAAGGGGATTTCAGCTGCAATTCGAATTTAGAAAATTTTCACTTGTGAATTTTTTTTTGTAGACTTACAAGTTATAAATGCCATGAAAGCAAGCAGTTGATACATGTGTCACCCTGAAAACTCAGTTTATCGACCTTGTTGACACAGTTTCTAAAGACTTTCCCAGGACAGTAACTGTAAACATAGATATGTGTACATTCTTTCTGATACACGTCTTCTGATAGACATCTCTCATGGCCAGTTTGGTTGGGAAGGTGTTATCCTGACTATCCAATCCCTGGCCATGGTCAGAAACCTATAAATATTGAGAGAAAAAATAAAGTTCCCTCTTCCTTTCACCACACCTCGAGCTGTGTTCATGTGACCTATTTCGTGTCCAGCAGCAACACATATGTGAAACGTGCAAATAAAAATGAGGCTGGAGCTGTTGTGAACATGACCCAAATCTGCCATCCCTTGGGTAATCAAAAGCTGTTATGGTCAAAAAATATTTGTGAGAGCAGGAAAGCATGAGCTTGTGCAATTAGGCAGTGAAACATATCAGAGAACAGCAATTAAGTAAAATTGCCATAATCTGTTACTTAGAAACAAGGTGGATCACGTAACAGCTGGAAACATGACAATACCCTGAGATGTTAGCCAGTGAACACAGATGTATACAACCATCCTTCTCCAGGGCTCCCTCTTCCCAGTTTCCTCAGGACAACTGCAGCAGCTCAATAGCAAAGCTGACAGCACAAACATCCAGAGCTTATTGAGGCATTCAACCCTGCACATAACATCAGTCGCACCCTGAAGGGACTCTGCCACTTACAATCTATGATCCATGGCCAGGGCTATCAGCAAGTTTTGTGAAACATGGAGAGCATTAGAAGAATTCCACAGAATGTCAGTGACAAGATAAATCATCATAAAACAGTAAAAACCAAAAAGGCAGGGAATCATTCAATGGGTAAGAATTGCAGTCTGTACCCAGATGCCATCCTCTCAACACTTCTTTCCATTTGTTTGCTTCAGTGCAGCCCAATCCCTCTACTCTTTGCTGCCTTGCTTTCAAGTCAGGCTACCTCTTGATGCCTGGGTACCAGATATGGATAACAGTGAGAACACAAGATAGCCTCTCTGCTCTTCTTCTCATGCTTGGTTCTCAAAACTTTGCTGACAACCAAGACTTGGCTTCAGAGAGCCATTTAACAACAGCAGTCAACTGTTATTCAGTGCAGATGCTTCTTGGAGGAAGGGAGTTTAAAAAAAAAGTAATAACAATAATAACAATAAAAAAATGAAGTTTGAGAAACACTGAGGTCACTGTGGAATTATGTCCACAGAAAAACCCCTAACACAAACAAAACCCAGGCAGCCTTGCTTCCTTATCAGATTTCATAACCTTGATCCAACAAATCCAGCTCTGCTCTACAGGCACTGCTCTTACTAAGAGCCTGACTTGACTTTGCATCTCACATTTGAAGCAGGTCTTGAAAACACCTGAAACCTCAAAATATATCATAATAGATGACAAATCATAATAGATTTAATTGTAGAACACTTTTTTAAGTCTACCTGATGCCCAGACATAGAACATTCTACACAGCTAAACAGGTTTGGATGCATTTAAGCCTTCTTAATTTCTAGTCCAGTTACAAGCACAGGCTAGTTAGCTGCTAAGATTTGTTACCTCACCTTGGCAAATCTTTTAATGTATGACACTATCAATCAATTAAAACAAGGAAGCAATTACTTGTTCTTTTGAGCAGACCAAGGAAGTGTCCCTTCTGACTTCACCTATTTAACTTGCCTCACATAATATACAACTGCCAAAGCACAAACGTGTCAACCTGGATATTAAGAAAACTGTTTTTTTCACTGAAGAATTTTCAACATAAGCTGTGAAGTTAAGACATGAAGACAATGTGTTATTTTGCTAGAGAATGTCCTAGCAAATTGACAAGTTTTGCATCACTCAGAGAACCTATTATACTCTAAAAGTAGTAAGTGTGACATGTGCTGCCTTTTCTCTCCCTTCCTCACCTGTGCACTACGTCTCTAATCCATTTGACTTCCTTTCTGCTCTGTATAACTCAGTTAATCACTGCTCCTTGACAAAACCTTTCCAAGCACTTCCAAAACTTATGCAAGTTACGCTGCACTTCCCACACCTCACAGCTCAACCTGACATCTTGTCAGACAAACTAATACCCATCGATAGATAAAAGCTTTCAAGCACACCAGACTTCCCGAACTGGAGATATGAGCAATTAACTCCATCCACAGGTGAAGATCCTTACATTTGTTAACAGGTGTTAACAATTGCTTTGTTCAAAACAATGCTGTATATTTTCAGCCATTTCAACTGTTACTACAATGCTACAGTTATTCCAGGGGTTTTCCTCAAAAGGTTCTTAAGGACAACTCATCTGCCACTGGCAAGTTAGTTTCTTTAATAAATCTCAATCCTAAAGTCGATCCAGGTTTACCAACCAATGAAGGTTCACAAAAATCCTTAAACCAAACAAACAACAAAAAAGCCTCTCTTGCCTTTTATGTAATATGTACTGTTTCTCCTCAAAGACACACTTTTCCCTCCGCTTGAAATATTAACTACTGTCCTTAGATTCTGCTGTTTGCTGGAGTACCCATCATCATTATACCTTTCAACATTTCTATGGCAGCAACAGCAGCTATTTTCCTTTATCCTTTTGACTGAGAAAAATTACACACAAACCTGAAAGTTCTGGGCCTTATACATAGACTACTGTTTCTTAACTGTAATTTTGCATAAAAAGCTGACTTAACTACCTATTCTTCACTTCCCACAGAAAACTAATGCTCCACCTAAGTAGAAGCACCACTCTTTCTCTCTAGAGACAGATTCCTTAACAAGCCCAGCCAACTACCTAGTTTTCCAACAACAGTTCTGGCAGTCACAGGAAGGAAAAATAAAATCCAGAGTGAGGAAAAAAGTATTTGAGGAATCTATTTTTAAATGTAGGACTGCAAAGGGAGGTGTCAGTAAAGTAACTCAGTGTTATTAAAACTGAAACCAAATTGATTCTAGCATCCTGTAAGACATACTGCACACTTGCCAAATGAGCAGATGCTTTGTGATACCGTGACTGACCTCTCACACCAACCACACTCACACTTCATCCCTGCACAATATTTGCCTGAATCTAGAGGGGACAGGTGTGTGCCGAGTTTCCTCTGGGCAAATCCTTGCCATGAAAGGCTGGTGATCCAGGAGACTCCAGCCATGGCACTGTAAGCAGTAGAACAGAGAAACCCAGCATCCTTCACTCACCCTTCCTGTAGTGTCAGTCCCAGACCTAAGGTTATTTACTTTGCCTGATAGGACCCTGTTACATCACACACTGTGCAAGGGCTGCACCTCAGCTGAGAAGTCTGAAAGAGCAAATGTACCAGATGGAACCCCAAGCAGTCAAGGTATTTTAATCTGTTTGCTAACAGCTCTCAATATATTGGCTCTCAAGCTATTGCTCAGATTCTGTGTGCAACAAGGCAGCAGTGGCTCTGAGGAGCATCTGTCATGTATCAACACACAGCTCTTAAGCTGATTGAAATTAAAAACTTTATGAGTATAAAACCCCTGAGCTTAAGTCTAGCGCTCTAGTCGCTTTTAGAAACACGGCATGCCACCTCTCAACTGTTAATTTCTGCTGCATGATGCGAAGTTAAACAATTATACAACACAAAGCTTTATTTCTGCTGCAAAATCAACCAGCAGAGGGAGTTTACATCAACAACACCTTTTCTCATGGCTCTGCCATCTCCAAAATTATCCAACAACCTCAGTATCCAAACAGGAACAGAAACAGAGATCACTCCTTGAATTTCACTTGAATTTCAAGCTAAAAATGAGTAAGAAAAGGCAACTTGTAGAAGAAAGAAAACTGAACTGGCCGCATATTGTGATGAAAAAGAAATTGACATGGGGTAGGCATCAACATTAGAGGGAAAACATCTACATCTGCTCACAATTTAAAAAAAGCCACACACTTTTGGAGCCATAGGCCCCTCAAAAATTCTGTGCTAATCTGCTGCCTACACATTCATCTCCTCAGTAATTTGCTTACTAAATAAAAAGCCTGCAAGCCGATTCACAGTGGCACATGAAAGACAAACATGAATCCCTGCCTAAAAAAAAAAAAGGCAACGTTTACAAAATGCTTTGTTAAAATTATTTTAGATACTGTTCTACAGAGTTTATAGTTCAGCTAAATAAATCCACGCTGGATAGAACAATAGCCTAACACAACATCCTACTGGGAAAACAGTAACAATTGTCCTTGCAACAAAAAAACTACAGTTAACTCCTCAAAGATTATCCCCCTATTTGCAAAGGCTGTTGGAACACAATTGCATGTTTGTTTGTTTCACTCTTTCCTCAGGCTCCAATGTCGCAGTAGACCTACTCCTGCACGGAAAAACTGCAGGCTCAGGCCTTCATTTCTCCTAATTGTCTTTGGGAATTATGAACAGCAGTGAGAACACAAAAGCTGTCACAGGATATCTGGCTTTAGAACAACACAGACTGACTGGCACACTTAATCCCTTTTTAATTTGAAGTACACCTTAACCAAGGAAGAATCAAATCCTTCACATCACGCCGACCTTCCCCCAGTCTACGTTTGCTTCTTCTGCTTTCATATTTCGGCACTGAGAAGGAATATGGAAACAATAGACTATTATTATTATATTAACAATACGATTGTTATTAAGTAGATGTATGAACCAAGTGATGCTACTGAGGCATTCTCCCTACCAATGAAGAGATTGCACTCGCTGAAAACATGTGCCTCAACTTACTTTCCTCGGAGCTTGCAGAAAACAAAATTTCTATGGCAAAACTCACGTGTTCCAAACCTCTACACAATTTATTCTCAGATGCCTTTAATGAGCCACATGGGGGAGGAAAGAACTGACGATCCAAGGGCTGACTACCAGACGTCCTGTTTGCTTTGAGCAACCAGCTGAGAGAGATAAGCAAGCAAAAAGCACCATAATGCACGTGAAGGCTACTGAACAATACTGGTTTAGCCACAGGAAACCACCCTTATGAGGATGACAGTCATTTACCCACCAAAACAAACCTCAATTACAAAACTGTAACTACAACCACACTTTGCCTTATTTTCTTTTTTTTTTCCTCCGCTGAGCCATTAGTGCAACTTATCAAATCCATTCACTAAGGACAACACATCTTCTAAAGCAAAGCTTGCCCTTCAATCTGATGCATTCATAGAGAGATAAGCATTCAAGGGGAAACATTCATATTAAGGCACTAAAGAATGAATGTATCTTCCAAACAGCTTCTAAAGTTTCTCCTAAAAAACTTCATGCTCCAAATACATTTCCATTTATGATGCCTTGTACCTCTTTCTCTTCATCCCACCCCTCGTCGGAACGATTAAAGCCCATTTTACCTTCCATCAGTAGAGGACAACACAAACGGGTCACTTGAACTTTCTAAATCAGCACCTTGCAGATTACTTATAAAACAGGCAAATATTCCTTTAGTGTTAATTTACAAGAGCTTTCTAAATTGGAACTCTGCAAGTTCCTTTAAAAAACAAAATAAATACCCCTTCAACTTAGAAGAAGCGGGTTATAAAGCCGAACAAACGCTGGAAATGTTCATAGGAAGCCGGGCGAGGAAAAACAAAAAGCGTTTAATTTTTCCTGTCCCCCTTTATATTTTTTTCCCGACCAGCCGGGTACCTCAGTCAGGCTTCAGGAAGCCGGCGACAAAAGGGAAGGATAAACCGAAACACCACGAACCAGGAAAGAAAAAAAAAAAAAAAACAAACAAACAAAAACACAAAAAAAACCCCAGTATGTAAGAACATACAGTGTTAAGGACATGCAGCAGGAGCTTTCCAGAGGGCTGTGGGGGAAACTGGCTAGCGGCGAGACAGAGCGCGGGTGAGGGTCCCCACCCCAGCCCTGTTGTGGCGACAAGGACCCCCTCCCTCCCTCCCTCCCTCCCTCCCTCCCTCCCTCCCTCTCTCTCTCTCTCCACTCCTCGCGCTCCGCACGGGCACCGCCACCCTCGCAGCCCCTCACAGCCGCGGTGCCCGCCCGCAGAGCCCTAGCGGGACGGCGAGGGGCGGGCGCTGCTCACCCGGTGCCCGCGGCTGCTCCCGGCGGGCTCCCGGCGGGCTCCCCGCGGCCGCTCCGCCTGGCGCGGCCCCCGCGCGCCCCGCCCGGAGCCGCCGCTCGCGCTGCCCCTCACGGCCGTCGGGGCCGCGCGCGCCGCCGGCGCCAGCGCACGTGACCAGGGAGGGAGGGGAGCGGGGGGGGCAGAGCGGCGCCGCATCACGTGACTCGCCGCAGAGGCGCGGGAACCTTGAGTGTGGGGGGGGAGCCCCCCTCCCTCTTGACCGTTCGCGCGCGCTCCGTCACGTGGGCGGCTCCTCGCTCCCTATTGGGCGCCGCGGGTGTGCGGGGCGCGTGACACGGCCCCTCCTCCGCTATTTCCCCTTCGGCCCCGCGCGGCGCGGGATGGCGGAGACGGGGGCGCTGGGAATGATCCCGGTATTCTATACAGTTCAGCCTCTGGCCGAATTCCACCGCGTCAACTAGGCCATGGCACTGAGTGCCACGTCCCGCCTTTCCTTACGCGCCTCCAGGAACGGTGACTCCACCACCTCCCCGGGCAGCTAATTCCAACGCCCAGTCACGCTTTCTGTGAAGAAATTCCCTGGCATAGCTTGAGGCTTTGTCCTGCTGTCCTGCCACTAAATTACCTGGGTGGAGAGGCCGACCCACACCTCGCTCCACCCTCCTTTCAGGGAGCCGCAGAGAGCGATGAGGTTCCTTTTCTCCAGGCTGAGCAACCCACTCAACCCCAACTCAGACTCTCTTTATAACTCCAAGCCCTTCCCCAGCTCCCTTTCCCTTCTCTGGGCCCACTCCAGCATCTCAGTACCTTTCCTGAACTGATGACACCTGTCTACCTCCGCGTCCTCACCGGCTCGGAGCCGAGGGCAAAGCTCATCCCAGGCTCCCTGCCCCGGGGCTGTGGCAGGATCCCTGCTGGTCTGAGTCCAGATGGATCCCAGAGACAGGCACAAAGGTCTGCCGACACATGCACTCAGCGACTTCTCTTAATTCCAAAGTATTTAGGCAGCCTATAAACCGACCTTAGCACTGGCACGGTCTTGTCCCTTTACTCTTCCGTTTCAACACCTGCAAATCAAGTAGGAAGTATCCAGGAAAGGGAAGATTGGAAACCAGCCTTCCCAAGAGAAGTCTTTTGTTAACACAAACTTGTTACCAGGAAATGGCTTCCTGCTTTCTCAGAATTTCATATTTTTCCTGCCAGTCGGTCAGAAGGCAGCTGGGGGTTGCAGGGAGTGGGGAGCTGATGGATCTGGAACGTAAAGCAGTAAGGTCAAGTCCACTGGAGGTATCAATTTTTTTTTGAGGGTGGTCAATTTAAGAAAAAGGTAAAATGAAGAAATTGTAATTAAAAAAAAAATAAAAGAAAGAGAGAAGAGACGAAAAATCAGTTTCAGTAACTCAGGGGTCAAGTGTGGATGGATTGCTCTGAGAGGGAACCAGTGATGCTGAAAAAATTCTGCTCTGGAATATGAGGCAAGGAAAGCACAGTGGTGGGTCCAGGGTAAAAAGAGAATTTTCTTGCCAAGTTGCTGCTTGCTGCGCTGCCAGCATCAGGAAAGTACTGCTGAATAAATTGTGGGAGTTCTGGAGCAACAGAAAGAAAAAGCATAAATAAGATAAGTGGAAAAGTGTCATCATCGCCTCCATGGGAGGCCCAAAAGAGCCAGAAAGGGAACATACCCAACACTTGTTTTCAGCCTATGTTTGTGGCTTTGCAAAGGAGTTGTCTGTCAAAAACAGCTGCCTTTCCTGACATGGCTGGGAAATGGTGCAAAGGTGGAGCTGCATAAAAAATGTGATTTTATTTCTGCAGGACAGCCCTGCTTAGTTACCACATGCAGAAACCCAGTTGTTTTAACAAGCACCAGAACACAAGTCAGGGGGTTTTTTATTCACATGGGTTTATTTTTCTTATTATTAGTTATCACTAGTTAGTTTTCACACTAACTTTATCATCCAATAAGTCCTTAAATAGTAGTTTCAGGCAGTTTATACTGTGTCTTAGCTTTACAAGGAGCTGAAACAGCTACAAAAGTGCTCTGTGTGGAGCAGAAATAATTTTATTATCTTGCAAATAACTAGTTTCAGTTCTTTTTCTCTCAGTGTGGCTTTTTGTAAAAGCCAGCAATAACAAAAAGCAACCTTCTTCTAACATTTCTTTTTCAATAAGGAAAAGGGTTATGAAACCTGATATCCGTCTTGGAAAAGTTATGACTGACTGGAAATGTTATGGAAGCATTAAATAGGCCAACCAGGCAAAGCAATGCTATTCAGAGACAAGTTTTGTAGAACAAAAGGAATTATTGCCCAAGACACAACACAGATAATGTGTGTTGCTGGCCTTGGTGGGTCAGCTCGGGTGCTGATCCCTCTCTCTTACACCAACAGCCTCAGTTTACATCTCTTGCTATCAGTAGCAGGTGACTGTGAAGGGCTTTCCTCAAGTGACCAAAGTGGGGACACTAGAAATTAAAAATGGAGAATAGCTTGGCATGGAATTATACCCCAAACCCTAATGCAACCTGATTCTGTAATTTCATTCCTAACGATATATTGTCAAAGCGAGAAATCACAAAGGTGTGCATAGTCATAGAAAAACCCAAGTTTATCTATGGACTAGATATCAGGAATTTATGATCTTTATCAGGAATTTATGATCTTGTTAATTTTGGATTTAAAAGCTTGTTCTGTGTCTGCAGCTCTGTAAGTGACCACAAAGAGTGAAGAGTCATGATGGCCACTGTCAGTGACCTGTTATAGGATATTAAAGGAAGAAAATTCTTCAAAGTGTTTCTTGGTTTTCTCCTCATTAAGCATTATTTTTTTTCCATCAGTAGGTTAACTGTTTTCATTCAAAGTGTGGAGTCCTAGGACATGATGCCAGCTAAATCTGATGTGAAAACAATCTGAAGCTAAATGTGACCTGCATGGAGCTGACACTTCACTCCAGCTCCGTTCTGCAGTGTTCACCATAAGCTTCCTGTGCTACACTAAACAAACCTACAGCTGCTGTTCAGCAAAACCTCTTTCAAAGTGATCCAGATGCAAAAGGGTGTCGAGGGCCACCCCCTAAATCAAAGCCAGAACTCTGACATCTGCTGTTTGGCAGAAGCTGATTCCACTGGAGATAGTCACTCCATTGAGAAATGTGTGGGAAAACATTGACGCTCTGTGGCCAGACAGATAAAATGCAACTTCTGAAATTTCACAGGTTTTCATCACTTTCTTCCATTTTACCAAACAGAAATGTAGTAAAGAACAGTTTGCAGCTTTTATTCTTGTTGCTAATTTCCAGTATCTTTTCAGTAAATTTTGTTTATTGGTATAAAATGTTCTAAACAGGGAAGTGAAGGCAAATAATTAAAACAAATGATAAAACAAAACTTTGCATCCAAACCTCCTGAATCTGAGGAGCACTGAGAGTGAGACCCCGTTGTTGCTCTGGAGCCTGTCAAGTTGCACAAAGTACATTTTCAGGTCCAAGCTTGCGCTGTCATTTTAATCCCATTTTCTTGTTGTGGAGCTGGAACAAGGGAAGGCCACCTTAAAGGGAGATGTATTTATGTATTGCAAAGCAACATTCCTCCAGACTAATCCAGAGAGATTAATTTCATCAGCATATCTCCAAAGTACAATTTTTACTTCCCATAAAAGTAACAGATAAAATATTAGCTATATCATATTTAGTACAGGTAGGGAGTAGGGTTAAGCATCATTAGATCTTTAGGGCTTCCTCTCCATAGAAAACAAAGGAATACCAAAAAAAGCCCCCCAAAAGCCAGTCCTTGCTTCATGGCTTTTACATTCAAGATATGGAGAAGCACGTTAGGATACAGGAGCCTTTTTTTGACACATGTAACAGTGATGTTTTTGTAAGCGTACACATTTTTTGCTCCTTTTTTTTTTTTCTCTTCAACTAGAGACAATAATAATGAAGAATTGAGCTTAAGGCCTCTCACAATAGTCAGAGCTGTGTTTTAATTAGTTTCTAAGGTGAAAATGGCTTATGCAGTATGTGGCATAGATGAGTGTACAACCTAAGCTAGGATAGAGACCAACTGTAAGAAGAAGAGTTAATGAATAGTATCAGGAAAGGGAATAATGGTGTCAGGATCAGGCAAGATGCCAAAGAAGCTTAGTTTTAAGTTGTCCTGAGGAGACAAAGCTAAGATGTTGGGGGTCAAGGAGGAAGAGATCTGAGAATTTAAGGCATATGAAGAAGGACCTGGAATGAGAGTTTCAGTGACATAGAAGAATACAGAACACTGCCAATTTATGTGGGAAAAACTAAAACAGTTTGGGTAGCACTTTGGTTGCAAGTATGTCTAGAGAGAGGACTTGCATCCTGATAAAATTCTAAGCAGCTTTGGAAATTATGAATTCAGAGACTAGAGTAATAATATTTATGAAAAATATTTTACAGTCATATACAAAAGACATAGTAATACAAACAGAAATCAAATCAAGCCAAAGAGTTTTCCTTTCCATGTCATCCTGCTGTTGAAGCACCTGCCAGCTAAGGGATGAAAATATGAGGGAAAAAAGTCTTTTCTCTGTGCCACATTTCTCCACGTTCACCTTGTTGTCAGGGTGCAGTGCAGGGAGTTACATCAGGGTCTGATGGTCAGGACCTGTCCCACTGTCCCCAGCCAGGGAGCAGGCAGGCTTGGGGCACATGCAGGACACCACCAGCCCTGGCCATCAGGCATCTGTGTTGAGCAGGATCTCACACCCTTGGGCATGCTTGTGTCCTAGAGGCTGCTGTCCTGCAACCCAGGGATGGGTCCCAGCAGGCCAGACAGGTGGGGACTGAGAAGAGACAAGGACCAAGCTTCCTCTCTTGGAAACTGAGACATTTTTGTGAGTTTTTGTGCTTTCCAGCTAGAGTCATTCCCTACTGGAAAGAGTTAACTTTGGAAAGCTCTATCTGCTACCAGTTATGCTACCAAAACCCATGTTCCTTCACAAAATGTTTGTCCCAGGAAATGAGGGGAAAACAGGGACCTCAGGATGAGCTGGGCGTGAGAACGATGTCCTGTTTCAAATCCCACCAGGAATGCCCTGGAGGTACCAACACCTCTCAGAATGCTTGTTGGGCACCTGAAGAACAAGTGCTTAACATCTGATGTGTCTTTTGTTGCGTGAGTCCTGCCATTCTGAACTTTAGGGTGTTGGTACAACTTCAGGCGATCATATCTTGTCAAGAGACATCACTGCAGGCAGGCTTTTCTAGGGCATGTCCTAGCCTGTGGCTGCCTTGTGTAACTTCCAGACTATGCTAAGCCATGTTTCAAGCCTCTGGGAATTCAAGTCTTGGGGAAGAAGCAGCTTGCCTTCAGCTGCCAGCTCTCACAGCTACCCACTGACCCTGATGGAACTGGCAGCTTCCTGGGCACATGCCCGGTGAACTGGCATGAGTCTGTTAGCAGGAGTGAGTTTCCTGTGGGCACGCCAGAAATCGGGGGCAGAACAAGAGGAATGGAGCAGGATGCAGAAAAGAAAAAGGCCAAATTTCTCTAAGCCTGAACCATCACATTTGGCTTTGCTGTGGTTTTAGCCTGGGGCCCTGGCTAGGTCAAATCCAGTGATCCCAGCAGGTCCACAAGGAACTCTCACAGGCCAAACAGAGAGAAGTCCCCTTCAAGGTGACTGTCAGGTCACAGGTGGACTCTCCAGGTCGAGACACCTGCCTGTGCCCAGCGGGCTTTCTCACCAGCTGCTGGTCTGAACATGCCCTCCATGCCTTCCACATATGATACAATGAAGAGATCCTGCAGAAAACACAGGCAGGGTTGGGTGCATGGTGGCTTTGGTGGCTTTTCTCAGGGACACATGCACATCTGGATGGGGACGCACACTGGCTGGACTGAGATGTACTTGTTGTTCCAAGCAGATGCCATTTGGATGAACACTCACAGTAAGAACCAGAACTACACCTGTTATTCCTGGCTCTGTGAAGGGTTGTCTCCCTGGAGCTGCCTTCCAAAGAGGTGCCACAGGTTGGAACAAATGTGAGTTAATATAAGGATCAGGACAAAATCTCTGTAATTGGAATATTTGGGGCTTGGGAAGGAGGGGGGATTCTCTCCTATATTACTAGTACTGATTACTGCTTATTTTGGGATGAATATCTAGGAAGCAGAGAAACGCATGCCTGAAAAACAGCGAACAAATAAATTGACTGAAATTCTGTGAAACTATAAATGGAACAAGAATTGCTCCTGAGAATTTGGGGACATGAAATACAAGACAAGAACATTTATTCTATCCACAGAATACACAGCTTGAATACGAGCTGTCCTTGTCTCTGAACACAATGTCTGAATTATTTAGTACCTGGCCTTTCTGTTCCAGCAATAGATGCACTCAGAACTAATCTTGTCTGCTTTTACTTTCTTTTCTTTCATTCTATCTTAAACAGACTTGTAATTGCTCCTATGTATTATTTATTGGAAATACTATGCTTCTGTAAAATAGCTGTGGGTGGAACAGGCTCTATAGGCACAATTTGAACCTTGTATTTGGAATAATTGTCAGGAAGAAAGAAAATGGGTTGCAGTTCAATACATAGGGCATAAACATGTAAAAAAAGAAAAAGAACATAGAGTTTCCTCTGTTTGCCCATGGATTACTGTGTTCTGTGCCATAGAAAACCTGAAGGGAATCATCAGTAGAACTGTGCTTAGTTGCATCCTTTATTCTGGCTTTATTTCTTCCTTTTTCCCTTTCCCTTTCTTCTTTTTTTTTTTTAGGAGCAGCCTTCTTCTGTAGCATGTGAGGGAGTGATGCAATCAAAGACTCCATCACATCGTATTTCAAATGCTCAATTATTCACTGAATGGTAGAGTCTCCACCCTTGCTTCCTGTACCTATATTTTAATTTACTTGAAAGAAATTACAGTGCTGTGAATGCCTGGTCAGATTAAACAGATGTGTGTCACAGCTACCTGCCAAGTCTCAGGGAAGATGAGCAGCAGCAAAGGCAGGAGAAACAAGAAAAGATCAAGACACAATTCACTTGACCCACAGTTATGTCTAAAAATACCAGCTATACTGATCTCAAAGGACAGTGAAATATGGGAAGGAAGGTTATTCCAAAATGGTGAACAAGCAGATCAAGGATTTATTTTAAAAAGTTAAGAATATGGACAAAAGGATAACCCTCAGGCAGCAGCACACACATCAGGGTGTGAAAGCAGTGCCCTGAAGGGGCAGAATCCACTGCATATTACAATTCTCTTTTTTTTTTTATCCACATCCAGAGAGCTTTCTGCCAATTTTGCACTTACAGACTGGTTTTAGAAAAGATCACATGTGAACATATGCTGCACAATTTTATTGTTGAATCTTGAGAAAAAAAGGCGTATGCAAGTCCTTATCACTGTGTTTCAGTATTTAAAGGGTGGTTACAAAGAAGATGGAGGATCCCTTTTTACAAGGAGTCTATGGAAAAAATGAGCAGCAATAGGTACAATTTACTCCTTGGGAAATTCTGATTGTGCACAAGGGGATAACTTTTCACAACAAGAACAATCTGCTATTGGAATAATCTCCCCAGGGGAGCAGTGTGTTTGCCAGCATTGGGGGACACTTAAGATTTGGCTGCAGAGGGTGCTGAGCTTCTTTTAGACCATGCTTTTGCCTTGAAAGGTTGGTTGGACCAGATGATCCTCGAGGTCTTTCCAACTTGGTATTGCACGATTGTTAAAACCCATCTCACACATCCACAAGCTGCATAAATCTTGTGGAGGCTCTCGGTGCCAGCCAGCTCTGTGGGTTAACAATGGGAGAGACATTTATCACCGAGGTATCTTGCAAAACATTTTGGACCCTTTGCAATCCCATGCAGCCTAAGTGAGCGGAACTCCTTGTGTTACTTTATTTCTCATGCATCTTCCTTTCTGTTAAAAGATGGAAAACTGAAGTATCTTGTCCCCAGAGGAAGAAATATGCCTCTCAGTGACCAACTGACCAGAGAGTCCCTTCCACATGCTGTGCTGAACGTCATCCCCAGCAATGCTTGTGACGTGCAGCTGTCATGTGGGGATTGCTGGGGAAACCGCATGTCCCACAGATGCATTAAAAATTCCCCTGTGGCCCCAGGGAAGCAGGAGTAAATCCCATTTCTGTCTCAGATAAAGGTGGCTAGAGAGCAGCTCTGCCTTACTGCTGTGAGGTGAGCTCTGCACACCTCTGAGCAGCCTCTTAGGAGCAAAACCCAACCAATAAAGAGGGGAGATAAATACCGGCTTTGCTGGGACTCTGCTGGCTGTCATCAGCCGCTCTTGCACAAGCGAGTCTGGGAGTTGTCACAGCAGCACATTTTTGCCTCTGGCATGTAAAGTGCAAGGGATGCTGTCTTGTTAAACAGTTTTCTGTTCTTTTAGGGGATTTTTGTACCTCCTCAGCCACAGAGGACTGACTTTGCTTCACTTAAAAAAGTTCAAATGTTGTAAATATTTTGATGTAAAGAATTTTATGGATTTTTGCCTCAGGAATGGCATTTTGACTGATTGTGTTTCAGTGAGACATTAAAAAAGCATGCTTGTGTGCATTTTTTAAAATTGCTGTTGTTATCATTTGCACAAAAGGTAGTAAAAGCTGATGAAAGAGTGATTTGTTTTCTACTTTTTAATGTAAGAATGGCAGAAAAATCGTTGTCTTGTTGCTCAAGAGGCTTTCAATCCCCACCCTTGAGCTGTGATTCAGCAAATTCTCAGCGTAACCCTGATCTGAAACCCGGGTTCCTCCTTGTCCTGTCCAGGCGGGGGTGGTTTTCTCCCAGACAAGCCAATGAACAGAAGCTCATTTATTTATTTATGTGGTGAGGAGGAAACTTGCTCCACAGTCTCTCCACCTCTTCCTGCAAAATGTTAGCTCTCTTTCGCACCAATCACTTCGGGTCCTGAATGAAAACAAGTGAGCAGCAGCGGAGCTGGGGTGTAGAAACTGCTGTGTTGAACATCACTCCCTGACTCTGCTCCACACCTCATCAATAATCGCTCTCACCTCACTTGAGCTACAGAGAGAAGCAAAAGCCGGCTGCCCGCGTTTCTTCAGCAAACCTAAGGCGCTCTTTCGGAGAGGCAGGACTGAGCACTCTGTTCATTTCTGACATCATCGAGGAAATACGCTTGCTTGCTATTTTTTTTTTGGCTGCTTTTCCCCTCCCTCCCCACCCCCAGCTGCGGCAGTATCTTGATGGGGAAGCTGATCTCCAAAGGCTGGCGGAAAAGAGATGCTCGAGTTATCATGCTGGGGCTCGACTTTGCCGGCAAATCCACCCTTCTATACAAACTGAAGAGCGGCCAGGCTGTGGAGACCTGCCCCACGGTGGGATTCAACGTGGAATCTCTGCAAACACCCTGTGGCATATCTTTCACCCTCTGGGATGTTGGCGGACAAGACAGCCTGCGGGCCAGCTGGCCCAACTACCTGGAGGACATCAACACCCTCATCTTCGTGTTTGACAGCACGGACATGTCCCAGCTGGCCAAAGCAATGGCAGCACTGGAGGAGGCCCTGAGCCACCCCGGCATGGCTGGCATCCCTGTGCTGCTCCTGGCCAACAAGCAGGACGTGCCAGGAGCGCTGGCTCCTGCCAAGCTGGGGGAGATGCTGCGGCTGGGGGGGTTGGCAAAGCACCGCTGGATGCTCCGGGGCTGCAGTGCCCACAGTGGCCAGGGCCTGCAAGAAGTCCTGGCCATCCTGGGAATGCTGCTGCGGGGCTCAGAGCAGAGCTCCTTATCCCAGGAGCAGCCCATCACGGGGCTGGCAGAGAGGAGGTGAGCTCCAGAGCAAACCTGAACCTCAATGGACCCTTCCCACTCACGGCTGCCAGCAGATTTGTCATGGAGGATTCCAGCCTCCAGGCATCCCCTACAAGGAGCAGAGCTGAAGCTGGCACACACTGTGAAACACCCAGCTCCTCGCTGCCAAAATCCACCAGGAGGATCTCTGAGCAACACTCCTGTTGTGGAGCAGTTTTGGCTGCATCTCTTGGACTCTCATCTCTGCAGCTTGTCCCACTGTCACTGTGTTCCACTCATCCACCGCTCGTGTGAGTCCAGAGGTTCAGCAAGGATGTTTTTTAAGACTTACGAATTATAACAGAGATGTGTGCAAGGGACAGAAGTTTTCTTCGTGCTTCAGCTCCCAGCCCAGATGCACCTATCCAGATGGGATGATCCCCACATGGGGGGAGCTTGGATGTGCCCCTTGCTGCTTCTGTCTCAGCATGAATCACATGTTCATTGGCTGGGAATGCAGGAAGGCACTGAAAGGAATGGCTGATCGGGAGCAGCGTAAGCTCGGGAGTTCAAATGGACAAGCAACTAATTGGTTTTAGTGTGGCATGTACAGGTATAATAATCTTCAAGCCATGGAAGCAAGCTGGGATTTGATGGTGTAGTGCAGTTTGAGGATGTATGTATATTAATTTATGCTTTTCTTGAAATGGTTCTTTCTTTCTCCATTCATCATTTTTATCAAATAATTATTTCATGAAAATGGTCCATCATTTTCCTTGGATTATGTTTAAATATAAAGAAATAAGACCTGACTTCAAGCTGCTTGGAAATATGTCTCTATAGCCAGTCAACCTCTAAATATCCTCATGGTGGTCTGAACAGCCAAGACAAAACCCTGTCTCTCAGACTTTTGAAACTGCATGAGACCACTCCACATGCATTGGTTGTTAACCGTGGGCACCTTTGGGCACAGGCAGGCTGGTGACCAAAGATGTCTCCACACTCAGCTGTGTCCAGGGCAAATGAAAACCTGGCAGCTCTCGGCAGGACCAGGTCCCATGTGGCGGTGATGGTCTTCGTCCAATCCTGCTCAACCTACCTTTGGAAAGACCTATAAAATGTGTGCCAAGATTCTGTTAGCCAGAGCTAAAATTAAAATACTTCATAGTCCCTGCTTCATTACTAAATGAATGTGGGAGGGATAGGATTCAACATTTTTATTTCTGTTTTCCATTTCTCTTTCTATTCAGAAATCAGCTACTTTCAAGGAATGGTATACTCAGCCTAGAAAAATCATGGAGAAATACATGGCAAAATCCTCTTCTGTTCATAGCAGAGCATTTTACAGTTGTTAAAGAATTAATTGCCCGGCTGTTACTGGTGCTGTTATTAGCCACACTTGGTAGAAGGCAGCAGCTGGAATAGAGAGCTCAAAGTCACAAAGAAACAGAATCAGACATTTATAGGAAAGTCCCAATAAAATAATCCTTCCCAACTGTTTCAGCTGCATTACTGTAGAACTACTACGGGCTATAAAACAGTCCTGCAGCATCAATGTGGCCCAAGCAACCACAGTTATAAGTGTATTTAAACAGCACTGAATCATACAATTAATTACATGACTTGTGTGCATGGTGAGGAGGACAAAGTCACATCCTCAAATCTTTGCAGGTGACATAAGCTGGCTGATCTATCTCCAGCTTGTTGCAGGTGGTCATTTTTTGCCTCTAGCACACAAGGCTCCAACACACCTGTTGGCCATTTTGGTGTTCTAGAGGCACAACAGGAAAGATTCTGTGCTGCATTGCCATCCCAAAAAAAATTGTCCTTGTTGAGTTTGCTGGTGTTTTGGTCTTGTGTTTCACATGGTGCAAAACAGAGAACAGTGCATTAAGGTAAATTCAACAGAGACTGAAAGGCTGTTGTGGTGATGTCTGCATTTGACTCTAAAGGATTGTCTGCTGGTAGTTAAAAGAGGCTCTGAAGCCTTCCCATTTTCCTGGGTGTTTTTTAAGCTCTTAAAAAAAGATAAAAAATAGGCTCCTCTGGCAGCAAATAGAGGTAACTGCCAGACTTTGGTAGACATCACCAATTAAAAATTAAAACAGCAAAGTAGGAGGTGGGGAAGAAAGGGCAATGGGAATCCTGATGAAGCAACATTCCAGTTACTGAAATTGTTCTCACTTCCCCTGAAGCAGTAATTTGGCAAAACACCCCATCTCATGGGGCATCATGTGATTTACCATCCTTGTTTTCTGGGATAAGGCTTTTCTGGACACTGGGTCACATTACTCAGCCCATTTTATGCCATTGTTCAGAGACTGCCAAAACAATGATGGGTTATAATATTTGAAATAACAACACAGAGTACTTCTAATACTTCTAATGATTTCTCTTTTCTCCTGTTTCGGACAGCTGCTAAAACAAGTCAGTCTAATGAGCACTGCACTGCTCTAATCAAAGGCTTGCAGGACACTCACCCAACAGCACTTAAATGTTTTGGTGTCAGAACTCCTGCCTGGCTCAAAGGGAGCAGCATGGCAGTCTGCAGGAAGCAGGCAGCTCGAGGGAGGGAAGTTTGTTACCTAAGTCCTGGCAATTCTGCAGGAATGCTCCTGCCACATGGAGATATTAAGACCTAAAACACCTCTCCTTATTGATTTCAGCCAGGAGAGAACCCTCAAACTTAGTTTCCATCTTCCTGGGCATGTGATCGATGTCACAGTCTCGGCACTGATTTACAGAAATAGTACAGCTTCTCTCTGAATAGCAGGTAAAAAGAAAAATCCTTTGAACTTTGTTTCAGGTTCCTTACAATTTGAAGCATCCTTCAGGTTATTTGTCCTAGAGCCCACTCTGGTTGCTCAAGATCCCTTTTTAGAAACTTTTGTGGATGCACTCTGGTGTGCATTAACCTTTATAGTGACATCAGCAGAATCCATAATTGTGCATTAATCTCCTCAGCCACCCCTCCACTGAGATGAGCCGTACAGGTAATTATCTACCCTTGCTTGGAGCTGTCACAGCAGCCTCCCTGCCCATCCCATTAGCAACTCCAGCCCCTGGGCCTCCCATCACATCTCTGTTTTGCAGGGATCACTGCAGTGGGAGTTACCACCATGTCTTGCTGTTTTTTCGAGGACACCAAGATACTTCATTGCTCTTTCACACTGTTTATGAAAGGACATAGCTTACTCCTCACTGATTTATTAACTTTTCTGTGGAACTGATTTTTAAATGAGCTTCCTGAGTATGAACCCAGCACAGATTTATTTTTTAATTCTCATCAAGAAGTTTTCCATCCACCTCCAGAGAGCAGGAAAGCAGCAAACTGGGGGAAAAAAACGCAAACAACCAACATTAAAACCAGGAAGGACGATTCATCTTTTCTTCTTCACCAGCCCAGGAAGGGTGACTCACCTTTTCCCTGCTCTCTTCACAGCTTCCATGTTTCAGCCAGTCCATGACACTAAACAGTTTCTACTTTGCACAGTAGCTGATTTCTGCTGCTGGCATTGCTGCTTTATTTTCAGATGCAGCTATGTGCTACTTGTCCTGCAGCTTCTGGTGGAGCTTCCCTGATGGGTTTCAGTATTGCTGAATGGGATCAGAGGGGAACCATGAGATCCCAGGGCTGCAGGATGAGGGCATGGATGGTTGCCAAAAGTATTCAAAGAGGGAACAGGCAGGCACAGGGTGCATGAGAGGGATCTGTGACCGGATGTAACACCGGGAGGGGGAGTGTTTGGGCAGCAGCCAGAGACCTGGAAAACGCTCAGGGGAAGAAAGGTCAGTAAGAATTTCTTTTAAGGCTACAAAGAGCTTTCTTTTCAGATACAATATGGAGAAAAAATATTCCAATCCCCCTTTTTTTGTTAGGCGACAGACTGTACAATGCAGTGAAATGTCTTAATTTTTGGTTAATACACCTAACAGCTGTAAATTCTTTCACTTAAAGAAACTCTGAAATACCACCTATAAAGATTGCCCACAGCTAACTCACCAACAAAAAAAAAGGAGTAAAACCATATGTGAAGCCATCTCTGAAAAAAATCAAAACTGGTGCCAAATGGTATTAAAAGCCAGCCATGCAATAATGTTTAAGACAAATGACAAACTACTGTTCAATACATCACAGGCTTCAAAGGTTAATTAACTGGCCTTCATCTAAGCTTTCCCACACTTGATTTTTCTCATGATGCATTTGCTTGAGTGAAGCCCTGAGCCTGCCACCTGGATATTGTTAAAAATGCCAGGTGAAGGCTGGGATTTGGATTAGGAACCCAGGGATGCATCCATGGCCAGGAGTGCATCATCCCCCATCTCATACTTCACACAGTGTGACTTGCATAAAATTCCTGCCAAAAGTAAAAAAAAAAAAGGATAATTTAACCAACTGCTATGACCCAGACCTGACAAGTGTATTCTCCTCTGCCTGTGCTCCACCTGCCTCTCTGGGGTCAGACCAGAAACAGAAACTTCTGCTCCAACCACACCAGGACACTTCTCCCCTCCAAAGTTCTAATGCTGTAAACCAGACCAGCACTGCTGGAGTCTGAGACACAGAGTGTGTGCCCTTGCTTCTGATGCTTAGCTCTAAGATCCAGAAAAACACTGAATTTTATAGAACATGAAATTGATGAAAATGTTTTCATGGTGATACTTGAAAACAATTGTTAAAGCTAGATAGAAAAAGCCAAAAGTGTGAGTGTGTAGATTAGAAAGATTTCTTAAGTCACTGGGTGAAAAAGTTAAAGTTTAGAGTTTAAAATAGTTTAGAAAGCAGAAGACAAGATGGAGGATTTAGTGTTGTTTCTTTTACTTCTTCATGTTCTTCTAGAGGTTTTTGGGTAATAGTAAGTGATTGGATAGAAAATGCTGCAGTGCAGCACACAGGTGTTGGGTCATTGGGTCATTAAGAAAAATAATATACGTGTCTATTGTTAATTAGATAAGAATGAGTATAAAGATAAAAGAACTGCGTGGTTCGAGGTTCGGGGCCATTTTGTATCTTCAAAGGCCTAAGTGAGCCACAAGGCCATTTTGTACCATCAGAAAGAAATGAGCCAGATTACAGTGAATTGAATTGTGAATTGTACAGATAGTCTGGAGAGACCTGCCAAGTTTTGTGATAACATCCTAATAAACACAAGAAACAAGATCCTAACAAGCTTTGGAGTTTTTGTCCTGACCCTGAGGACTGTGATAAGCGGGACTCCCCATGAGGGAGTATCCCCAAGGAGCTCAGCTCAGAGAAGCTGAGAAATCCAAGAGTGAAAAGAAGTGCAGAAGAAGCACAGCAGCAGAATCGAGAGAGAAAAAAAGAAACAAAAAAGAATTTTTTTAAAAGTTACACAGCACCATCAATGTCTTGTCTGCTAATTGCTGTGAGGAACAATCTCTCTGGAGCTCCTAGAGCTGACAAACTGCTCTTTAATCCTTCCTTACACCTCAGATTTTTATTAGGTTTTTTTGGCCTGTGCTGGCTGGACAGATTTGGATGTGGCAATGAGGGTTTTTTTTCCAACAGGCCACAGCCACTGGCACAAAAAAAACCCCCCTACTTGGTGATCGTGGCTCTGCAGCAATGCTTTGCCTTGGGCATAGGATAAATATTTATGTTTTAACCAAACAGTGGTGGGGTTACAAAGCCACTGGTTTCTGCAGAGAGACAACAAAGTCACAAGGGCCCTTGTGAGGTTTGATAATGGTGGGAAAGGTTTGATAATGGTTAGGAAAGACTAAACTGGGAGTTTCCTGGGGAAAAACAATACCAGCTGAGAGTTGGGGCCCTCATTTCCTGAGCGATCAGGAGAGAGTCTGTTTTGCTCATAAAGACACTAAATTTTTGACAACATTTCCCAGTAGTTCTTTTGTTTAATAATGGTGTAAATGAAGACAAGTGCTAAAAGTCCACCCTTCAACACAGCGCTATTTTCAGAGACATGAGGTTTGGGTCAGTACAGGGCTGGAGCACTGCACAAGCTGTAAGGAGTCAGTGCCTCAGGGTGGAGCTTGCTCCCCCCTGTTCCTTGGGGAAGGCCAACACAGAGGCAAAACATGATAGACCATTCCTGAGGATGCTCCATTTCTGCAGGATGGGGTGGACCCATCGCTAGCAAAGCAAGGGAAGCTCAGCCAGGAAGAGCAGCAAACATGGGAAAATAATCCTGAGTCTTCAGAGCTGCCCTGGGAAGAATGGGCATGATGTCCACCATGCTCCTGAGGAAAAGCAGCTCTGCAAAGAGCACCTGGGAATGACTGGGAGGGTGGGGAACACCCTCCTGCTGGAGATGGCTGCAGGCAACCCCAGGCCTTCAGGTGATACAGGCACCTTAGCCTGGCAGGAAGGTGCTGACTTGACTCCTTGGTTCCCCCAGGCTTTCTTTCTTGGAGAGACCTTTATTGTCCTGTATTTCCTCCCTGGGAAGAAGCACTTATGATTTACTTCAACAAGACGGCACTCTATCTTAAATAAAAAATCCAGATGAAGTATTTTTTTTTGCTCTTTTCTGCACCCTACCTTTCTTCCACATCATAAAAACACTCACATTGCTATCTGTTCCCCCAGCACCATCGGCAGAGGTAACAAATGATCTTCCTGTACCCTTCCCCTGGCAGAGCTGAAGACCCCCAATGGTCGCCTCCACTGCTGCTCATGGGAGCTCATGTGCTGCTGGAGGCAGGAAAATTGCTGGAAAATGGATCCTTAGAGAAGTAATTCTCTGGGAAAGATGAGGGCCTCATCAGAGAGAGAGGCTGAAAATGCCACAGAATGGCTTCTGACAGGCTGTGCCTTGCTTTTGCCTGTCACTGGGATCAGCAGCCTGCGGACATGCGGTCCCTGACTGCCCAGTCCACAGCCATGCAGGAGCATCTCAGCCTCTGCCATCTTCCTCTCAGGAGATACATCCTCATGGAATTATTTCAGTCTCTTTGGTGCTGGAATTAATGGATCTCCTCGCCATTTCTTGAAGGTGATGTGCCCCAGGAAAGAGCTTACAATGGCATGCCTGCTGTGAGTTTTGAGACTGCATGTTATACCCATGATAGAATAGCAGTATAAATAAATACAGCTGTTAAACCCCCACCAAAACAAACACCCAAACCCTAAAAAACAGGAACAGCACAGGAAATTTCAGGTGCAAAACAAAAGCTAGGTAGCCTCAAGTCAGTTGTTTAATTCCAGCCATCTGCTTTATAACCCTAAGCAACTACACACTGAGTAAGGAGCAAATTACGTGCAGACCAAGTTTCTCTGGTGTAATGGAGGGGGACAGCCTGACTTGGGAAAGCAGTCCCCAGGCACAGAGCCTGCAGCTGGCACTGACACCCACCCTGCAAGGAGCTTTTGCTTCTCTGCCACCGCTTTAGCTCTTGCACAATCTTAGGTTGGAAGGAACACGGATGCAGTTCAGCAGCCTGTTGTGTGATGACTTTCAAGGGGGCAGAAGAGAGTCCCCAGGTCCTCGGGGTTAACACTTTAGTGCTTGCAGTGCTTCTCTTTGAGGAGGTGACTGGGACTGGGGTAAGAGCAAACAAAGGCCCTGAGGAATGTTTGTTCTATTCTTGCAACTGGAAGCATAAGAAGCAGTCCCAAGGTTACATAAAGAAAAATCATGGATCTCAGTAAACTTCCATTTCTAAACATGCAGGACTCACATTTGGAAATTTTCTTTCCAATCTTTAGGGGCCAAGTCTTTCTTCTATTAAATTTAAACTAATACACAACTGAGGTGAGTAAAACTCCTACAAAAAATCAAGAGTTTATATGTTGACTAAAATATCAAATACAGAGAAAACTGTGACCTTTACAAGAAGCGATTTCTTCCCTTTCCAGCAGTTTTTAATATTTCAAGAACAGACCTCTGGTTGAGTTCACATAAAGACACCTCCCTGGATACAGATAGCCACACAAAGTTCAGTGCAAACACTTGGCTCTGTGCTGCTGACAACAAGGTTGTGTTTAAAACCCCAGCAGTTCAATAGCAGGGAGAAAGGAACACGCTGCTGCTGCAGGAGCAAGATGCCACCTTGTTAATTACTCCCTTGGACTGGGCCCTTTTCTCACCAAAGGGTTAAATATTTCAGCACAGAGCCCTGAAATTTAAGAATTTGAGACTGAGATTAGGGAGCTGGGAAATATTATCACTAAGTATCCAGCACATCCAGCTCCCTGTAAGTGTTCACAAATGAGCCCTTTGGACAGAATTTCTTCCATGTGAGATGCAACGTTTTAGCAGCAATTGAAACAAATACACATTAAAAAGGGGGGCAGTGGGGGTTGGCCTCTTTTTTAAAAAGTTTTTAATATTTGTTCTAAATTGGTAAAGGCAGTGACTGAGAGATCTGAAACAACTGGAAGAGCACTTTTCTTTTGACAAAGCAACACATTTTTTTAAATTTGCTACATGTTTGGCTTAAACATGAGAATTTGACAAGTCCAAATGCTCCCTCTACACCTATCACCTCCTGCGATTTACGTGCTGCCGTGCTTAACATGACAAAACCTAAGAGCAGGCAAACCACTCCTAGAGAACCTGTGTCAAATAAATACTCTCACTATTACTGGGCCAGACGTCCTGCAAGCTGGGATCATTATGGCAAGAACAGAAGGAATTTGTCCCTTATTTTCAATGTTATAACATGCAGGCAGTATGCAGATTTCAGAGAACTCTACTGGGCCATTAAAATATGAAATACAGGGGAAACCAGCTGCAAACTGCATCAGATAGATAGGAACAGGGATGGGTCTAATCTCAGGGCAAGAGCTGCAGCTTCCCTTAAGCATTTCTCTGCACAAACCTAGAACTGGACTTGCTGGAGCCCACTAGCAAAGTATTTCAATTTTATCCTCCCTCTTCACATACAAACAGTTTTGTATGGGTGATCATCTGTCTCCGTGAATTAGAGTTAAAAACAAGCAAATAAAGTGGCTGAAAATGATCAGCCTGCAAACAACAGATGCAGATGTGGGCTCCCTTACACTTCATTTCAGCACGTTAAAAAAATCCAACCACCAGTTTTCCACAGGACCCTGCTTGGGAAAGAGGATGGTTAATCCATGTTCCACACCTTTGTGCGTCCCTGGAGCCTATTTAACGTATGAAGCAAATGGACAATCAGCTTCCTCCTGCAGCTCCCCCACCGTGTCCAGGTGTCCAGAGAAAAGCCTCCCTGCAGGCCATCTCAATCCTTCACAGAATTTGCCATTTTTCCTCGGAGGTTCTGTGGTGACATTCACCTATTCTACTGCTATAGATAGAGGCAGAGAACAGCCTAAAGGCTCCAACCTTCATTTTAAAACAAAAGAATCACGTTATTAACATTCTTAGGTGCGATACACAAGGTTGCGATGTCTCCAACATCAAAACCTTACAATTAAAGTTGGAAAAAAAACAGCTCTTATGTTCCTTTACAAACTGGGATGCTGCTCAAGAAAGCTGTGTCAAGAGTGCACTTGAACACGAAGCTGCTCGTGTGCCTGCAGCAGCAGCTGGGGAGCTGTGGGGACAAGCCAGCAGCACGGAGCACACCTGCCCATTACTGTTTCTGTGGCAGGATGATGCACACACAAACCAGGATCAGGGGAGCAGAAAGCTACTCTAGCTCCTAACTGCATCTTGACACGAGGCAGTTTTCCTGAGCAGCCTCAAGTCACGTCCCAGCCTGAAGCAGACCTCTGCAGCTCAGGCAGCTCCAGCTCACTGCTGTCAAGGTGACAGTGACAATCATAACAAACCCCTGCAGCAAAATCTCCCAAGGCTTTGCCTGTTGGAGCCCACAGTTTTCTACTGATTGGGTTTTTTTCCATTTCTTCCTGAAAAGGGCTTCCTGATGGCTTGGCATAATTTGTTGTCCTACATATGTCTGAACAGAAGCATAATTATGCCACAAAGAGGAGTACTTTTTATGCAACAGAACAGAAGGAACACAACACATTGCATTTGGTGGAAAGGACTAATTTGAAAGACATTCAGAATCTAGAGGGCATTAAAGAAGAGCAAAATAACAAAGTGGACCTCAACTATCACTGAGCCCACTGAGATGAAAAAAATCGATTAAACACCTGCCTGTCAGTGGCTCTGCTTATTCATTTCTCTGTTTAGCAGATGAAGCAAACCAAATGAAAGTGTCTGTACTTTTACAAGTATGGGGAAACATTAAGATATCATCTAGGTTTTACTCTTTCTAAATTAGAAATGTCTTAAAATAATGCATTAGTTAGTCCAACAACATAGTGTCTTTCAAGTCCTCCAGGTAGGATTTAGAGGATGATTAACAGGTTGCAAAAACCCAACACAGTTCAGTTTGTCATCTGAAAGCTGAAGGAACCAAAGGGATTAAACAGCTTTTGGAAATGGGAATTAGATTCTTATGAAATCTTTGTCTTCTATATCCCCATGGACAAGCATTTGTAAAGATTTAAATACAGCACTGGAAGCCCATCTCCATCTCCCACCCATGGGGAGAGGGGTTTCTCCAGGTGGCTCAGCCAACCAACACAGAGAAAGGATGGCAAAGCCACAGCTGCAGTCACAGGCACCTTTCAAACAGTTCAAGTGGTCTCCTCCCACTGGTGCTGTCCTGTAATTAAAGCAGGACTGTACTAATTAGTAGGCTGCTGGACAATGCAAGCCTCTGACAGCGCCAAGCTGTTCCCAAGCAGCACCCCAATGGGGTCACTTGTGCCAGGGGGAGGGACACTGGCTATGAAAGGCTGTCCAGACCAAGGCCAGTTTTGGTACACACTCCCAACCCACACTGGGCAGGAGTTGGGCCCCCCTTGTGCAGCAGCATCCTGAGCTTAAATGAATGCTCAGTCAGCAATCACCATCACACCAGGAGCCTGGAAGGTTTCTGGAGGTAGAAAACAACTGTGGAAGTTCCTTGACACACTTGGTTCACCGTCAAGCCTTTGAACTGAAGTCATTATTTCAATAATGACATGGAACAGCTGCAGCCCACTTACCACAGCCTCCTGTACACACCTGGGAAACATCTCCATACAAAGTATAAAACTCCGTATCCAAAGTTTCAGAGATGACTGCATTAGCTTACTTTATTCATACTTGTAACATACTTCAAACTTTGATGCGGAGTTCTGCTAACTAATATCTAGTCAAAGACAAAAACCCCTAAGTCAATCCATGAAGACTAAGCAGTTCCATAACCTTCAAAATAAGTTCTTGAATGTTGTATAGTATTTGATAGCAGCTTTTTATTGGTTACAAAACCTAAGCCCATATACAAAATTAGGAACACATTTAGATGCCTCTTTGAAAGAACGTTTTAGTCTATTTTAACTGATAGTTTAAAAAAATAATAAAAACAATGCAATTTTAAACACTGTTCTGAAAACGTAAAAGTGCAGCAATATACTTTGTTTCCTTTATTAACTATGAAATGGTGCAATCCCAATCAAAAGCTGATAAGGTCACAGCAGAAAGAACTGAGCAAGCACTTTGTCCTGCCTTACCCAGTTCTCCGATGTTCACTTTTACTGTAATGCATTGAGTGCAAGAAAAAGATCGAATCTTTACAGTAGAGGAAAACTGTTGCTTCAGTATCAATTTGTATGTGATGTCTAGAATAACAGTGAGCGTAGGCTGAATTGGGTATGCATCAGTCTATATGGCATACAGGAGACTAGACTGAATTAGAAGGGGCGAAATATTTGTTCACAATAACATTTGCTGGAACTCTAATTTTACAAAAACTTTGTGACCTTACCTAACTTTGACTTTTTATTGTTTAGTTTTTTAGCGAACACCACACAGTTCCAAGATTTTAGACTATAGTGTGTGAATAGGATGCAGTTACCATATGAAGCTTCAACTCAACTTCTGGGAAAAGAAAAAAGGCACAATGAACTTCAACTCAATTTTATGTGCACAAGAGTTGAAAAATCTGAGCCACCTTAAAGAGAAATTGATTCTAAAATTTATAAAACCTATAAATAATCAGAGGCCAAACCACTATATTAAAACAGATTATCTAGCAAGTAAAAATCTTGCAGTTTAAACATACGCTTGTATCCAGCTGAGATACAAGACAACTCACTCTTTAAAGTGGCTCCACCTTGGCAGATATATATTTAATGAATGCACACCTGCTATGTGTTGTTCATCAGTGGAAAAACAGCTGATCCACAAAGCTCTGATGGCATCTGTCCTTATCTTCATCACAGTAAATACAACCCACATCCAATAACTAAATTAGTTTAGATTTTTCTATCCCTTCACATCAATGCATTGGGAAATTACACCCAGTAAACAACAGCAACAAAACCAGTTTGTGTGATAGCTTACAGAATTTCAAAATTACCGATCTTCGCCCCAGCAATACCAAAATCCCTTTGAAAGTGACTGGGTCAGGCGATTTTCCAAAAGCAATGACTTCACATACCTTATATAAAGTTATTTAATGTGCGCTGCACATCAGGTTTACGCTGAGTAACGGCAGCTTCGATACAGCCTCACACATCAACCAGTTTGTATGTTTTTAATCACATGAATAAGATTTGAGACTAACTTGTGAATTATTCTTCCAATACTCCAAGAATGAAGCTTTTATGACGCTTCTAAGTAGTTGCTGGTTTGTTGCCAACCACATCATCATAAGCACTGGTTACTAAGTAAAAAATAGTTTAAGACTAAATTACAGTAAACATGAAAGCTCCACAGTTTAAACCCAATATAAATCAACCATATCCAATTATCAATTTAAAACAGAAGATATTGACTACTGAAAGTTGAAAGCAAGATTCTTTTTAAGTAATACATTTTTGGACAGAATTTTTTTTCTACAGTCTGGGACTCTTGCTTTCAGCTTAAACAGAAGTTCAAGTCCATAACAGGTTGTAGCTCAGGTAAAATACCATGCACAGCATTTGATTACTTCAAAACAGCAGGAACACACAGGCTGAAGTGAGTGGTCAAATAGGGCTCGCTGTTCTCAAAAATTAGGTATAATGGCAAAAGCTTTACCAGTCCAAATCTACAGTTCATTCTCCAACCCTGGTTTTCTGAGGCAGTTAATGAACACACATCAATTACTGATAGCTGAAGTAGTTTTTTTGTTTGTTTTAAACTTAAGTGTTTAATCAATTGCCAAGTGTTGTGTTTTTATAAGTTACTTTTATTTCAGTTTCACCAATGAAATTCATTTGGCTTGCATTTTTGAATCTATTCTTCCACGTAAAGTTTATGAAAATATGTTTGTGGAGGACGATGATGGAGGCTCAGAGCAAACTGGGCCCCTGTAAAGTCTTCCAAAATGTATGCATCATACCAAAGTGTCTTGATCCACAGCGCACCATTTTCCAAAGAAGCTACTTTTCCGTGGAAAGCCAATGTGCCACCACTATGGAATATTCTTAACAAAACTGCAGATTGCGGTTGTCAGCATGTGGCACCAGGAAAAAGGCAAAAAAAGGTAGTTGGGACTGTTAAAAAGAATTCTGAAACAGTTTAGGAGATCATGCATATGCATTTACAGTCCATGTGATAGTGATGTTTGGCAACTGCAAAGTGACCAATACATGGCTTGCTTTAGAAGCATCAAAACGAAGAGACGTGTGTGTCTTGGAGCCTTTTGTTTCTTCACTTGGTAGCCATCTGGTGGTGCTTCGTACTGGTGTGGGACAAGAGAAGCTGCACTTTTTTTGAACTTAAAAATTAAATTCTTTTGTTTGAAGGTTGGCTGTTGGGTCGAAGTTGTAAGTACCTCCTTGAGTGGCTTCAGGAATGAGACTGGGGTCTTCATCAATCTGTAAAACACAACAGCACGAACACATGAGAGGCCCATTTCTTGCCTGATTGGGTATACACAGAAGAAATTCACAAATGTTCCTGTTTTCTTTGTTTAAATATTATTGCAATAAAATCAGATCAGTTTTTCCAAATCAATTCCCCAAATGTGTTTAAAAAGAACAACACAACTCTGTTCTAATACATTAGGGAAACAGAAAATTGTAATGGTTAGGGACAGCGCGCTGCTGTTTGGTCAAAGCAGTTGCTATTTTAGCTGTGCAGTTTAATTTTCAGTGCCAATTTTTAGTACTTCTAGAGTTGGCTAATCACTAGTTGTGGATTCTAAAATTAGTTTTGTACTTTCTCCCATTTTCTTTCAACATGAAAATACATTTTTAACAGCAGCTGATAGAAATACTTATATAAAGCTTAAAAGAGTTCTTAGAATCTCCTATCAGAATTTGAAGAATTTAGAACTACTCATTTCAGAGCAGTTTTATATAGGTCTCATAAGCACAATCTGAATTTGTTTTTAAACCAGAAGTACTTCATTGCACTATGGATACATAGGGAAATGGATCAGCAGCCAACTTCACCCAGCTTCCTCAGAGCTGTTAGAATTTAGGTATTTACAGCCTCAAGGAATAGCAAATAACATGGTCAGTAGCAACAAAATGCACAACTTCAAACCCAACCCATCCTCCTGCAAATCACCAGCTGCACTGATCTCTGAGCCTCATTTGAGACCGCGTCATTCTGAAGCAGGAAAGAGCCCTTGTGTGTGGGGGGGTCTGAACACCTTTCTGAGACCTGGCCTTGCAGTAGTGCACACATCAGAACTGACTCACCTAAAATCTCTCTTTACTTTGGATGACACTGTCTAAAACAGGGGGAGGAGATTAAGGCCTTTTGTGACAGCAATGATCTACACATCATGCCCAGACTGAGTCTGGTTTCAGAATGTTTTGCAAAACCTTTTTGTTTTGATAAATTAGCACTTCTGCCTTCTGCAGGGATACTACAAAGTAACCCCACCTAAGCTCACCTGCCTTTAACACAAGAAACTGACGTCAGGAAGCTGTTAGTGCTGTGGTAAAGTACAGGCTGTGCACTTTACAGGGCTCAGCAAAGGAACAGATGGGATTAGCAATGAAGGGACATCAAGCAGTAAGCAACAGCTCATGAGAATACAGAAGATCCTGAAGTGACAGAAGGCAAGAACTCTCCTGGACAGTCCATCTTAACACTGCCAATCAGGCTAACATAACCAATAATCTCTGGTTTCCCTGGGGCAATTATGGAAGTTCTACTATTTTGAGTTTCAGAAACTCCAGAAAACACAGTAACAATATAATAATCTGAAGAAAAGTCCTGTTCTTGAGTAAAGGAGGTGTATTCAGCCCATTAGGCATAGATTAAATTGTGTTAATGTAAGAAGTAAGTGCACAAAAGGGAGTACTAACCTCAACAGGGATATTTTTCCACCCACATCAACCGGACTGTGCTCTTCAGGTAGACACAGGAGTTTTAGAGTCTCTATGGAAACTCTAAAACACTGCTCACAGAATCACTGCAGGCATAGGGAACTTTTCACATATCTTAACCTCTGGTGACTAACTTCCCAACCACATGATGGGCCCACAAATTGAAAATCACTGAGTCCTGAAGTTAGAGCTGGCATTTGGAAAGCTCAATTTAAGAGAAGAACTGAAAACATAATTTTGCTAGGCTGTAGAACTACAGACACCCTGGACAGCCTAGAAAAGATCATTTGTCTTTGACTGCATGTTGAAGTGCTCCTCAGGAACTCACAAGCAGCCAGTACCAGGAGGAGCTAGAACCAGAGGGTCAAAATACCTATTCTGTGTGAACCAAATATTGGATGGTCTGGATCAAACAGTTGCAGAAAGTTTTGATTTTTTTTTGATCTTTACACTGCAGAATCCAAACTGAGCAAACAAAGAGCTGAAATACAAAAAATTATCTGAAAGTAAGGATCTGCTGCCCCTTGCAAAGACTGATGTATGAGAAAATAAAGAAGAAAATAAAAATGAGAGTCAGAGAACTGTTTAGATTCTAATCACAAGTAATTATGTGTCAATCTGAAAAAATGAAGTGAGCACTGATCAATTTGTCAGACAAAACTAGAGAACTCCTCTTGATTTTACTGAAGAAAGGTCCTGATATTGAGAAACTCTTCAAAGACTTTAAATTGAGGGAAACTACTGAACAAGGACCAGGAAAACTGACTTTGGAGATAATGTTTGTTTGTGACCACAGGAACTGAGGAACAGTGACAATGTACTTACTAAGCATATATTTCTCCACCTTTAGCATACTTACATCATCACCAGAGAAATATTGATCTATAATTTCAAATGCTAGTTTATAAATGTCTTCATTCTCGTGCTGTTGCAAGGCTTCGATTTTCTCTAACCCTGAATAAAAGAAAATAGAGAATAGTTTTGTAGATCAAACCAGAGTTACTGACTACTTAAAAAAAATAAGAAAAACGATTCAACATTACTACTCAAACACACTAGAAAAGATGTACCTAAGTTTGAAAATATGATAGCAGCTATCTTGGTCCCTAAGAGGAAAGAGAAGTACTTTGCGAACTTTACATGACAGGGAATATTCCATTTTATGAACAATGGATAATGGAGTCTTCTCTTTGTTTAGATGAAACTCTTATTTTTTAAAACTCCTGTCTACTACGTAACTTTTGGATTAGTCATTGGGCTTCCATGTATCCCCAAAAATAAGTGGCTACATTTGTGCATTGCCTGTAAGTTTAAAACAGCAAGATGACAAAGCAGCTAAAACACCAGTCCAATTTTCAAACTGGATATGGAATAACACAAAGGAAAAGCTTCCAGTGCATTATGTTCTTCAGTATCTCTTTATTATAATACATTAATTAGCATATGTTACAACTTTGATTGTCATCTTGAAAAGACTCCCCATCCTGCTTTGGTCTGTAATGAAATTATGGTCCTAAAACTGCTTCCAAGGCAATGAACTAGAGCAAGAATTGTGTGTTTTACCACAGGACAAAGTATGTGCAATTATCAAATGAAAAGAATTACAATTCTCATTGAAACCTAAAAAATACCTAAACTACAGAAAGCTTCTTCAACAATTGTCTCTACACAGCCATCTCCAAACTGAAATAAACAGGAAAAAAAAGTAATGTCTCTCATTAAAAGTCTCTCTTGTTTACTCAAATAGCCCATGTTAAGTAACACTGCAGTAAACATCAATAGCAGCAAAGGGAAGACAGAATAGCATCCAGCCAGTTAAATGTTTTAAAAGCCTAGTAAGCTCTTACCTCCACACTCTTCTATAATTTCAGCTATTGTACTAGCCTCATCACCAGCCATTATCAGGATGTTTTTTAGGCCATCCAGCACCACCTGTACCACTTGAGAATCCTTTACTGAGAGTAGATTGCAGAAAGGTGGGATTACATTTTGTTGTACAAGGTATTCAACCTAAATAATCAGAAACAAAAGAAAAGCTTTCAACATTGTGCTCCTTACACAAATGGCTGCATTTGCAACATTTTAGTGACAGCTTGAAGTTGCACTATACATACCTGATCTTTTCTCCCACTTATTGTCAAATTGCTAATTGCCCAAGCAGCTTCCTTTTGTGTCCCAAAGTCCCCCTGAAAAATAAAATTCATAGCTCATTAAAATCAGCATGGAAACATCTGTCAAACTTATTAAAAATCACAAACTCCTCATGTCAGATTTATAAAAAGAGGATGACAACTTGCATAGCTGATAGCTTGACTGACCTTAGCCAGCTGGTGTATGATCATGGGGATTAACCCAGCATCTATTACAGCCTGAACTTGTTGCTGGTTTCCTGCTGTGATATTGGAAAGGAACCAAACTGCTTCCTACAATGGGATAAAGCAAAAAAGCAAAGCACTTTTAAAACTAGTCAGCAGATAAAAAAAAAGAACTCAACCAAACCTGACTACCTCAAAACCTAAAATCATACCATGAGCAACCACTAAACAGACCTCCTCCTCAGTAGCACTTGTAGCACACAAACTTTTATTGCAATGTGAAAGACAACAGGCAATCAACGTAGAATTAATATGATTGATTCACAGGGCCAGATTCTCTCTCACACAAGGAATGTCTCCATACACCAGGAGTAATACTGATGTAAACCTTATATCCATTTTGCACTGCTGGAGTCACAGACTGGCTTTAAACTTTCAATCACTTTTATGAGGAAAATAGGAAAACTGGTAGAACATAATAAAAAAAGGACTTGTCCTGTAATCCTACTACTGACAGCTTAGTAGTGTCTTTCTGCTATAATGAAAGGAAGACTCCACGTCCCACTTTCTTTGTTTAACATGAAGTGGTGTCCACAAATCTCATTGAAGTATCACAAATGGCATGCCATCCTGTGACTTTTCTCAGCAGTTACTCCTTCAGAAGGTTCAGCAATGTAGCTACCACCTATCTCATGGCAGTCATAAATGCCCAGTTACAAAGGGGGATACTTGTCATGACAATCCAGAACAATCCATCTTTAAAAGGCTCCAATCTTAAGTAAAAATGTGGCAAGCAGGCAATTATGAAGCACTGCAGGAAAAAAACATGGGTTCCCCTTTTTTAGGGCTATGTATCTTTTTTTGCTTTATTTTCTTTATATTTCTATTTGCCTCTCACAATATAGACTTGAAACAAAACTCAAAGCATTTCTGGATTTTTTTTTGTACAGAAATAATTTCTTGGCATTCAAAAGAGTTCATCATTCTTTTGTAAGAGTTAAGAGGGCAGGCAAAAATAAATCACATCAGTTTGACTGTCAAAGATAACTGCTTCAGAGATCTTTACAGATGACAGCGCCTGAAGAAACAGATTCTTCACAAATAGATTTCTCCTCAATGGTACACTATATGGGGGACTCATAATCCAAACAAAAAAGTCAGACCATCTTTGCAGTGGAGGGTGGCACAATGACTTAAAAAACCCAGATAACATGAAATACAGCTCTGGAAAAGGAGGCACTGATCACTTCCATCAAACTCTCCTTATTCCACCCAGTCCTTGCAGCAGTGAAGTTATTTCTGCCAAAAGGAAGGAGATGAAATGCAGAGACAATTTTAGGAAAGGACAGTGATACATCCTCCTTCCCTGAAGGTGAAGATGAACAAGTGAACAAACTTCACTATGAAAAGGTGGAGTGGGAAAACTGGATCAGTCTTATGCAACTAATTCACTGGACTCAACTAAAATGATGAAAAACTATAACTGAAGTTTATAAACTAGTTATAGTTATAGTTATAAACTATAACTGAAGCCAGTTACTCGCTTTGCAAATGAGTAAAAGTTATGTCACTTCAAAGCAAAACCCTTCAGTCCTCCCAGAAAGCACAAGGCATCAACACCAATGCATGGATACTCACTATGGCTTTCTGGTTTCAGCCCTAATTAAGCTCCAGCCTCAAAGGCTGCATCTTTATACAAAACTGCTCACATGCCAAAAATAATAGCTGTAGGAAATTCTTCTTGTAATATTCCACAGGCTACTGTTTTATTTCTTAAAAACATACTAAGTTAGAAAGAAGCAAATCATACCTTGTTTATCTTCTCTTTTGGATGCGTCAGGAGATGCGGGAAATAAGACAAAACATCACAATTGAGAACAACTTGTGTCTGCTCATCAGTACCAGTTACTATGTTGCCTACTGCTCTCAGTGCTGCTGTCTGAATATCCAAAGTGGGAAGGAAAAAAAATTGCATGTTAAAGACATTGGTGTAACTTATGAAACAACAAAGATCATTTTAAGATGTCTCTTTATAAAAACAGTTTGCAAAATATAATTTAGCACTTCATCCTCTGAACTACATCATGGGTGTAAACAATGGGTATTGTTTCATCAAAAGACACAGTACATCACAGAATAAATGCACAGCTTTGCAGTGCAAAGATTAGAACCTAAGATAATATTAAAACCTTAGAAGATTAATTCATCATGTACCTGATCTGTGTTACAATTCCAACAACAGCTTCTAGGCTCTATGTCTGCTGAGGTTGCTCACCTCTCCCATTCAGCTCCCCACTAGGGCGTTCAAAACCTCATGACTACTTACTGAGTCTCAGGTGATTTCAGAAACAGACTTTACATCTTTATGTATTGGTCAGTAAATGCTTTACATGTGACAGAATACTGGAGAGACTTCTTTCATCAAGTGAACAGGTCTGACAAATTTCAAGACAGCCAAATCTCATCCAAAAGTACAAACTAAACAAACATGTCAAATGCACAGATACACAGAAGAGCTCCCTATTTCAGCGAATGGTTCATAAAAAACCCAGTACACATTAAATAACTTTTAGTTTCATACTGTCTTCAAAATTAATCAAGTAAGCTCAGTAAACCTTTCACACCTAATTACAAATTTACTAAAAGGACTCAGCATTTACAAATATTTCCATACTGTAAAGATTCCAAAATGCTGATTTCCATGAGCTATACAGATAGAATATGCACAACCATGTATGCAGCACCGGAAAGAGTGCATATTACTTGAGTTCTGGAAAACACAAAATCTGTTGTCACTAAATATTTTAGGACTAGAAAAGGAAGGTATCTTCCATAGGCACATAACAGAAGTTAATGTTTAACCTGACACTTCACTTAAAACTGTGTTACCACTGCTTTGCTTGAGCTTTCTTTTTACTATTTTTCCCCAGTGTAGGTAACATTTTTTCTTCAGTTTTACCTGAACAAAATGTAGCTATAAATGCTCATCTCACTAATCCCACTAATAAATACTCTAAGGCACAAATTTTTAGCAAACAGCATACAAAGGACTATTTAAGTATAACTGAATCAGACTTACTTGAACTTTAACCTCCTGATGACTCAGAAGGGGAACTAGAAAAGGTACAACTCCTGAATCAATCACCATTTGTATCTGTTCGTTTCCACCATCTGTTAAGTAGGACAAAGCCCAAACAGTGTCCACAAGAATCTACAAATTGGAGAGAACATGGGTTACACGTTGAACAGAAAAATATGTATAACGAAAGCTTAATTTAGTGAACAACATTCCACTTATCTGGAGGTGGAGAGAGGAAAACATGCAATTTAGTTATAGGAAAAACTTAAACATGATTATGATGAGACCTAATCAGTAATATGTTAGATTATTATGTAAAACTATGAAAACCAGGGCTATTTGTTCCATCAGAGTAATTTCTCAATTATGTCCTCTCAAATTCCTTTTTAATTAAATACCACATTTTGGTGCATACAGTGACAGTATATATCATCTCACAAAGGTAAATGGTTGGGCTTAATTTCCAAGATAGACAACCAGCTCAGTAAGTAGTTATGCTAGTAACTTTCTGAAGAAAATACCAATACAGCCTCCTTAGCATAGTTGTAATTTGTTATCTGTGCTATCTTATGATTATGGAATACATGAATTTCCTTAAGTTTTTAATCCATGTGACATCTTAGCATTTCTGATCCATATTGCAGTTCTAAAGTGAAACTGCAAACAAGTCTGGATGTATGCCTTTTCCTGCCTTCATATTAAGAATAAAAAACACAGCAAGGGAAAGGAGTTCTTATACCAACTGAAGAACGAGCAACTATTGTAATGTGGCAACTGTTGAAGTGTTCAAGCAAAGCAAAACCCACAGAGAAATGCCTATCATGCAGGGCCATCTGATAATCTTAAAATAAAAAAAAAAAGTCACTGATGACTTGATATGCATGATTAGAAAGCCCTCAAAAATAGACAGGTAGAAAAGTTAGTCACTGAACGGTAGTTCCTGAAGCAGAAACAAAGCCAGCAGAGAAGGATATCACATTACATAGAGAGGATGCTAGGAACTGCAGGAAAAGAAATCTGGACCCCACTAAGGACATAATCTGTTGAGATACCTAGATCTAGCCTACTTTAAAAACAGATACCCATTTAAAATTTCCAGCTATGAGAACAGCTGAATACTGCACTACTAGAACATAGGAAGGACTTCAGAGTCCTGACCCACAGGCTGCTGCCACCAGCTCCGGATGCCAGCCAGCACAGCCCGAAGGCTTTCCTGCCACAGCCTGCTGCTGCCCTCACCTCCTGTGCCGCAGGACAGCAGAACGTGCTGCAGTGGAGCCACTATGGCAGCAGAAGCAGTGAGAGATGGTGCCTGACCAGTTTGCTGCCCCATAGCCCTGCTGGTGATGAGAGCAGCAGCCGCCAGAAGTGCTCACAGGACTGTGGGCTGACCTACCTGCATCACTGACTCATCTCCAAAGATAGGTTTGCTGCTCCAGTACGGAGAGGCTGGGACCAGACTGGTACCTCCAAACTACCACCTGACTCTCAGGATCAAAATGACAGACACCCTGATTGAGATCAGTCAAAACCTGGCATCACAGTTTCATACCTACATCAATAAGCTCTCATACAATTATTGCTTGCAAAAAGCTTTAAAATTTGGCAGGGAAGAAGAGCCTACAGGTTAGAAGTATATTTGTTTTTGCAATGAATTCTGTTCAGCTTTGTCCAAATTACTCATTGAAAAGTCACCATGTGCTGTCTCCCACTCACATTACACTGGGAAAACCCTGGCAAAATCCCAGCTTAAACTGTACAAATATTTTGTTGAGACAAGCTCACTTCACCATTAAAAAGGCAGCAGAAACACCGCTACTTAGTTGAACAGCGTTCAACTAAAAAATGACAGTCCCACCAATCTTATGCTTTATTTTATCCCCAAACCCAATACAAGGGATCAATTCCTTCTTCCCTAAGCTAAAAGATCACTATAGGGATTACGAAGTCCTGATAAAAGGAGGAGAAAAGCAGCTCAGTAACCCTCAGTTACACAGATCTTTGTTCTGAAGTCCCAGTATATAAGGCTTCATGAGGTAAATCCACTCCCTAGGACATTACTTGGAAAAATACAGGTAAACTCATGAATGAGGAATGTGGGAAATACTGAAGGTTTAGTATTAAAAACATGAAGGTTGTCAAAGGTGCCACAAAACAATAGTTTATTGCTGTTTGTTTAAATATATTTTATATGCAATTTCTTTAATTAAATGTTGCAAAGCCAGGCACCAAACAGGTTACAGAAGTCAGGCTTACCCTTATGATCACAATATTTGATTGGACTGATACATAGAATTACAAGTAATTTTTTTTACATCTATTACATATCATCTATGCAAAATTATAAATTGGGGCAGAATTAAAGTGCAGCTGATGGTAAAGCTGGCATTTTAATTGTCTAGTGTTCAATTCAAGACAGGATTTTTTAATGCTATTTCAAATGTACAGGATAAAAAATGCCACCTTTTACAAAAGGTATTTCAGAAATGGTATTTTCACTTTCTTTTTCATGCTCTGAATGACTACAAGCACATTAGTCTTTATATTTAATTATGCATTTATCACTTAATTACACATAAATTAACACACAAACCCAAGTTTACTACCTTAACACAATCCTGCAGCATTAACTTTCTAGAGAAAACAAAGAATCTGAATATCTAGAACTTTAGAAATTACTTACGTTTATATCTGTATGGTAAATGAGAACACACAATGCTGGCAAAATCTGAAAAGAAGTCCATCAGTCATTACAGTAGAACAAAATTGGTTGTAAAATTATGAATCCAAGTATTGCAATCACAAAGCTTATCTTGAGTCTGCTTTAGTATATTGTAATTACACACATTCCAGTAGCTGGTCATTCCCTCTAAGTATGTATAAAAATATCTGTATTAGCTGTATTTCAAATTTGTGAAAATATGAAACAGTACTATATTCCAGACACAGAATGTAGACTGTATTTTGAGGGAAAACAAGCAAATAACACAGATAAGTCTCCCTGCTGTTATTTTAAAAGCTTTGTTATCACACACAAAAATTATTAGCCCAATATCAATTTATAAACCTCTATGATTAAAGTTTAATTTTCTATAATCACATATGGATAACACTGGGCTGTGATAAAACTGCCTTGAACAGAGTGTTTTATTTAGTAAAGCATTACTTGTAAAAGTTTCCCTGTTTCTCTGCTCAATTTTTAAAATTTCATTGAAGTTTAGCTGTTAACAGTAACACACTTCACATGGCTTCAAAAATTTTATCTATACTTTTGAATTTATCTTAAAATCAAGAACTTTACTTACAATTACAGTTCTAGTTAAATAACTCCATTTTACTAACTGTGCTGACCCTGTCAACCAAGCATTTGCTCTGTTCACCAGTTTAAAAAGATTTTCAGAATTTCTGCTCAGGTTTGGACTTGGCACTGACTGCATGTGCACACTGAATTGACACACAAACCACACTACATGCCACAAGTTACTTACACTTGCTCTTGCTGAAAGTAATTACATTTGAATTCTTCTACGTATAGAATCACACTGTAGCTTTTTTTTTAGTGAAAACATATAACGCTGAGTATTTGAATGCTTTCTAATGTGTTCGTTTTTTGTTGTATAGCTCATCACTTTAGTCTTACCCAGATTCAGACGTTACAAATACCTTTAGTACAGCTGTAGCAAGAACCACCAAATTGGTCAAATTATTTCATCTAACAAATGGCAGAGTGGCACAACACATGTGCAGTGACAAAAAACATGCGAAAATTCATAGTATGACAATGTAAAACATTTGGCCTTCAGCCCAGAGTATAAAACATTATCTGTCTCATAATTCTTTATTTACCTCCTGAACTGTCTCCATAGGCGGTGGGGGGTCCTTATTCCTGCAGAGATTTACAATGACCCATGTGACGTTCCGAAGGAAGGTGATGGGAATGGAGGGATTGATGAAGGACAGAAGAGGTTTGACAACTCCCAGTGATATGACATAATCTCTACACTGAGGACCATCACCTACGGAAATGAAAATTGTTGCAAAAGAAATTACATTAAAAATGGAAAATCTTGAAATGTATGCAATGACATGTTGGGATACTGAAATTCTATGTTTCCTCACCAATAGTCTACTACTAAAAGGTCATATTTAATTAAATATACATACGTAAAGTTATGTATGTATATTTTAGGAAACACAAAATTTATCCTGTTTATATTTTTGATACTATTATTTAGAAAAAAACCAGGAGGTATGTATGTAATTCTGGCCATATTATATACTTTTAAAAAAATTGTATCAAGACACAGAATTCAGAGGAAACATAGTCTCTTATGATAATGCCAATGTTCAAAAAGTCAAGTTCTCAAATGAAATGCTCCCTGAATTCAAGTCATCAAAATAAGAACTTACCTATAATATTTCCAAGAGCCCAGACAGCTTGCTCACAAACATTTTGGTGTGGTGAATGAAGTAGTCTCAAGAAGAGGGGTACTGCATCTGCAGAATGTAAAGGCTGGATTTAATATTGGACCTTGGTATATGAGCAACATTTTCACTGATTTACACAAAACACATTTTCCACCATGCCTTATACATGTTTCTATTATGAAGAGTGCACAAAACCTGAGTTGAACATTTCTATAAATATCTAGAGAAGGGAAAAATAGACTTGAGAATATAATTATTAATCAACAATGCTCTCCACATTTAAACATTTCCTTGTGTTTCTCAAAGTGACAGGCAGACCCTCAAATACGCAGGTGTGAGGTTGCATGTCCTGGTAATTCAGATTTTCCAGTTATCCAGGATCACAACTCATACCAAGCAGAATGACATGCCTACTTGTGCAAACGTGCTTCATATCTTGACTTCAAGAAAATAGCTTCCTCCCAGGGGGTGGCTATAGTTAGTTTCCATATGCAGTGAAGATTTACATCCATCTGCCAGTCCCAAGACATGTTTTAATTTGCTCTTATATAATGCCAGAAACATACCAAATTAAGGAAGTGGTACTGATTTTAGATATCATTCTCTGTGGAATTAAATATATTTGATAGAGCTAAGGAACCATCCCACTACTATTCCCATGCACTGTTTTCCTTTAAACAACCCATACTGTTTGAAAGACAGTGATTTGTGCAGCAATTTTTTAAATCTATATATGATCACACTCATCCTATAGTCTGAATAAACTAGATCAATTTATATACTGTTAAAGAATATTTTTTCTTGCAGAAATAGCTTCACAAAGTTTTAAAAAATTCAACACAGTTTGTGAGCAACTGTGAATCAATACTGTGTTGATAATGTAAAGTGATAATAAGACAAAAACCTCTGATGTATTTTCCTGAAAAGTACAGAGCAATGAAGAATAAAGACAACCTAAAATTCCTTCCCCACCCTAGATGAGTGATTCAGCCATTGCCTATAACTGACAAGCAGGGACAGCAGCACACTGTTGCTTAAGAACACTCACTCTTGTAATAATCATCCCACTACCATTAGCTCAAGTGGAATATTTTAGCTTCCTTCTCAGCAATTACTGAGATTACAATTCAGCTATATATGCATTCAACGTTTTTCAGAGAAGAGGGTCAACTATGTAGTTTATATTACACTGCAATCCTGGTATGCTTTCAAAACCAGGAATGAAGCTACTTTGTAATAGCACTCAGGCAGGAGGACAACCTGAGAGAGCATGAGTTGAGGTTATCTGACCTACCACTCGCAAAAAATTATTCCTGCTCCAAAGTGGCTCCTGCCAAGAGCTGTTCTGTGCATATAGTACTTCTCTTTTACTGGGCCTTCCAAGTACCATCTGTCCCTCCTGATTGCAGGATGCTGCCTTCTTTTGTATTAAGGCTGCATCAGCCTCTTCTGTAGCTGCAAGGGTCTATTACTTTGTTTCCTCAAACCTTCCTTATCTAAAGGGAGAAGGGCTGGGAGACTCTTTTCCCTTGGTCAACCTCCCAGTCAAAGCAGCAAGACTTTCAGACTAAACTTCATCTGTTTTCTCTTCATGAGTAAAATGCTTTTTGATTCTCTGAAGTCACTTAGCACATTTTCTTCTTTTCAAGCATTAATTAAACAGATTTTGAGAGAAATATGTCCCAACTTAAACTTCTAGAAATTGGTCAGGTCACAACAATGCTTTTAGTTGTGCTGTATATACTTTTATTCTACTTTTAATTTTTACTTTGAGATTTTTTCCTACAAAGGTAATACTATAAACATCCTTTCTGTTAGCTTCATTCAAACAGGACAACATTGTGGAACACGAAAAAGAAAGAAAACAATGACTAACCAATGAACAAGTTGAGAAGGAAGAAAAAACTTGGGAGTAGATTTTCAAAGGTACTTAGACACCAGAAAAGCAATCTAAAAACAGAGGTGTCCAAATCACATCAGGAATTTTTGAAACAAATTCAAGATTTTTTTTTTTTTTTTTAAAGCTTTTGGATTTTTATCTAAAGCTCATTTTGGTAAGATAATTTTATCCAAATCTTATTTTGGAGGATGATAATAATAATAATAATAATAATAATAATAGTTGTTGTTATTCTATTGCTCCAATACCTTAACTATATAGAATACAATAATTGTTCAGTTATTAGCCATGAAAACATACAAACCAGCATTTTAATTTGAAAGGCAGGTTCATACACTTAAAAAAAAATCAAATAACTAAGTCACCATTTTCCCATATAAAAATGAGAATGAGTAAGTCAAGATAGTTTATTATATATTTGCTTATCTACAATCTACTGTTTAATGAAAACATATTGTATTTAGCATAAAGGTAATTGTTTTAAGATAAGTATGCTGATCCATAAAAGCTACAGATATAATCCTGAAAGTATTATTTGATCAACTTATCTCCAATTGACTTTAGAGTTTCTTTCCTTTCTCACTGTCTGGTCAAACAAGAAACAAAAGCAGCACAACTAACTTGTGTGTACAGGAGAGACTAATCATACAGATAAGGAAAAGATGGTAATTTTCTTAACAATGTATTTAGAGACGTGTAAGCTTATATAACTCTATTTTAAAAACTTTAGTAAGATTTATGAACACAGCTTTGAGGCAGAAAGAATTAATTCCTAACTTAAGTGTTAGCCACAGAGCAATTAATGGCACATGATTTCAGAAATCAAACCAAGAATGAGAAACTGCTTAGATTTTTGTCATAGTTATTGTATCATCTGTCATCCCCTATCTCTTCTTTATGGGAAAATCCTGTCTGGGATCCTTAACATTAATTAACATTAATTGCTAGTGACAAGCAGATAAATGTTTAAGAGCAAACACAGAAATCTTCGATAAATTTTTAGGACAAACATGTATTTATTACTTCGATGGTATTGATAAGAAATGGCATTAGTTATCCAAATACTTTCTTTTTCCCCACAGTATCCACTCCCGCTGCCTCCTCCCCAAAAAACCCAAAGCTGCAATACTTACTCGACTGTACAACAGCTTGAGTCTGTGCCGAGGTGCCTGATGCTATGTTAGTCAATGCCCATGCAGCTTCAAATTGTAATGAAGGACTGTAATGAAATACCAGTAAGTTGAAACATGATCTGAAGACTATTTTATGGTTCATTTCAATATTACTAGCTGTATCTATCTAACATACTCTACATTTAGGCAGTACTGCTGGGCTAAAATTTTAAAAACCCCAACATCTAAGCCTGAACTTTTCAGGGGAAAAGCTATAAGAAAAAAGGGATCTTGCATTCTGTGACCTCTTGTAAACCATCCATCATTATGAATTAATATTAGCATTAAAAAAACCAAAAACGAACAAAACCAAACAACCAATTAAACCTGATTCTTCCAACATTACATTCCAGACCAAATGCAAGCTGGTGGATTGGATACAGATATTTTTCTGAACCATCACAGACAGGGGAAAGATCTAGAATCAGTATGAAAAGACAGCATCACACCTGATTTATTAAATACAGATAAAATGAGTTACAAATGTCATGAAAGCAGGAAGAACATCTCTTCCAAGATGTCTGTCAACTGTTGTCTGTGCCAACAGCAGTTTAGTAAAACAGTTTGCATGAAAAGTGCTGTTCAAGCAAATACTGAAAGTTAAAGAGTTCTACAAGCTACACAAGATTTTACAGCCTACAGTCGTTAGCACAACTGTAAGTGTCTGGATTTAGGAAGAACAGAGAATATTTATATCAGGTGACTGTTTCATTTCCATAGGTTTTGTGTCTTTATCAGTCGTATTTTATATATAGTCATAAGTACATGCTTATTTTAAAATTCTTTGTGTATTAATTTCAAAAGCAATTTGAGGATTTAATGGGGATGGGATTGCAAAAGAATTAAACAGGAGGTAAAAACAAATTGTACCTGTCAGCAGCTACCTCTAAACCTCTAAATAGTAGGAGCAAATGCATTAAAGCTCTAGTTTTAGGTTAAGTCCTTTTTTCTTTCTCTCGTGGTAAGTTTTCAAGTATAACATGAACAACAGCTTTAATGATTTGTTATGCAAAATCTTTTCAGAGTTTAACTCTGCTAAATATTATATAGCAATCACGATTAAAAGGACTTTAAAAAAAACAGAGTTCAATTCTGAAAGATTTATTAAACATTTACAAGGGTAAATCATACAAAAACTAGCAGAAGATTCAAATTAAAAGAATTTGCAAAGCACTGAACCATCTACTTCTAGAGCAGACAAGCGTTCATGACCCATTTTAAAATGTCTTCCTGATTTGAATGTTATTGTCAGATGCCTTCTAAGCAACTGTTTTGTTAAACAAGCTGGAAAAAAAAATCCTACTTGCAGTTTGTAGTTTTGCAGCCATCAAAATATTCCAAAAATACCAAACCATATTTTTGAAGTTCCTAGCTCTCATAGCTGCAGAAATAACACTGAAGATGGAAATACTATAAATACATTCATGTCTGCCTGAGATCAAAGACATGCTAAAATATTTACCTCAATTGTGTTAACCCCCATCTATCTGAATCAGGGGCTGAAGATTTGTTGAATATGGCACGTTTTGTTTCTTACATGTCATTAAATGCTTGCAGCTATATGCTCAGTGTTCTCTATCTTCTTTACTGAAGCTCTTTGTTTTCCTATAAAGACTCAGCATGCCCACCATGTTCTACCATCACATAAGAGAGCAGCAGAGAGTCAGAAGGAAACACACCTTGCAGTGAGAAGAAACCAGGAACTTAAGCTAATAATCGTAATGGAAAAGACAAATGTATTCTGGAAAAGACCCCTGTTCACAACCAGGCATGTTCTCTGCCTTCCTGCAAACACACACAACAAATCTGTGGCAGGTTTCTTAAGAACAGCTGGTAAAAGGCTGAAATATTCAAAACCAATGAGAAATGTAATAAGGTTTTCACCATTAGCTGGAAAAGCTCGACCAAGCTCTGAAAAATTAAATGACATTTCAGTGGCAGAATAAATATTCCTGGAGAATTTGTGATTTATCATCATGAATGTGATCCACTTGTCAGATTGTATGGTGCTGCAATCCTCAGATTAATTTAAAACAATGATCTTTTTTTTTTTTAATGCAAACTTCCAGTAACAGTGAAGATTTTTAAAAGAATACTTACTTATCATCCCTTTCTAGGCATTTTACCAAAATTGGTAAAATTCCAGATTTTATTAAGTCATCAATAGGTGGATTTCTGTCACTGGATAGGAGTTTTCTGTGAAATCAAAAGTAAAAGTAAGTAACTTTCATAACAAAAAATGTGTATAAATTATGTTTCTGTATCTTTCTTTATTTTTACCTTGCAGCTTGGACAGCACTCAGTTGGATCACTGGGTTGTCACTTGTAGCGTTCTGAAAAAATAATTGTAAAACCCAGTAAAAATTAAAAATGCACAGAACACACCCTTCTAGTTAAAAAAAAAAAAAAGTTAAACATAACATACCTGCAGTATAGCTTCTAGTGTTACATTTTGCTTGAAAAGAAAAAAAAAGTTTTAGTAATTTTGCTGATAAATTATAGCTTTCTTAAATATTTAATACAAGTAAACTTATTTTAACAGTGTATCAGTTAATAAATTTGCTTTCAAATAACTGCAAGATAACAGAACACATTATTTAGAGACACCACCAAAGTTTTAAAAATAATTCCAGAATCAAAGAACTTACTGCTTTGAAGTCAGCATCAACATCAGAATCTTCTAAGCTTTCCTCTTGAGGAACATTTCTTTTCTTCAAAAGATGTTCATCTCTTTTGTTCTGTAAAGAAATGACAAAAAATAAAGCCACTTTTAATGTGTATTAGTACAGGGTGGTGATACACAATGGACCCTTTCAACCTCTAAGTATAGATAAGGTTGCCCTTTTTTTAAGGCATTTTGTAACTGCAAATAGAATTTGCAGTATTTTAGCTGTAAGAATCTGGCAGCTTGCTAATCAGACAGATCTATGACAATCCATGACATTTGAATTAATTAAAACTTACAGTCTGGGGATCAGTTTTCTAACAGGCATTCACAATACTCATAGCTCTGCATGGCATTAACATTTAGCCATGCATAACAGAAATTTTTTCAGTGTATTATTTTTCAGCTAAACCTGTTTTGAAGCTCCCTGGTCACATCTATTTGTACTTTCTGTGTAAAGCAGCATGCTCCATGCACACTGGCACTTGCAGTATTTCCCACTCACAATCTTAGCCTAATTTCTGACTTAAAACAAGACACCCTCCAGTCTTAGCTCCTTTAAGGAATAATAAAATAATAAAATTATCCTTTCAGTAGTAAAATACCCATTTAATATTCCATTTTAACATATCTAATTTAGTGAATTTGAAGATATAAAACAGTAATTTAGAAAGAAAGAAAATAAATCATTGATTGTTTATATCTTTTTACAAATATAAAACATATTAAAAGTATTATACCAAAACTATGAAATGGTCTAATCTAAATTTTAGACTTGATATTTTGTTTGGTATGTCTAGAGGTACAAAGACAGAAGGGGCAATGGAAGATAATGATGCAGTATATATATCTGAGATACATATATATAGAGAGAGAGAGAGAGAGGCGATATATATACATCTTTTTATTTTTGTTTTTTTTTATAAGCTAATTAAGAGTTAATTCTTTAGTGATGCAATATGTTGAAAAAGAGGAAGAGTTAGCTCTAACATCTAGAAGAAATCTAATATACTAGCAAGGAAAGGCAGGCTTTTCAGTCTCAAATTACCTGATAACCACAGTACTCATTAAAGAGATTTATTACATGACACCTTGTTTGTAATATGTAAAAAAGCCCTCTAAACAGAATGTTGTTTTGAAGGGTCCCCAATATATTTATTTTGTGTTACAAAAAACAGCAATTCCAGGTCCAAAACTTTTGGTACTTGCTTACCTTTCAGACACCTTAGAAAGAACTAAAAACAAGTTTAAAATCCTCTCAATCGATTATTTTTTTTTTAGGTAAGACAAAACTAGAACAACAAACAAGCTTGAGAATAACCCTTTAAAGGAGAAGACAACATCCCACAGACTTGGCATAGTTTAATTTTAGTGAAGTTTTAAGTACAGAAACGAGATCCTCAAAGAGTGCACAAGACCATCTAGATTGGCTGTGGCAGCCTCTCCAGAGCCATACAATAATGGCTGTATAAATGTATCACGTCAATACTGACAAGCACCACAGGCAGTTTGTTGTCAAGTGGATCTGAAGAGAGGGAAGATGGAAAGGAGCACAGTTAAACACTGAGAAAGCAGTATCATGCAGACAAACTGCATCAGGCAGGAAGGCATTAACTGATGGGTTCACCATAAAGACCTGTAATGTATTTACCTGGTTTTCCCACACCAGACACTGAGCTGAACCAGAGCCTGGTTCTCCCCCTGTTCCAGCCTTCTATACCTGCACACACAACTAATCAATCCTTCAGGACCATACCTCAAAGAATACCTTCTGCTGTTAACCTTAACCAAAATAATTATGACTAACAGACCATATTCTAAGGCCAAGATATTACACTCCCTTAAGAGAGAGAAAGAAACTTCACAGGACGTAACTGACCACAGAACGATCCTGCAATTTCTGTGAGTACAGGCAATGTCTTCAGGCCATCAGTCTATGGTGTGATTGGCTCCAGAAAAAAATTACCTCAGCCAAGGAAAGAAGGAACAAGCATGCTCCTGTAGCTGCTCGCTGTTTGCAGGTGGCTGGGTTGAAAAACGACTGTCAGAAACAATACAGAGGAGCTTCCACAGCAACCTGAGGCAGAGAGGCTAGTACTTACTGAGAAGTACTAAAAATTTCTATTCTAATTAACATTTCTTCTAAAGTCAAAGTGTTCACAAAACCTTTCAGTCCTAAACAGTTGTCTCTAAGGCTATTTGAAAAAGCTCAGTCCATCTGCAAAAGTGTACAATCCCTGGACAGCTAAACTGCTCTCTCCAATAATTTGACAGGCCAATCATTCTCTGACATAAGGTAAAAGATGATTTGCAGCATGCCGTGGCTTTAAAATGCTTGTATTTTGACATAATGTAGCAAAGTCAAAAAGGTTTTGCCTAAATTAAAGCACCAGGCTCCTCTGCAGGCTCCTGTGGTGAAAACAACGACAAATGAACACACCTGGCTGGATACAGCTGTCCCATTCAAAGTTGGGCAAGAGAGCCTTTTCAAAGGTAAAGGCATCGGTAGTATGTCTGATGAAGGGTAAAACCTCGTCACAAACAAAATTCAGCAGGTCTCCTTCTAAAGGGAAGATCCTCAACACTGCCTGAGCCCTGTGTGCTGTGTACAGTAAGTATGGAAGTTCTTAAACAGGTGCTGACTGCTGGTCATTAAGCATTGCCAACATTCTGGTAGAGATCCCACTACAGCAGCCTACAAAAATTTCTGTACAAACAAAAGGCATTAGTAAACCTGCCAAACAAATAGATAACAGTAATAATAGCAGGACTGCACTTTCTTGGCCGGTTTTTATGACAGATGCCCATCATTTGCTTCACTGACTGGGATGGTCAAGCTACATGAACAGTAAGTATGCAAGTCCTGCACATCCTGGACTTTTTATCTTCTTGGAAGATGGCCACAGAATTAAAAAAAAAAATATATATATAGACCAATGCAAGCAAGTTTCAAATGTTCAAAAACATGATGAACAGAAGGGTTTCCTTGTGGGTAAAGGAAACATCCAAAAAGCTCTGTGCTGCACTGCACTTAGTACTAGGGGACATGGCCAATGGGATGCTCTAAGGGAACTGTGAAAGGTGTCAAATATGAATACCTACATATTTTTCAGAACTGGACATGCAGGAAAGCTCTGTGAAGACAGTCAGCTATTGTGAGGCTTCAAGATTAAAAGGGAAAATAAATTAACAATAAAATCTTTGCCTGCAGGTAATAAATAGCATTATAAAATGTTTCTTCAGGTCAGGGGAAAGTTTAGGAACTCAGTATCCAGTAAAAATTAACTTTTGTGCCACAAGAACTATGTCTGAGTCTTCTGAGGACAAAAAGCAGAACTACAAGAACATTGCAACATTAGAAACTGGAGTTCCTAATGCTAGCCAGTATTAGATACACTCATTGATGACAACAAGCAGCTCTTGCCCCTGCAATTACATCCAAAGAAAGACTAAGGGTTCAAGACAGTGATGGAGGTAGATTCAGGTTTTCTGGACATCTCTTTTAAGCTACCACTGATTCCAAGTCAGATTCCAAGATTCTTCTTCAGATAAGGCACACAGCTACAAGATACACAGTTAGAAGACACAGGCAATTTTCCTACATTTGAGTTCTGCTAATTCACCTTTGTGACAACAAAGGGCAATCATAATGATCCTGTTTGGTTAGTGCTCATCTGTCTCAGAAGAGGAGCAGATTGACTAAAACTAAGTATACACCAGTGTACAGCCTAAGCCCTAAGCATGGATTGCAAAGATTGAGACCTCTTAAGTCAGGGAACAGCAAGATCTCACCAAAATGGATTCAAGCAAGCCTCCAAAGAATTTCTTCATAGCCCTTTTCAACTAAGCCTCTAAAAGAATCCGTTAGGAATGTAATTTTCCTCTTAGGGTATTTTTTTTTTTTTTTCAATGATCAGTTGAGGCAGGGCAAATGCGAATTCTTTTCCAAGAATTTGTGCTACTAACACTAGATAGGGAAGCCTCCAGAAGAACATACTAAGAGTGCTTCAGTGTTCCTGTCAGGGTAGTCATGTTTCAAACTGGCAAACTTATATTATGTACGAAAATATGTTCTTTACACTGAATGAAAAGCTATACATACATACTCAACTGGAAAAGACACTTAACTGTTATGTTTCACAATCCTGAAACGAAGAATTTTCTCTTTCTTTTGCATTTTCAGACTTACTGAGAATCAGAACAAAGATTTTTTTTCCACCCTAGCACTCCCAGCAACATGAAGATCAATTCCTTTCTTCAAGGAGTCTTCTACTTTAATTCAGGAGCTACCACGGACATAAGCAATCTTATTTAAGAAAGATCAGAGTAGAAACAAGGACAGTATGCCAGGGAAAGAGATAAAAAAAGACATATGCCCATGACTCTTTAATCCACCATTTATTTAGCAAATAATTGCTTTGCCTTGCACCAAACTTAATTGGCAATTAGAGCTTTCATGAGCTCATGTCTATGAGCTCTCAGGGGCAGCTGAGTTTGCCAAGAAAGCCAAAAATAAACCTTGTAAGAGATCATGGAAGTTCTTAAGATTCCAGTTACCAGGACGGTATCCTGTGTTTCTGCTGAGGTTAGGAGTGCTAAGGCTTCCTTTGAAGGGTGACATCTAACTCAATGACCACATCATTGACCCAGGTCTACCTGGACTACCTTTCTTAGCAACACAAGTGGCTCAAGTCAAACTTCATCCTCAGAGAAAGCCAAGCATCCAGAATCAAAGGATGTTTCAGAGCAACGGAGTAACAGGATTCATTTAGATATAGAATCTTAAACTGAATCCTAACCATTGCTCATCTACCATACACCCCTTTAGACTGAAACTAACAGATTAAGCCAATTAATTCCAGGGTCCCTGTTACTAACAGAGCAGCCTTCAGGTTTCTGGGATGCTGAAACCAAGTGATAAACACTCTAAATCAGACTTCACCAAGACACTGCACTGAAAAGTTTTATATTCTAAATCCTAGTACAGTCTCCATCACCTGACACTGACAGTGTCAAAACTGACACAGTTATCTGTAAGGAAAGGGAGATGGCTATTGTTTAAGCTCTCAGACCTGATGCTGTACAAGCAATATAATTAGAGACCAAGATTATCTTTCCAGAAATGTAGTAGATCAATTCTCAAAATGCACAGAACACAAAAGCCAATCTGGAATCAGTAAAACCTGACCATGAGTGTCATCTGACTGGCTCATGATGCCTCATGCCTCAACCTGGAATCTGCCAGACTACTGCCACCTTTTCATGTCAGATATCTTTGTTAATTACATTCCTGAACAAATAATAAATGATTAGGAAATAAAAAAATAGTTTCTCCCTGAATGAGAGTTGTGGTGTGAAGATAGTGAGTAGAGATAATATATTCTTGAAACACAGAATGTGTTGCAAATGCACCTTGATGTCTGTAATTTCAAGAGAATGAACACCTCACACTGATGCATGCAGAAATTGTTTACTACTGTTCAAAGCTGTGATTTTTTATTTATTCCATCTTACCAAACTGAGATGTGAGCAATTTCATCAGATCCATTCATTTAATATTTATATCCACATTGATTCAGAAGACAAACCCGTAACTATGTAGTGCTTCAACTGTACAGATCAAGAATACACTCAATTCATCTCTTTTCTTCAAAGCCAGGTGTACATGCAGCATCTGGGTAGCTGGGATGAAGAGAAGACATCTCCTTCCTTTGAAGAGGCACTGGTGGATTACTAAGGTCATGCCAAAAGTTTCCTGAATTTGGCACACTCAGGCTAGAGCAGCAGTGTTAACTGTAAAGGCTGAAGCAATGATATTACAACTTATCTTTTCCACTGCTGGAACTTGATAAAGCATATCCCTTAGCATTTAAGTCTCAATTCTGTACCAGAAGCAATGGTACAGAGTCTCATCTTCTACAGAGCTTCCACAGCAAACCAGCTGCCCACCAGCACCCACTGAGTTGACACACACTGAATTTATTATTAAAACAGATTTTTTCTGGTCTCTGGAGTGAAGATATTTAACCAACACTCCAGAAGAACACCAATTCCTGCATTTAAGAGTGCTTCAGCTGCTGCTCACTCTTGATTTACAGTCTGACCTATGTCCAGTGCTCAGGCTTCTCCTCTAAACGTGTAACTGATCTTTGCATGTGCAGTTTCCAGTGAGAAGTCACTGGCAGCTCATACGCTTCCTCCTCATTTTCACTCACATATTACTGGCACATGCTGGATTCCTTCCACACAGGACAATCCCTTGCCTTAAGTGTCTGACTTGCTCCCCCACCACACTTCTGTAATAAACTGAAATTGCGACTTGTTAGAAAAACCTATTGTAAGAATTAATTCAAAATTAAAAGTCTCACTTTGCACTGCAAAGTTTTCTCCAGAGATTGCACTGGAATGCTCACATTCCATCTCAATGAGATTTATAAGGATATGCTGCATTAGTTAAGCCATCTTTTACAGGTTTGCTTTGCTAGCAGGCGGAGGCTGCCCAAGTGTTATGAATGACTCTTCCCAGTACACATTTCACAGTTATACAGCGAGTTTTACACCAGTTCTGAACAAAGAGGGCCTCTGACATGTTAGCATAAACTTCCATTGCTGATCACTTACCAGTCATCTGGGTCCAATTAGGTTTCTCTGACTAATTATTACAGTCTCAGAATGAATCTTAGAAATATTTATTGTTTATATTGTAATGAGATAGAGAAGTTTTTCTGTAAGACCTGAAAAAACAAAGTCCCTTCTTCCAAGAGGAAGAGAAGGATCCCAGAAAAATACTAGCACAAGACTTTTTGGTTGCTCCTACACAATCAGGTGGTAAGTACAGACAAAATTTCTCAAAAACAAGTCAAGCCGATTTCTATCAACATAGTTTCTATTTACAGTCTTCACTTTGATTTTAATAAGGACTTTGTCTTCTCAGTTTGCAAATAATAAAAAAAAAAAAAAAATGGAATTTGGTGGGTGTGCACTCCTAAGCAAGCACCTCTTAAACTGTCAAGGATTCAACCAGCAAACTGGAGATAAGCATCAAATGTAAGACCAAAAGGAGCCTGGGCTATACTGAGAATATTCAAACTAAACACTTATCAGGTCATTAATGAAAATAACAGAAAACACAGGTTATACCAAGCTGGAGAGGCACTAAAACATACTGGGGAACAGAATGGGAAAACCCAGAAAAAACAGATGTAATTCAGAAGACAGAAGTCAAATGTGGAAAAAAAAAAAATCTGCATTTATTTAACTATGCAAATAAAACAAACAACTACATTTGCTTTGTGGTACTGTAAGAAGTGTACAAAGCACATGCAGACTATGTGCCTGTCAACAACATACTTAATATAAAGAAGAGTAGTGTGTTAGGAACTGCTATTCACTATTCCATTTAAAACTCAGCTGCAGCATTTCAGATTTCCACACTTCCAGAAAAATAGACAATTTGGATCTGAGAACAGCAACAAGTCAAATCCAGGAAAGAGAATGTTCAAGAAAAGGGTGAAGAACTGAAGGTGTCTCCATAGGATAAAGCTAAAGGGGTCAGTATGAAGTCCTCAAATGCATTGAAGGTACCCAAAAGCAAATAAAAGTTTACCCTTTCCCTTAGCTTGTAAAACATCCTTCAGGAGCAAGTCTTTGAGGTGCCTAAAAAGGCTGTTGGAAGAGTTATGAAAGACAAGGGTGTAACAAAGGCTCTAATTATGCAGAGCAGTAAACTAGATCAGCTCTCATGATCTTTCCAGCCATACTGACATTTACCCAATACAGCCAAAATCTGACCCCCAAATTAACTCCCTTTACAGCACGGAAGCAATAATTTTCAGAAAACAAAATAAATGAACAGCCTCACTTTCTAAATGCTAAAACTCTCCCTTTTCCTATTCAGAGATTTTAAACATTTGAACAGCTGACAGCTCCACTGTAATAACTGGTACAGAAACTGAATATGGATTATTTCCAAGTGAGACAGTGGAGTAAAGCAGTACTATTCTGTACTGAGCTTCACAAATTGGAGAAGAAAAATAAATTAGAATCCAGTTAGTATTTAACAAATTTACACCTTTTCTATGCAGTTTGGGGCTATAAAGCAAAGCTTATAAAAAAATAGTTAAGACACCAGAGCACTGTAACACAGTTGATAAACAAAAGCAGACTCACCTTCCGCAATTCAATTGTAACTTCATTTCTGTGTCTTCTCATAGTCTGCAAATAAAAAATAAATAAATAAATTTGTATGTCAAGAAAGCAGTATTCTGTTTTGGAATCAGCTGCTTCTAGGTAAAAAGTGCAGTTATTCATCAAAAGACATGGAAAACTGTGCATAATTTATAACTCAATCTTTCCTAGGAGGATGCACATGTATTTAGTGATGTTTTGTTTGGGTTGAGGTTTTTTTGTTTGGTTGGTTTTGGTTATTTTTTGGGGTTTTTTTAAATATACACCTTACAGAAAGCTTTGTCATAAACCACAAGAAGTATCCCAAAGGTATAAAACACCAACTTCCTCATGAAGTTTCACAAGAAAGATTCTTGAGGTGTTTTCACTGAAATTATTTTCCAGGTGTTTATATGTGCAGACCAAAGGCAGCAGTAAATCCAGGTTAGACAATCTTCTATTCCCATATAATCACATTCACAACCTAAACACATAACCTATACCAGTTCTCTGGCCAAAATCAATCATGACTGACAGGAGATGACCGAGTTCAATGCAACAAGACCCATCAGGCTTGCAGAAAAAGGAAATAAAGTAGTACTGCAGTACTGAGTCTTCTTAGGACCTATAGCCTAAACTCTGCAAAGGAGAACCCCCATAAGCATCTTGGCTCCTTAAAGATACTGGGCACTCGGAACGGATTCATGACAATGCTGCTGCACCTCTTAGATGAGACCAGAAGATTGGAAAAGAATTTTAGCCTACTGAAGGCAATCTCCCTAGGTTCGTTCAATTATCAGTGGAAAAGACATGTACCATCAGAATGCAATTCAAAAGAGAAGAGGACTGGATGACTGCTGGCAGTCCAGACAGATCATCCACACTAACTAAAATTAGCCTTTTAAAATACTTTGTGTCCTGTCCTTGCTACTGACCTTCACTGCCACTATCATGTATCTTTTGAGTTAGGGCAAATAACTCCCTGAGCAAAAAGTACCAGCGAAGACCAGCAGTATAAACACCAGCACTCCTCATCAGCCATCTAAGAAAATACCAAACATGCTAAAGATGAAACATGATTAGAAAAAAATGAGCAGATTTCATACCATGAATATGTACAGGACATAACTACAATAGCTTCACTGCTCTCAGCCAGTTTGCACAGCAGTGCCACAGGCAGGGGTGCCACTCACTAGAACAGGTTGCTCAGAGACCTATCCAGCCTGGCCTTGAACAGTGCCAGGGATAGGAGCATCAGCAACTTCTCTGGACAACCTGTGTCTCACTACTCCCTCAGTAACGAATTTCCTCCTGACATCTAACCTAAACCTACTTTCAGTTTAAAAACATTGTCCCTTGTCCTGTCACCACCCACACAAAAACCCTCTCTCCCTCCATCTTATAAGCCCCCTTAAGGTACTGGAAGGCTGCAATGAGGTCTCCCTGAAGCTGTCTTGTCTCCATCCTGAAATCATTACCTTGGGTTCACTTGAGAGTAAGGAAGGCTTGTCTTCCTACCCACTGCTTGATTAACCAGCTCACTCATATAAATACAGACAAAATTCTCCTTTTCCATCTACAGGGTTGAGCTCTACTACTTTAAACAAAGCATATCGTCGTTAGGGTAAGAGGACACCAGCACTACAGCATCTACTACAACTGCACATATTTTCCCCTCTCATCATTTTGGTAAACCAAATAAAATTTAATACTTGTGACCACCTGAGCCTGCTGCAACAGCTCAGTATGATAAGGACTGGATAGCTGGGGAATGGGAGAGCATTGAGTAGGTTCATTTATCTTAACAAATGAAGAACCCAAAAAGTCATCACATGCAACTAGCAAGACTAGTCATTCAAATTTATTGTTCCATTACAACTTTATATTTGAGTAATCTTAATAATGGTGTCAAATTTCAGGACATCACATGGCCCCAAGTTTTTCAACACTTCTTCCCCATGACAGCTGCCTTCCAGTGCAGGGGGATACAAGAGAGCTGGAAAGGGACTTTTTACCAGAGCATGGAGTGATAAGACAAAGGGGAATGGCTTTCAACTGAAAGAGGTTTACACCAGATATTAGGATAAATTCTTTATTGTGAGCATGGTAAGGCACTGGCACAGGCTTCCCAGAAAAGTTTTCAATGTTCCAACCGTGGAATTGTTCAAGACTGAGCTGGATGAGGCTTTGAGCAACCTGGTCTTGTGGAAGGTGTCCTTGCCCCTGGCAGGAGGGTTGGAACTAGATGTCCAAGGCTCCTTTCCACTCACATCATTCTGTGACTCTGTAGCTCTGCATTTCAATAAAAAAATGTAGTTAAACAATGCTATAAAGTCTTCTTTTCTTGATCATTCTGTGTTCTAGTCACCAAAACTCTTTACTGAATTTTTCACTAGCAACAACTCCCCACCTTTCCCTAAAATCTCATCACTTATTCCTACTTACCTTAAATTTTAAGGTGTACACTATCATAATCAGTCAACTCAAGTGTCCACTAGAATTTTCCTCCCCAAAATCCAATGTTGCATGTGCCAAATTTGAAGCCTTGGTGATTTAATTGATGCAAGGCACAATTTACTTTTTGATTTGCTCCCTACCTACAATTTACTCTCATTTATCTATGCAAGAATACTCTAGAATACTTATACTGAACAGAAAAATCAGACTAAATCTGAAGTTCTTTAGGAGACTATAACATTTATCACCTATCACTCTTCTGGAAGCAGGGCAGATTTAAGGAATACTATATGCTGTGCAAAACAGTTCAACAGCTTGATTTTTTTGGTTTAGAAAAAACCCAAATACAGTGCAGTTCCAGGCAAGACATTACTACTCATTTCACAAATTTACTCGAAAACCTTCCTTAACAATAATTTGACCAAAGACAGCTACTCAGAGTCAGCCATCCATGAAGTCTCTGCTGGGAAGACTCCAAGCTTCTTTCTAAGGGCAAATAATTCACTCAGATTTTCCATTAGGATTTTATCTTTGTTTTATACTTCCATTACTTCAGCCCCTCTGATCCTACCCTATTACAATTCTGCCTCAATATTTTTTTTACTTTTTTCTTGTTGATTTTTATCAAGCTGATCTTCAAAATATTCACTACTCCATTATGGTTTTCATGTTTAATATGCAAAAATCTCCCATATTTTCCTCATTTAGAGAGCTACCACTCTTTAGAAAGATCCATAAAAAAGGTTATCAACTCTGCAGGCATTTTGCTGACCAGTACCACAGATTTTCTGAGCTTTAATACTCTTAAGGCAATCTCCATATTACCTAGATTTTATCCTTTTAGCTGTTCTTTTGTATTTCATTTTGAACTTACTATGAGTGTTTTCTCTTTTAAAGCAGCTCTGGTACATTTTCTTTTTACCTTCCTCCTTTAAAAGGCAGAACAGGCAGTACTCACCACTAAGTCCAGTGCTACCTCTTCATTCAGAGCAAGAACTGTTGATAACTGGGATATCAGTCTTAACTTCATGGAACCAGTAAGTGTTATCTGCTCCCCACCAAACTAAGGGCTTCCAGTCTTACAGTCTCCTTCTGGCACAGCATTTTTTTAAAAAAATTGGGTCGGGGTCATCAGGATCACCAAGAATCAGTGATACAATGTTGAGGCTAGAGTCCTACAGGTATAGCACCAAAGAGCCTGTGGTGCATTCTGGCAGTTAAATTTGGTTGCCATGGCTGGATCATGATCAGTGCTCCTTACTTGAAGCCTGCTGACACTATTTCTAACCCCACATTTCATGTCCCTGACACATCAGATGACTACTGCATACTCAATGTGCTTAAGACCACAGATTCCACTTAATTCATACTTGGCAACTGTGGCAATTGTAGACATGAAAAACACATGAATTTTACATGAAAAACATATGAATGCACTTGACATTGGCTTGATTACCTAATCTTACTCATGCTGCTTACGGAGCATTTCTCCAGACTGTTGCCCAGCTTGAATTTTTCCCCTTTTACCATTGGAGCTGATACACACTAGTGACTGTTCCGTGATAAGACCCTGAGCATCCATAGTTTAGTCATCCCTGCCTTGAAAGACCTAAAACATATTTCAAGTTCATCCAATTACAAGAAATGAAGGTATACATATAGCACTGTATTCTGAATACTCTTGATGGATTTTGGAAGTTGTATTTTAAAACCTGCTGATCAAAAGGCACGATTTCCAGTCTGGTGGGGTGAGGTGGGGAGAATGGGACAGGATAAGACAGGAAGATTGGAAAAACCCAGATTACATTCTCAAAAAAACAGACTTAAATGATTCAGATAATTTTTTTGTCCTGATTTGGCATTTCTTGAAAGGAAAGTATTTAAAGCCTGTGTTTCAGATGAACCATTTTAGAAATACAGCAGGTCATCAGCACCTTCCTACAGCCTTAGAAGAGACACATATAATGCAATAGCATATAAAAGAAGCAGTCTTAAGTACCAGTGCTAGCCTCCCTTCAAGGAATCATTACCACTGGAAGCAGAATAACACGCTTCCACACAACCTGCAAGAACCAGAATGTAGGGAACTGATAGGCATTTACAATGGATTTATACACTAGTAGAAAGGCTAAATGTTTTCCCCAGCTAATACCGGTCAGATAAAACAGAGAGAAGAGACAAAATTATTCTGCAACTTAACCCAGGATTCATTCCCAGCTTCCAGGCAGGGAGGACACCTGTTGAAGTCTATAGATGCCACACCAGTTGATGCCTAGCAAGAGGTGACCAATGGATCTAATACAGGGTTTGACATCTATAGATGCCACACCAGTTGATGCCTAGCAAGAGGTGACCAATGGATCTAATACAGGGTTTGACACCCATAACTTCTGACTATAATCACATCTCAGCATAATGTGCTCAAACAAGTAACTTCATGGAACACTGAAATAGTACATCTCAACACTAACCCCCAAGCTAAGGCTAAACTGGCTGAATTATTCACTGAATAAAAAAATAGTCTCCAAATCTCAGACAGGGAAAACACAGCACAGGCAAAATCCTACAAGTCACAAAAATGATGACAGCTGCAGCATCTGAACCATGAGGACACTCCTAAGCACAAAGTATTAATGCACCATGAACTAAATGCAAACAGTAAAAATGAGTAACTACCAGTCAGCATTAAGAAATAAGAACACAACACTTATCAAGCTGTGCTACAACATTACATCTCAATTGTTATACATGACTCAAAGCAGACTTAAGTTCATAAGGCTTTTGTAACAAGAGATTTCTTCTCCCCAGTTCACCATATGTAAGGAACAATTATTTACCAGTATGTTTGACAGGCTGACATAAGCACAGTAATGTGCCAAGTACTGTAAGTCTTGTAACAAGTCAAAAGTAGATGTTGAGCGGTATTTCTAATTTCAAGTTCCTCAGCATTTTGTCATTTTATAAATAAAGCATAAAAAACCCCAGAAGATCTGCTAGATGTTGTTAGATAATTCAGTGTTTCATTCTATCCTGAATTTCTGAATATTCTTCCAAAGTCAGATACAAACAGTTACATATAAAGAATCTCTCCTTATCACCTTCTACATGAAGGGAAAAGAATTCCTAGTTCCCTCAAATCTGAAATTAATTTTATATGCCAAAGAAGAAAATTTCTGCACACATGAGGGCTGCTGTGTTAAGGGCTGCAAGGGAACTTTGTTTCACTGTGACACAAAACACAGAAATGCTGAGTTGACAAAAGAGATTTAAGAGACACCAGACCCCAGGAAAAAAAAATAGGAAAAGAATGCCACAGTCCTTGTAAAACTGCCTTTGACACACTGAATGGGTAGAAGGAATAAAGAATACAGCTGTCTTCATCAGATCAGTATTTCAGATCTCTCAACAAGGGTGGTATCTCTCAACAAGATGACAAGAAACTCAAAAGTTCAGTTGCAGCCACCTGAGGCGAAGGGAAATACCTTCCTTATTTTTCAGTTGATACTTGTTTTATGACAGAACACAAAACTGCATCAAATTCTTGATATCCAAAAGCAATGGCCACTGATAATTCTGAATTATCAACGTAAGCTGTACCACTAGCACATTAAAATAATTATTTTTTCAGTGGCCAAATTATTTGGGAACCTTTCATTGACCCACACCTGCTGCACAAGAACCATTTATGCATATATCATCACATATCCTGTGCATATGAGGGTGCAAAAGATGCTCATGATGTGTTAAAGAGCCAATACCACTCCTGTCACACTTCCACTGGGTACCTCACCATGAGCCGTGCAGACCTTTCTGGGAAATAAAAAAGGATGACTTGGAACTGTTGAATAACATTGAGATTCTATGGAGGTAAGTCTAACAAGCTTTTCAAGCCTTTGTTTAACATAAAAAACATTTAACTGCATAATACATTAAACTACTTGAAAAGGCAACCCATATAGCTTCTGTAAACTAAAAAAAACCAAAAAAAACCCAAAACAAACAAACAAAAAAAAACAAAAAAAACCAAAAACAAAACAAGGAACCCCAAAACCAATCAGTTATACTTGTACATTAGAACAAGATAACATTTTTCAATGTTATCTTCAATGTTTCAAAATCCTCTGTAGCAAATACATAAAGTGTTGTACCAGAGTTGGGGGGGGGTGGGAAACAAAAACCAAAACTATATACTATAGTTATACAAGGCTGCAGGGAAAAAAAGAAATCAAGCTAATCCAAAAGGATAAAAATCACACCTTAGACAAAGCAGTCAGAATAGTCCTCCACTTATGAAAGAATGTTTTAAAACAATGTTACTACTTTAAGCAAGCTCGATCTCATCCACAATTAAGTATCAATAACAGTAAATGGTATGAATTTTAATAATTTTAACTACTTTTAGCTATATCTATTGTGTCAGAAGGAACACTAAAGCATAACCAGCATTTAACAACTAAAACTTTACCTACCATTGTAACAAGATAGGGAGCTCAGCGTGGTGCTCATCCTGAGCACCCACCTCATTAAGTGGGATACCTCACCAGTGTCAACTTTTAATCAACACATTTAGAGCACTTCCATTATAACTTGAGCAAGTCCACAAACCATCAGAAATGAAGAGGCAGGAAACAGATGTTTTTATACAGGCAGCACGTCAACTCTGCCAGCTGCCCCACAACCAGCTAGCTGCCTACCCCCACTCTCCTGCAAGCACATATCAGCCTTGAGTTAGTCCATGCAAATGGGAAAGCCAGAATCATCTTGACAAGATGAACACCACAGCCCAATGCCAGCTTTGGCTGTTCTGTGGATACAAAAGTTATGTTTCCAGGAACTTCAGTAATATGTGCATTTAATTCCTTTGAAAATTCAGCTATTAAATAGAGAGAACAAATTCACTGACCAATTCTAATTTCCCTGAATCTATAAACATCATTAAATTCTTATTTCTGCTTTTGCCTCTCAACATTACAGAAACAGGTCCCAGAAAATCAGAAGTTACATGCTTAGAGGAAAAAGCTACCCTGAACACATAGCTGGGTTAGTAAAGCAGCTTGATTAAACAGAGTGCCCAAATAGCTTAGCATTTGCAAGTCAATTCTAGACTACTTCCACCTGCCTAACTGAAAGAAAAAAACTGGCCCATTTCCAACAGCTGGATTGAATTTAACTAATGCCTTCCCTCTTGCATATGAGCATATCCTTCAGTACAATTTATATACTTCACAACATAGGTGCAGGTGCAAGAGAGTAAAAGGTGATGTTTGTATTGATGAAGTAAACACTGTTCTTCCCCAGAAACTGCTTTACTGGCCTTTTTTCCTCTATTGCTTCCCTGACTTTTAACAAGTATAAAATACTGCAGTGCACACGAAATGCAGAAGCCTCAGGAACCAGGCTGGTTTGGGCAGAAAAAAATCCTATCAAAATGATTGTTTGTATACAATTGATGAGATGATTAGGATTGTCAGCTGCCTATCTTTGGTTAACACCAGAAGCTAAATACTCCTATTTTACTATTTCCTATTATATGCATATATAGGCATATAATTGGTATGTGTAAAGTTGAGGCTTAAGCTGATGATTTTGATCTGGTAACAGCTGGCTTCTGATAAAAAAAAAAGAGCACTGACAGGAGGTGACACTACTGTTCTACCTGTTGACACTTTCAAAGTGCGTGTCCCTTACTCCAAGAATTGCAAGTATATCACAATACAGGAGGGAAGAATTCTGGGACTGCATCATGATGATCTGAATACAACTACTTAATCACAACTGGAGGAATTAAAAACAATGATGCTCTGGACACCAATTCCATCCAGTTCTTTTGGACATACAAAAAGATTTGACATCCATGCCAAAGTAAACCAAATGTTTAGCCCAAATTAACACTTCTAGCTAGGTTTATTACCGTACTTACAAGCATCATGGATCATTACCTATCTTTATTCCCCCAACCAGAGTATGTTCTAGGCAGACACTTCTTCCCCAAGCCCAATTTTGAGACGTACCTAATTACCAAGTGCTCCTATATAAAGCTCCAAATTGTCCTTCTAAGAAAAAAGAAGGGATTTTTTTTTTTCCCAGTTCTATACACTACAAAGTTAGAACAACTTCACTTCTGGTTTTGTTATCATATCTCCACATTAAATTATGCTGACCCAGTTAAAAATGCAGGCAGGGGGCATTGATTCCACAGTACAAGCAACAGACGTACCACAGCAGCCAAATAAACTTAAAATGCGTCTGTACCTTGATCTGATACTCCAAGAGAGTTTTATTTCATTTGATTACTATTTGACCCGAAAGGTATTTGCTCCTCTTTTTGGTAAATATTCTATTATTTTGCAGAAGCCATTAAAACTTAGTTGAGATTCCCTGTGTGCTGCAGGACCATAATATTTTAAAGCTTCCTTTTGGCTTGTAACATTTAACACAGTGCTAGGTACACTAAGAGCAGAGTGCAGTATTTATGCTACTGTAATTTATGCCATGATCTGTCTGGGACTTATGTTCCTCACAGTAAATAAAGGTCACTAAAAGAAAACTAGTTCTTTTGCAGTTGGAGCTGCCACACTATTTTTTTTTTTTTAAATCCCCAGTTTGGGGCCCCTGAAATTACACCCAGCTGCCTTTTGTTAACTAGTCTGTGGCAAGATAATTCAAGTATCTGAACCTGGCTAGTCTCAGCAAACTGGATGAATGAGACATCTACCATAACTCTTTTACTTAGTGGTGGGTAATGACTCACTGAAGTCACACTCTTATGCCAATATGGAAAGCCACAAACCTCCAATTATTACTGCTCATAATGCTGACTCACCTGAAAGCTCTGTGGAAGTAGACAGAGCTGCCCATCCACACTGTCTGCTTCTACTACTCCAAAAGATCTAGGCAGAAAAGCAATTGCTGTGTTTATTTCTTACCAGCTCTTTTGTAAGGATATTCTTCAAGGCCCTGATATGCTCTCTGCAACTGTTCAACCTCCATACTGAGCTTCTATCAGTAAAGAAGCAAGAAGTGAGCACTCATGTTTTCATTCCCATATCCCAATTAGCCAGCTTACAAGTACAAACCTATCAAACAAACCCTCAGGAGACTGGATTCTAAACAAGTTAGCTGGCTGCATTCAACACAAATTGCACCAGTACTGAAGGACATGAAGTGGTCTGGAATACAATGAACATGTTACACCTGGTTTGATAAAGAGTAAGAGAGATGGAATTCTCTATTCAACATCAAAACTAGTCGATCTTCAGTTACTGCTGTTGTGTGAATCAAGGACATTATATCCTGTCAAAAGTTTTACAGCATTTACATTCAGATGTAGATTTTAACACTCTTAATCACACCTCTACTGACATCAGACCAAAGCCCACAACACACCCATCTGGGCTCCACCTGAAGGCAAAATCAAATTTCCAGGTAATTAAACAGCATCCCAAGATAAACTCACCACTGAGCAACAGCCTGTCTGCACAAACCAATAAGCAGGCAGCAAGGATCACCAACCAATTCCAAGTACTACTTTTGACTGGTTGTCCTAATAGGGCAAAGAAGGAACCTCTCCACAGAATGTCACAAAAAGCAGTGGCAATCCAGTCACTTGCCATCTCCATTTTAACAAGGTCGACCTTGAAAAAACTTAACTTTGGTCATTTATGCGGCAGCCCAAAAGAAACTGATGGATATATGCACTGACTTTTTCTTCTCCCCCTGTATCTTTTGGAAAGAGAAGGGCATACTGAATTTCACAAAGATGTCAGCTATGCTTTATCTGAATACTGTAATACAACAAACACCAAGAACAGTGGAAACCAAGATAGTCTAATTACAAGTGATTCCTATTCATACCCCTTTTGAAAGTTAGAAGATTAAGACCCCTTGACACATTAAATAGGTACAAGGATTTGAGATTTGGTACTTTTATGTTACAGGAATCTGCTTTTGCCAGTACAAACTTCTAAAAAGGTAATTAGTTATCTTCCTATATTGCATGAGCAGGGTAGTAAATGCTTTAGAGTTTCCTGGAAAGAGAAGCTTAACCTGTCCTTGAGGGAGAACAAATGAAGTAGCAACACAACTCCTTGATCTTGCCCAAGACATGACACCCCCTCTGTCATCTCCTAAAGTTTCTAAGCAAGGATCCCTCCCGTGCCTTTATTAAGCAGGGAAAGCAGCAGACCTGTCTAGTCACGTGGAAAACCTGACTGCCTCCACAAAAGACAATGAGGCCCCTTTCCCTTCCACGGTCCAGAAGACTAGAAGAGTCTAGAGAAGACCAACTCAGGTACAGTTTCATTTTTTTTACCAATAGATGTTACCAGAAACCAAACCCACCACCCAGTACCATACTTCACAGACAAAATACTATATTCACTTGTGCACAGGACATCAAAGTAGCAAAGCAAAATTAGGACCTTTCATGGTAACTAGGTGCAAACAACTGACTAAAATTTTGATCTTCAGATTAACATACAGATTTAAATACTTTCAAATGTAAAAACTTACATGAAATTGTAGATAACTACTTCCAAGAAATTCATTAAAAAATTAAGTGTTTGATCAGAAAGGCTTCACAGATTTCTGGGGCACCAGAAATTTCTGAACACCAGAAGACCAGAGATTCTTAAGCTTGCCAAATATTTGTACTAGTTTCCCTTAGGAAGAAAAAACAAAACAAAACAAAAAAGAAAACATACAAGGCTAAATACTAACCAGATACCTCCTTGTGCAATCTGTGTTTGAATAAAGACACTCCCTTTTCAGATACTTAAACAGTCTTCAAGTGTAATATCAAAGTACCTCAGATGATCATTCTATGAATCCATGATATATTTATAAGCACCTCCCTGTGAAGTGGGGAAGAAAGTTTTGTTATTCTGTCTATAAAATGGGAAAATAATTGCAATTTGCATACATTCACAGAGTGCCATGAAAAAAAACCCGCAACAAATAAAGTCCCTAGAGAGCTAGGCTATATTCAACCACAGTAAACTTTTTTGGTATAATATTACATGGCTCAAATGAAATCAGATTTCCTTTGCTGTTTCTTGAAAGATATAATCAAAAGGGAAAACAAAGATTAAACATGTGCTGGCTGCCTAATTAAATCTATGAAGAGATCATTCTGCTCAAGATGCAAGAGAAAACAACAAACCCAGCTGACAACACAGGAAAAACATGGAGCATTAGGAATTAGAAAATACACTCTAGCAGCATCCCATAATCTTATGAACCTTGTCAGCTGCCCTTTTGATTTAATCATTTCAGTATTCTGAATTCTAGATGCTTCTACCTCACCCTTTAATGTGACAGAAACATAGAATCTGTGTGCTTACACTACTTGAACATTCTGGGTATCATACTTCTCTCCTTGATGATTCCTTCAGTTTCTCAAAATTCCAATTTATACATCCTTCAATTAAAGAAAAAAGGTGCGGTCACATTTCTTGCACATGTCAGTGCTCCTTTAATGTCTCCTCTATCTGGAAGGTTGCTCCTCAGTGCTGTTTGATCAGTGCTACCAACACTACAGATTCCTCTTGCATACCTGGAGAACAGTGGTTAACAGGATCCTGATGAATCACAGCATGGCTCTAATTTCAGGACCCTCTCCTGATGTGGAAAGCCGCCTGTATCTGGCTGAAAGTCAGATTTTTATTGCAAAGAAGTCACTACCACTGACTTTGCATCTATTACATATGCATGAAAAGAAGTGAGAGGTCCTGATGCCAAAAAGCTGCATGAAAAGACTATCTGCTGGTTAGGGTGGTTTCAGTTACCTCAGCAAGACACAACAATGTCTCTCCACAGAACTCATCAACCTTCTGACTTACACTGTAGTTGACCAAGAAAAGGCAAGGACTAGGACTACAAGAACTGCAAACCCAAAATCTGACACTGCACCTGGTCAGGAATCCCCTACTGCATCACTGAAAACATGGGCACAAGCCACCCTAACACCCTGTGGGACTGACCACCTTCTCCTCATACAGATGAGCTCTATGTTCCACACCAGCAAGTTTCCCATGGAGCTTAAACATTCAATAAAACACATCTCCATCAAGGCTCCCAAGTCTTGAAAGGAAGGTGTTTCTCCCAACTGATTTTGCGAATCACTCTATCACCACCTCCAAAGTCCACCTGTTACTGAATCTGACAATAACCAAGATTAAAAATGCTCAAGAAGAGGTCCTTAGCTGATGAGACATGACAGAGTATGAGGGAAATGAGTAATTCAGTAACAGGTGTTTGAATGAAGAAGATACAAATTTATCTCCTGTTCTGCAGGCACTAGTGCATTATATATTCCATTTTGTACTTGCTGTATTTTTTAAATACAAACAAAATCAAGTTTAAAGCTGACTGCAACATTTGCTTAGCCTGAGAAAGGAGGCAAGTGTCAGGTGACCCAGAGGAGCCTCCCCAGCAGATTTAATGGTGTTAATCTGATTGTGAAGGGATAACAATACAACAGTTAAATACCACTAGACAAGATATACCTTCTCCCCTTCACACTGACCTCTTTGAGCCACCACTGTTCTTCTCCAGATGTGAAAGGCTGGCTCAGGAAGCTAAGGGAGCAGAAAATTAAAGAAATGTGAAAAGCTTTACAACTAGTTCACTCCAAGGCACAGACAGTTCTGATGCAGGAGTGACTTTTTGAAATAAATCAGTGTTTTTGACTACCCACACCAAATTTTGTGAAATGGAATACAAAGCACAGTTTCTGCTATTATATTAGTAATCAGGAATGTCAATTCAGTATCAGAGTTTCCCACAACAGGTATTTTAGAAACAACTGACAGACTCTACTCTTGGAAAAGATACAGGTTTTGGATTTCTTTTTCAAATCAAGTCACTTTGTGTTTACTACTTGATGACACAACCCATTATGTACTAGTTCATTGCCTTCTCTACCTTTTACAAATTAGATGCCTCTTCTAATTTATTAATTATTAATTTATTAATTAATTATTAATTAACTTCTAATCCCACAACAAATACAAATCTGATCAGTTACTTGTAGCTGGTGCATCCTCTTAATTGCTGTCTTTTCATATAACTCAGTTTTAGAGGACAAAATATCCTGCTTGGATATGTGCTGGAACTCTACAATTATAAAAGCCTCAAAGAACTCATGTAAAAAGTTAAAGTGCCCTTTAAAACTAGTCTGCTACACTGCTACCAGCTGTGACCAGACTTTAATATTCTACAAATTAAAAATCAATCCTTTCATGAAAGAAACTTTAGAGATACCAGTGCCACTGCTGTAGTGTTAGAAAAACACAAGAACGAAGAAAGACAAATTCTGTAATTGCAGGAAGATTACCAGAGGCTTGGTATATCACAACAGCAAACAGCAATAATTGGGCCTCAATACAGCAAACACAGATCCCAATCAGCTTATGAAGATTATGTTCATCACGAGATACCATCTCCAAATTGCATTCTCCACAGGTATTTTTGAAATAAACAATGATTTCCTAATGTATCTGTGTATTTAAATATTTTAAAATACAATGCATTCAACTGATGTTGAACCTCAAGGAAAAGACTACATCTAAATGGACTTATTAGGTGTTTCTTTTCTGCCAAGAGTCACGAACATTTCACAGCATTGTACCATTTACCTGCAGACTAAAGCTTGGAAAATTCTGCAGCATGAGCAACCAAAAAGGCTTCCCACATCTGTATCTAACTTCCTACCCATGTAATTCTTTCCAAGGTACAAACATGTACACATATGTTCTCCCAAGAGTATAAATATACACACATATATATACACTGGGTTTAAAGGGTAATAAAGAAGTGGCTAGAGTTAAAACCTCTGCATGAAAGTACTGGATCTTGTATTACATCTAGTTCCCAACAGGAAGTTACCTGACACCTGTGTCTTCACTTCACTCAACAAGCCAGTGGACCTTTTAAGATGGCAGGTCCATAGTACCTTAAACCTACCCAAACCAGCTGTTAAAGCCCTACTCCATTCTGGTATCCTTTCCTCTGTCAAAGGGAAAGGCAGAGAGCTGATCAATCTGTACTGTGAAATCTTGAAAGAAACTGCATTGGTACAAAGTAACTGGGACTACCAGGATTTCCGGGACTGCTACAACCCTTACTTGTTTCATGAAGCCTTGGAGGGGAATAGAGGGAGACAGCAAAAACTCTCAGTGCACAGGACAGCATCCAGAAATGAGCTGGCAGCAGCACAACTGCTCATTCATTAACACTGTGCAGGTATGGAACCTCCACTGCAAAAAGCCTTTGACACTTGACATGAACGTGGATTTAAGTCAACCTGTACCTTTTCCCAGATGCCCAGGGGCTGCACAAATTTGGCTTCCCCAGAATGACATACCCCTGCCTTGCAAAAAATTCACGGCAGCATGATAGAAACATGGAAAAGAATTCAAGTATTCTTAAAAACCAGATCCTCACTTTTAGCAATGCAGGAGCAGTAAATAAACTGAATCTGCCAGAGCTGATGATGGAGATCTGGCCTAAGCCCACTTTCTTTCTCTTCCTCATTTGGGGTGAAGATGCTGAAGGTACAGAATAAAAATGTATCCTTCAAAGTTCCTGATCCCAAGGGTGACACAGACTAAAAGGCGATACAACTGCTGTAACTGGGGAAAAGACATCAGTGACCAGGACTTCAGAAACTAAAAATCAAATAGAGAAGAAGTAAGTGAAAGATGACAGAGGCTGTACTTCCTTTTGGTAAATGGCCAACAAATTTCCGAAGGATAGCCCTACAGCCTAACCAACAGAAGATCAAGGACTTGTCTTATTTTGATTTCTGATTAAGGGTACGACAAGCATCCAAAATTCTAATCCCAGTCATGGAAGTGTTTTTACATGAAGTTATTCAGTTTATAACACACTAACTCCTTACCAGGTTTTGGGTTTCTTTTTCTGGTTGGTTGGTTTTCTTTTAAATGAGTGCACATACAGTTTTAATTTAGTACGCACTTTGCTAACTACCTGACCACGCAGTCTCATTATATCACACACAAAAACATCAGCAAGTCATGCAGACAGCCCTAGAAATTATAACACCTTTGCTCATCAATAATTTTTCCTCACTTTTAGTCAGGGATGCTGACTAATCCTGACAGAAAGAAATGGGCTGATTGTTTGATCTATCACCTTAAACATCAGAACTGTGAGTCAACAAATGGGTGCCTGCTATTGTAATGAAGAATAAGCAACGTTTCTAATCCAGGACACTGAAGGAAAAAATAAAGCTAAGAAGGATGTTACTAAGCAAAGAATGAAGCTGAAGAACTGCAAAAATGAGAAGGTTCAAATTAGGTTCTCTAAAAGCTAGGCTAGCTTAGATATCAATATAAACAAACACAGCTACAATGGGTATCACAAATTAACTTGATTGCAACTGTTTAATTTTGTCCTGTAAAGCCTCAAATGTACTGGAATAATCAGTGCTGGATATTTTGCGAAAAAGAATAAATCACTAAGATTTAAGACTTATGTCCATAATGAACACAGGAAAATTCTCATTTTATGTGTAACAATTCAAAAACCTCTTTCACATCTCTGGAGAACACAGAATTCAGAAGGCTGTGAGAACGGGCAGTTGTTTTTCCAGATGAAGCCATGAATGTCTTGGCTTCTTATTGATCAGCTCTGCAGGTCGAGGTTAACTTTGTCTGCTCCTAATCACATGTCAGTACCTATAAAAATAGAAAAATCTCACTAATAAAAGAAAGAACAGAAACTCATATTAAGTGAAGAACATTTAATTTCTGGCTTACTTAACACATAATTTGATTTTGCTATCATCCCTTTTGAGGGCTAAATATTTTTTTTGACTATTAATACCGCAAAATCAGAATTCCAGTATGGAACTTCCACCCAAACCTGAAACTAGGAAAAGGAGAATGAACCTGTGCAGGTCAAAGATTCAGAAGCTTTGATTTCTGCTCAACAGATTTGTTCCTTTGCTCTGAGAAAAGCACAATGAGAAGCTGCATGGGCTACACAACAAAATTTGAAAGTATTCACTCATCTTTTCTTTCCCTTAAAGTTGCATTAAGAAAAAGCAAAGACAATTATATGGCCCAGCAAACCCAGTAATAAAATATGAGTTAACTACAAGTTAAAGGAGTAAGTATTTTGGTCTGGCCGAAGAGTCTGTACCCAGAGGGGATCAATAGTAACTCACAAGTATTTAACAGCAGTCAAAGGAAGATTACTAAAGAATCCATTCAAGCCTGATGTATTCAAAGGCAATGACTGTTTCCAGGCAGAAGTTGACTCAAGTGCCATGGTTATCAAACTGAAGCTGAGACTGTACAGCTTTGAATACTTTAAATTTTCCAGAGGATATAACCTAGATATCAGACCATGGTTTATTATGCCATCATTCTAAACACTTCATTTCTCTTTGGTGGAATTTGACAAAACGAGAAGATGTAGATCAATGCCAGTGATCTACATTGGGAGCCACTGATGCCTTCCTAACTTCCAAAGTTGAGTACAGAAAACTGGAGGCAGGATCTCGATGTAAAACTGTTTATTGCAGTACGGGGAGCAAACCAGGTGTATTTAATTGCCGACAGTTGGGAATTAGGTATATTTGATTTAGAAAACAAATACTTTGTGAAGAGCCAATGACTTCCACTACATAGAGACAATCTGTGCAATCAGCAGGTCAGTCTGTGTACCAGTTCCTCAAGAGAGGCACAGTAACTAATGGCAATTATATAGCTGTGCTCATTCATTCTCCATTCTAAACTTAACTTACATTGTTTTACTTCTAGAGGCTTAAGTTAGATAAAGTTTACTCCAGAAGGGTACTTCTAACATGAACTTTTAAATAACCGGATCAGGAAGGAGTCAAAAAGGAGGTTTAGTAGAAAATCTTAGACATTTAATACAAATTAATTTATTTTGAAAGACACTGAAATGTTTCCAATCTTTGAAAGTCCTTTAAATGAACCGAAATTTCATTCTAGCATATTTCCATGGGTATAAAACTTGAAAATACCTCTGCATTTTATCTATTTGTTATTGCAAAAGAAATATGTTATTTAGGTTTTAACCCTCTTCAAAAGCAGGTAATGACAGCTTTAACTACATTACCATTATTGGAGCTCTGCACCAGTCTTAGGCTCAGCCACAGAAAGGAAATCAGTCAGCACACTGGAAGACGACCCTAGGGATATACTTCTCCATAAGAGCAAATACACTACTCCAAAATAATTACTCCCCTTCGGGGGGAAATGAGAGCTAAGCTGCCTTAGGTGGTCTGGCAGAAGTAATCTCAGGAAAGCTTAGGCGGTACATTCCCTCATTCCTCCCATGGAGGCAGATATTCAATTCCCCTAGTCCTGGGCACACTATAATATAAGCAAGCGTGGATGACAGACCAGTTCACACTAGGCATGAACGTACCTAACCTTTCCCTGTTTAGAGCTCTGATGGAATCAGGCCAGTGACTGAGAAAGCAGCAACAAAGCCGGTAACCAATACGGAGAGATGAGACAAGGACAAAATGAATGAGGAGCAGCAGGAAGAGCCTCACTGGATGAGAAGGGGAAAAAGAAATGCACCACGCCCCCTCCTTACCCTGAGAAGCAACTGCTAAACAGAAGGATGGGCAATTTTTAGTTACTTTCTAACATTTACTAATGTTACCCAGAAGTGTTGAAGTTATCATACTCTTTACATGCAATATTTTCTCTGAGAAAGATTCACTGTTGCAGACTTCAATAAAAATTAAGGATTACTTTACACCGTGAATGTCATCCTAAAGACACTGCTGCTGCTAAGCCTGACCTGCATAAAATTGTCTCCACCCAAGTAATAGCAACAGAAGTGTGAATTCCGCTAAAATACAAAATGTGCTTTCAGAGGACTAAAATCCCAGTCTACCGATTACAAAAGTTAAGTGATAAAATCTACAGAAGCATGGAAAACACCCTCAGGTGAAGTCGAAGTAATCTGACACATATTTAGGTTTTCACTCTAGCGAATCCTAAGCCGATTTCAATCCTAGCCTGATTTCAGAGCTCCCTCCCCCTTCCTTTCCTATTACAGAAACTTAAACACGAGATTTGAGATTTCTTCTTTCAATTGCAAGTAGAACTGTAAATGTGTCCGACAATGACACGCAGATTCGAAGACCTCTGGAACATCTCTAGGGAATAAGCTCCCAAAAATTCTCAAATTCGGGGCAGTAAACTATTAGCCCATCAGCCTCACCGAGCACCGCACTCTTTCCCGATTCATACGGAGACGCCCTGCAGACCATTACCGATGTGCCTACCAGCATTTAGAATTAAAACAGAAAACCTGAAAAGAAAAAAGGGGCTGATACACGGGAGGACAGGGAACAAAACGGGCCAGCACAGCACACTGTAACACCACACAAACTGGCTCACCAGAGCGTGGGAGCGGTCCCCGGCACCAGCACAGGCCTCCGTGTGCGGCAGCGGCACCGCGGGGCGAGGGGAGGGCAGCCCCGAGCCCCGGCGGAAGAGCCGCCACCGCCCCGGGGGGCGGCACAAAAGGCGGCCGGCACCATTGTCCGAGGCCCCGTCCAAGCCCCGGGTCCGGGGGAGGCGGCAGCACGGAGCGGCCGCCGGGGTGGGAGCGGAGAGCGCCGCAGGAGGACAAGGTGCCGCATCCCGCCGGCCCCGCCCGGGCCCCGGCGCGCCGGGCGGGCGGCGGGGGGGGCCGCGGGCGGCCCGGCCGCGCCAACCCTTCCCCCCGCCGCTGCCTCCGCCCCCCGCCGGCCGCACCCGCCCGCATGACGGCGAAGAAAAAAACCCCCCTCGGGCGCTCCCCCCGCCGCCTCCTCCCGCCGCAAGCGCGGCCCGGCCCGGCCCCTCCTCTGGCGGCCGCCGGCGGAGGCGGAGGCCGGGCCCGGCCGGGGCCCCGCCGGCCCCCCACGCACCTCCGCGTCGCGGCCCTTGTTCTTGAAGCTCTTGATGCGGTGGCTTTCCAGGCCGGTGGCGGCGGCGTTCTCGGCCTTGGCGGCTCCGGGGGGCCCCTGCGAGGGGGCTCCGGCGGTCCCGGGCGGCGGCTCGCGCGAGGGGCGGAGGGAAGCGGGACGCGCCCCGTGACGAGCGCGAGGGGGGGGAAACGGGCGGGGAGGGGAGCGGGAGGGGGGGGGAGCCGCTGGCGCGCGCGCGCGCCGTTGCTGAGTGACTGGGAGAGGGGTGGAGGGGGCGGAGAACGGGGGGGCGCGAGCGCACGTGACGCGGAGGGCGGGCGGACGCTGTCCAATCGTGGTGCGGCCTCCCGGCTCTGGTCCCGCCCGCTCCCCGCTCTGATCCCGCCCCCCACCCCGCGTAGCATTCTGGGGCTTATAGTCCCGGCGGGCGGCGGTTCCGCACGTGGCGCGTTGGCCCGGCCGCGGGATTCCAGCTCGACGCCCGGCGCTCTGGGACTCCGGGAGACCCCCGAGAGCGACGGGGAGGGCCTAGCGGTACTGTGCGTACAGAATCGCAGAACAGGTTGTGTTGGAAGGGACTACAGTGAGACATCTGGTCCAATCTCCCTGCTCAAGCAAGGCGAACCCATGGCGCATGGCACAGGATTGTGTCCATACAGTTCTTGGCGTCTCCAATAAAGGAGACTCCACAGTCATTTCTCTGGGCAAACTGCTTCAGTGTGTGGTCACTCACACAGTAAAGAAGTTCTTCCTCATGTTCAGGTGAAACTTCCTGTGCACTGGTTTCTGCCCATTGTTTCTTGTCCTATTGCTTAGCACAACTGAGAAGAGCCTGGCTCCATCCTCTTGGCACCCTCCCTTCACTTAGTCATAGACACTGATGAGGCTTCTCAGTCATGTCTTTTCAAGGTTGAACAGGCCCAGTTCCCCTCAGCCTTTCTTCATAGGAGAGATGCTCCAGTCCCTTAATCATCTCTGAAACTCTCCACTGGACCTGCTCCAGGAGCTCCCCTGTGCTGAGGAGCCCAGAACTGGACACAGCACTCCAGATGTGGCCTCAGCAGGGCTGAGTAGAGGGGCAGGATCACCTCCCCCAACCTGCTGGTAATGCTCCTCCTAACATATTCCAGGATTCCATTAGTCTTGTTAGCTGTGGGTTCAGCTCATGCACAAAGTGGCCTCAGGCAGCTCTGCCAGCCAAGGCTGTGTCGTGGGTCTGCTCTGCACCTCCCTCTGCTCCTCATGACTGCACTGACATTGCTGTACACTGCCTGGGAAACGCTGCACAACAAGCACCTAAGAAATCCAGGTGTTCTGAGGGAAGCCTCAAGACCCCTTTGGTGAGTGAGTCTGCCATGCAAGCAGGCCCTACCTGGAAAAAGCAAATCCAGTGCTTTGTCAACACACCCTGCATACCACACGTACACGTGGCAGCTGGAGTCCTGTACCTAGTGTAATGCAGAGCACAAAGCCAGCCCAACAAATTGTCTCCAAACTGTCAAAATTATTGCAGCATGATTCCCCATGTGCAGCTCTGGGAGTGTTTGGGCAGACTGCAGACACACCCAGCACTTCCAGATTGACGGTAGCCTGGGCACAGCAGTTTGGGTCAAATACAGTGCACTGAAGTCACACCTGGAATTTTCATGGTAGAAAAGAGGGTGTATGTGGGTGATGTAGTTGTAGACAGTGGTAAGCAGTGAATGAACACTGTGCATAAAGCAGAGCGTTATCCAAGGAAACCAAAATCCCAAAATAATGAAAACATGTGACATTCAAATTTAGCTCATACCACATCAGGTTCTCCCAACAGATCCTTATAGCTGTATATAAATTTTTCACAGACCTTTTTCAGAGTCTCTCCCTCTAATTGACAGCTCAGCTTTTTATTTGCCTTCTCCCAACCCCTCTTTGGATCATTCAAGTGACTGTAACTTGTACCTCACAGCTCTGGCAAAACAAGGCTTGCAGCCTGATGGAGATGAGTAAAAATCTGGAAGACTAATGCTCTTCTCCTCACCGTCATTGAGCTGCGTGCCAAATGTTCTTATCTGATGGATCAATATAGCATTTCCATCTCTCCCATTTCCAAGTAGTTTCGACTCCCAATACAATTTCCTCCGCTCCATTTCCCAACAGCTTTATCCAGGAGTGCAGCACCATTGTTGCTAGGAGTGGAAGAGAAGAAGGAGGTAGAAGTAGGCAAAGCCAAAAAGGCACAATCGATGTGGCTGCTGTTTCTAGAGACGGCTTCTAGGCTCTGTCATTTGCACGTTTTAAGGAAAATTGTCCAGCTGTCCAGCTGTCCATAGGAGAGCTCCTAAAGCAGATTCAGCAGCTGAGAACTTTGTTTTACCCCCCACCCCCACTGAGGAAGGTGGCTGTAGCTGCCAGCTGTGGCTGAGTCAGGCCTGATAGGACAGCAGAGCAATGCTGATATGATCCCTGCTAGGCAGGATCTGTTCTCCTGGAGGAGTTGGTCACCTTTACCATGAACAAAAAATTATTGTTCAGTACCACTCAGCGTAAACTGAGAGGTAAAAGGAAAACTTGCAACTAAAAAATCAAGTGTGTCCAGGTTTGGAGAACTCAATTTACCAATCCATAAATCTATACCCATTCCACTAGATAAGATTTATGGGTTCACCGGGTTTTTTTTCTTTCCCATTTCTTCCTTCATATAAGCCCTTCAGACTTTCTATAGTGCATTTCATTAGTCCTAGTAGACACTCAGGAATTGAACACCTCTTAGACACAGCTACATGAAAGTTTGCTTGGCTTTACTGCCTGAATAAAGCTTTGTGGCAGAGCTCTTGACTTGGTAATTGAAGTTGCATGTACTCAGAGAAAACATTTTGATGCAGTTAAGCAAATACTACTCTTTGGCACTGTAATTAAGAGACACTACTAAAATATGAGTACTTTGCTACTTTGAAAACAGAACAAACCATGTGGATCTGGGTGGCCATTCTTCATCACCATGAGTTTCATATCAACGTGTTCTCGTTGCCAAGACCTGCAAGAAATGTGTCAGGGCCATGAGCACATTTAAGGGATTCACTGACCCTGAGCAGCGTCCCTGTGCTCCATTTCCATCCTTTACCCCAGTGATGCTTCAGTGGTACCAGTCTCAAGCTCCACTGCAGCCCTGGCCCAAATTTTGGTGCTGGGTGTCCTGGCTGGGCAATGGGAAAGGGTGAAGGGGAGCAAAAGAGCATGGTTAGGGCCACCAAGGTCTGTAGGTGCCTTCAGTTCCCTGACAATGTAAACTCTGTAGCTTAAAGAGCTATGAGGAGGTAAGATCTTTCATAATTCAAAGATATGGGGCAATAAGAACTTTTGAGGCGTCCTGTTACTGGATGAAGTTGAGTAGTACTTGTTTCTGGGATGACCTGTTGGCTGCAGCAAAACTGGATCAGCCCAGTGAATATTGCTATATTTTGGGAAGAGCATGTGGTCAGCTCAGGAGTCCACCTGCAGTGTCAGAGTGGGATCTGACACTCACCCTGTGGTTGCCAGTCACTTGTTCTTTTGCAGTCAGTGATTTTGTCTGTGTCCACCAGTCAATAGAGCTGCAAGAAAACCAGTGTGTAAAAAAAATGTAATGAACCTGAGTCATGTTCTTGCTGGCAATCCCTCCAAGAAGGACTGGAGAGGTTTAGGTGCACTGCTCTAAGATTCAGTCCCACCCTGCTAATGGATGTTAGAAGGCAAGGCAGAAGAGAAACGTGTCAGCTCCTCAGTCTCTGTTCACAGCTATGAGCAGCTGAAACCAAGTCCTTTGGAGTGGAGAAGGTGTGGATGGATACCAGGCAGCAGAGGAGTGGGATGGCTGGCAAGGTGGGATCATCTTGAAGTGCTGCTGCTCACTTGGCTACAAACCACATACCAAGAACAGTCTGTAAAATTGTGCAGCTTGTAATCTTAGGAAGGTACAAGGATTGCTACTTAAGTTTAAACTGTTACCTAAAGTACCCATGGGTCTTGTGCCTTGCTCTCCCACCTCAAAATGGGAGAGGACCCAAGCACCTCTGACCTGGGATGCATGACAGCTGTGACCACGTGTTACTGCTGGCACAGCAGAGCGAGAGAAAGCCCTTTTGCCCTGCAAAATCAGCGCTGTTCATGTGCTCTCTAACTCTCAGCAGATGTTAACTTTCATGCCTTGCCTTTTAGTACCTCTAGAGACAGCGTGACTGGCATAGGCTCAGACCCTTGCATGGCTGGGGTCCCTGCCCAGACCCTCTGTGGCTGTCCTGCCGTACATACAGCTGTCCAGCAACTGGCTGAGCAGCATCTCGTTGTGTGTTGCTCTCTGACAAAAAGAGATGAGTAACACATCGATGCCTTAAGTTTTATCTTTCATATTTTTCATATTCTGTGCTGCCTTGGTGTGTAGTTTTAAGCTTCATATCAAGTGTTAGGGAGCTCTCTTCACAGAGTAGGTAGACAAAACAATTCCTTTTCCAGCTGGATACCAAGGACAATCGTTACAAGTTTCAGGCCCAAAAGCATAAACAGTGGTGGGCTGAAGAGAGAAAACAAGAAAGATGTGACTTCATAACCTGAAGCTGTAATTGGACAATTACTCCTGATATGCAGATGTACCAAAACTTATAAAAATGTGGGACCTCTTGACCGGTCATCCATTTTGCGACCATTTTTAGGTCCACCTTGGGTGTAGCCCTGGCCAGGCTCTTGCACTGCCCAAGGTGTATCCTTTAAGGCCTTTCGATAAATACCTACTTTATTTTTAACTCTGACTAGCCTCTGTTCTAGGTCAACCTTCTCCAGGCATCAGCATGAAGTAAATTAAAGCAATCCCTCTGACACTTATTTTCCTTTAAGGTAAATATATTGTTTTGGTGAGACCATTAATGCGTGTTTGCAGTTCTCTCCAGCACTGAGGTAAAAGATTTGTCTTCATAGGAAAAGGGTTGTGTTCTTACCTCATTGCAACTATGGTTTAGTAATGACAGTGAGCTAAATCTTGGCAGACACTCCAGCTTTGTCAAAGGCTGCCAACAAATGCCATGTGAGCTAAGAGGTAACGTGCATGCCAGGAGACATGAGATAGATCCATTGAAGAGAAGGCCATGGTGAGTTACTGTGTAGAAAGATCCACAACCTCCAGGTCAGGAAATCCCTAAGCTGAAAACAATTGAAACACTGGGAAAGTGCTGGGGGGAGCATCACTTTTTTTCATGTTCTTATGCTTTTCTTAATACATCCGTTTCTGGTGGGTGTTGGAGATGTAACGATCTTACTGAATTCTTACTCAGACGTGTTTTGGGTCTGACCCACAATGGTTCTTATATTTACAGCAGAAAGTTAGTGCTCAGTGAAGCATGTCAGTGTGAATTTGACACCTGAGTAGTCCCAGAGTGTGGTCCTTCAGTTTCAAAGCAGCAGATTATGGGTGTCACCTGGTTGTCCTGTTGCTGCTTTGTCTCTTCTCTGGTCACCCACCCTGGAGGCAGCTTACCTTGTGCCAGACTCCAGTCTGGGGTGAAAAAAATGCTGCTTTTTTGGAAGAAAACTCCAGCCGTAGGTTTGGATGATGCACACAAGGAAACACTCTCTGGCTGAAGTAGGGCTGTGCATCTCATCAAATTGGCTCTGATGTTGTTTACCAGACTTTCAACAGTGTCTCAGCAGACCTGGCACTCTGAAATACTTCTCTGCAGCAGAGCACCTTATCCCCCTTCCCATAGGCAGCATGGTCAATGGCACCTTGCAAAAACAAGCAGCTCCAGTGGCCTCCCAGGAGCTGTGCAGACTGGTGAAGGGCTCAGGGAAATGAGGGCCCTCCTCAGTACCTCTGTGCCAGGACCAGTCCCAGAGAGCTGCCCTTTCTTCTGGAAGAAGTCATTTCTGGGGACAGCACAAAGAGCTGGTGAGGGAGTTGGCATGAGGCTGGCTTTGGGAGAAGCAGTGAACAGCTCAGGGTCAGGATTTACAAATGCCTCATTATCTGCAGACGAGGAACAGAAGCATTGGGGGAGCAGCTGGATAGTCTGCTAGCATATTCAGAATCTGGGGGACATTGTTAGTGAAGGAGAAACTGTAAAACCTCTGGTTATTCCTAGGTTATCTGTGAGCAAATTTGCTGTCTCAGAATCTTTAGCTTCTTGTCTGTGCTTTAACTGGGAGAATTAGGTTCTGCTCCTTTTGGTTCAGAGCATCACTTTCCTTCTCTGCTATTCTCAGAGGAAATCCCAGAGCATGCAATATTTCCTCATCTTCTGTCGTTTCCTGTTTTTAGGCAGCTCCACACAAGAGCTGGTGAGCTGCTGTTGGGGGTGACAGCAAGGTGGACATGAAATAGGGGCTTCAAGGGGCAAGGGTCTTCTGCTATGGTACCCAAGCAAGAAGAGCTGAGGCACGTCCCAGGTCATGTCCGGGTCCAGACCAGGGAGTTATATGGCCAGGTACAGGGATAGCTGCAATGTAGCTAGGGCAGAGAGCAAGGGCAAAAGCCCTACTTAAAAACAGTGCCTGAGATAAGGGGAGTGAGTCCTTGCCAAGGCTCCTCACAGCTTGTTCTCAAACAGCTCTTTGATTCAAGGCCAGGCAGCTGCACTGTCAAAGCTGGCCCTGGGCCCAGGCAGCCCAAGCCCCAGGAGGAGGGGGATGTGCTGAGGGCCCAGGCACCCACCTAGAGCTGAAGACATCCCTTTTCTCCTGGCAGCCACAGAAACTTGACGGGTCATGGATATTCACACCAGCTTTTCCAAATTTAAGGTAGATGATGGTCAGGAGCCAGAATGTCATCCTGCCCAGAGGATCCAAAGCAGGGCTTGTGAGATACCGTTTGCAGAACCATGGATCCACCACCCTCTTGGCTTTGGCCTTGAGATGCAGGTGCTCAAGAGGCTGGGTTGGGCCGTGCCACAAACAGCAAAGCCTGATGGGCTTGATGTTTTTTCTATAAAGTACATTTTGTTGAAACGGCTCTGGGCGGTCTTCCCCATGGCCCAGAGCCTTTGGCACAGGCAGCCCGGAAATGCACTGGTTGAAGCCCAGTTCCAGAGCCAAAAAGGGCCAGAAAATCTCTGGCACAGTCGATGTTGTGGTTGAAGGAGATATTAAAGGAATGCAATTTACAGGAAAGGTCCCTGAGGACCTGGGAGTGACTGTCCGCAGGATGACTCTTAATTTTATATTTCAAAGTGGATAATTCAATTGGCATAATTGGGAGTTTTGTCTTCTTGTAACGGCCCTGCACCTGCAAGCCCTGTTATGATGTTCTCCCATGAGACACCATGGCCACCAGTGTGAGAATCACTGTCTTTTGCCATCTCTCTTCCTATTCCCTGCCTCACTGCATCTTCTAGGCAGGAGGGCTCCTCAAAGTCTTCATGCAAGCTATGGAGACTGGCAACTGGAGAATGTCACAGTGGTTGAGGGAAAGCCTGTCTTGGGAGCCGTGGGACTCACACCATCTACCCAAAGCTCCTGAATGGCATCCTGCGAGAGTCATGGCCAGATGAAGGTTACTACTCTCCATCTATGCGGAGGTGGCCACTGGGGTCATGGAGACAACTGTCAGCATCACTTGCAGCAGGGTGCTGGTATTGCACATGTCTGTGTGGTCACAGTGTGGGCACAAGATGGACAGTTCAGAGCTGGGTGCCTGGGTGCTGCCCAGGCCTGGTGTTGGTGAGGTTCAGCAGGGACAGGCAGCTCTGTTGTCACAACCCACTCCTGACAGCTGGCAGGACACATGCCCATGGCCTGTCCTCCCAAGAACTATTGAATCTTCTGCAAACCAGCCTGTACACTCATCTCAGGGCTTCAGTTAGACCATGAAACAGGAGAGCCCTGGCTGGCTCTGGGCTCTGGTTGGTCTCTCAAAGAGGATCCAGACAGGACAATCTCACTTTAGTGAACACTTATAAAGGCTCTGAAGCGCTGGTAGACTGCGAGGTCAGATCTCAACTTGCAAACTCCCTTATGCTGATAACCCCAAGCAATGAGAAGTTTCATGGAACCACAGAATATCCTGCATTGGAACAGACCCACAAATATCATTAAGTCCAACTCCTGGCCCTGCATAGCAGACAAGGTCTTGTATTTTGGCAGCATAAGGGAAAAGGATGTTTTTTCTCTTGTAGCCTCTGATTTGGTGACACTGGGGGATCACTTCTGAAATAACCTAACTGCAGGTTTGGAGCTCTGTGGGGGGGGTGACCTTCATCAGCTCCAGAACAATAATGAGAAGCCATGCTGACAGCTTCCTAAACACCAAGGTGCTGGGACACTGATGCTTTGAAGAGGTGATGAGTGATACACAATAGCTGACACAGGGGATGGGAGAGAGTAGTTTGATCAATCACAGTCAGATGTGTTTAGCTAGCACAGATGTGAAGAGCCAGCACATTACCATCTGTGTTGGGCTTCCATGGCAAGATTTCGGCAGCAGGGGAGCTGCCGGGGTGGCTGCTGTGAGAAGCTGCCGGAAGCTTCCCCCATGTCCTACAGAGACAATGCCAGCCGGCTCCAAGATGAACCAGGACAAGGGCAGGGTGGGGAAAAGGTGCTTAAAGATTTGGTTTTATTTCTCATTACTTTGCTCTGATTTGATTTTCAATAAATTAATTTCTCTGAGTTTAGTCTGGTTTGCCCACAAGAGTAATTGGTGAGTGATCCCTCCTTGTCCTTAATTCAACCCATGAGCATTTGTCTTGTTTTCCTCCCCATATCTTGCTAGAAGGAAGAGTAATAAAGTGACTTGGTGGGCACTGGGGGTCCAGCCAGGGTCAACCCACCACACCATCACAAAGCATGATGATCTGTTTTCAGATTTTGGTACATGTTATCAATACACTCCTTCCCCTAAGCACAGTTGCTGAGAGCTGAAGGACTTACATCTGCACTGCAGAAAAAAGGCAGAAATATCTCAAAGTGGAATTGCAGTGACACCAAAGCCTTCATTTGGGTTTGATCTGATTTCACCAACTCAGATTAGGAATTTTTTTGTGTATAAGCAAAGGCAATTTAATGACAATAATTATGACAAAAAAGGCAAAGATTTACTGAGGTGGATTTGGGGGCCTTGTGGTTCCACCCCAACCCCCCTCCCTCGATCTCAGCAACACAACATGCATTTGCACACCGTGTGCATGTTGTGCAACCAGTTCCTCCCTGCACCCAGCCAGAGCAGGCTGTTTCTGTCCCTGGTTAATGCAGCTCTGATTACAGCATCCTTAGAAAGGCGGATTTTCTTTCACGTTCTCATATCCAAGTATTAACCTGCCCTGACATCGCTTCATTTGCCAGAGCTGATAGCACAGCTTGAGATTGCTTCACTGCAGAGATTACACAGAAGTAGAGGCAGATTCCAGTGACTTCTGTTCTGCAAAACAAGTTCTACTTTCTGCTCCACTATAAGTTAATATATATATTTATATATATTTTTATACATAGTTTTATATAGATACATATTTATATTTATTCTCTCTCTCTGTGTAATAGCTTGTCCTCCTGCAGAGACAAGAAAGTCACAAGTGCAGTCCTATACAAATCTGGAAAAAGAGATACTTGCCTTTGTGTTCCTTGATGGAAGAAAATTCAACTGGAGTTATGGTACCAACACAAATCCTCTACAGCTGGCTACCACCATCTCCTTCTCCTTTGAGGAGACATTCTGTATATTAAATCCTGAAAATACAATTGGTACCAGGCTTCTATGAACAATATAGACTATCCTTCTTGTTTCAGTAACTATGATTTGTTAGGAGTCACCAAGGTGGTGAGTCTCTGTGCTTACACATCGAAGCTGGTTTCACATGATTATTGGCAGAAGTGGCAATTTTATTTTAAAACCTTCTGTGATCTGATCTCAGGATCTATTTGGATCTTCAGTCCCCATGGCAATAGCTTCTCAAAGCCTGAAAATAACAATGTGCACAGCTATTTTGACTGAATAAACCAGATACCACGTATGCATAAGGCTAAGTGTAACAGTGTGTGCTTGTGGGGTGAGGGTTTTGTTTCAGTCATGAAAGTAAACAACAATTTTCCAAGTGCACACAAAGACACACTCTGCTTGGTCAGATGTGTCGAGTGAGAGAGCAACATTTTCATATTGTCATTTTTTAAACCAGATCTGCACTGACCCCTTTGAATGGCTTTCTAATGATACCTGATGTGGTGTACGTGCACCAGGAACCCATAAGGCATCACTCTTCCCAGCAAAGAACCGCTGGAAGGGTGCCGTAGAAGAGGAGAGGGAAAAAAATATATTGCAGCTTAATTTTGGATAATCATACGTTCCCCCTTTGAACTGGAGCTGATAATGAAAATGGGAAGCCTTGTGAGTTGTCTTGGTTAAGAATAGAAATCTGTTTTCATCTTTGGTGCTGCCTTAGGTGTTGCAAGATAATGTGTGATGAAGAATCAATGACACAGTAAGTTTCGTTACTCACTTGAGTAAAGAACGGCTTTCTGCTATTCTGAGGGACCTTCATTTAGTCCTCTGAGGGTGTTCCAGCAGGACTGTGGCTGGATGAATCTCTCCCTACAGGCCAACAGGTAACACAAGGACTTTTTCTCCTGGTTGCCCAACTCTGAATCACTTCTGGAGCCTACCTCCTGTGTGATCCCTATGCAGGAATGCCAGGAGCTGGCAGGCACAGAGTCCCTCAGGAAGCTGGGCACCATTTACCCTTGGTGCTCACGTGCTGGCTGGTATTCAGCTGTTCACAGGCTCACGCAGGTTGTTGTGTGGAGGATGTTGAGACAGCTGGACCCACACAAAGCTTTATTCACAGGGTCTGTAGCTGGCGATGTGCATTGACTTCAGAGATAGCAGCTACTCTCTGGAAAAGGTAAAAAAATGAAAGGAGAGAAACAGAAGGGAAAGGAAAGCTCAGCCCCATGACCAGCTAGGAAGAGAAGGTACAGGAAGTCTTCAGAGGAGAGTCCTCCCCTAAGCACCCTCTCTGCTGATATCTGTCACCTCTCTGCAGAAAAATTTGCCAAGGTAAGTAAATAGGGGTTTTAGGATTGTTCTTTTTTACCCACTCAAACTTACTGCTGGTTGGACTCAATCATCTTAGAGGTCTTTTCCAATCTAAATGGTTTTATGATTCTATAAATGATTATATGATTCTATGATTTTGTTGTGTTCTCTAATGGAAGTTGAGAGCAACAGCCTAGGAATAGGAAGAGAGATGGGAAAGAAAAGTGATTCTCACACTGGTGGCCATTAGTTTTCACGGCAGACTGTCATAACAGGGCTTGCAGGTACAGGGCTGTGGCAATAAGACAAAACCAACATGAGTTGCATGGGAGTCCAAGAGTTCCCAGCAGCATGGCAGGGAGCAGTGAGGAGCCTGCAGAGCTTCAGACAGGAGCTTTTCATGTCACACAGGCTGAGGCACTTCAAGCTCTGCTCAACTCAGAGCAAAGCTGTGGTGTGGCTGAGTAGCACACACAGCTGGGAACCACTCTCAGTTGGAGCTGCACAACTCTAAATTGTCTCTTTTTATTATCACAACCAGCAGAGCGGGTGATGACAGCTACTCTCTATGATGACATCTCGCCAGCTGTGAGCGAGCTTGCTTAAAGGCAAGTGTCCTCAGCCCCTTGCTTGAGTCTCACAGGCAGCTGGAACAAGGGCATCCCAAGCATCCCATGGGACTTGGATGAGGTGACTGAGACCTCATGGCTCACTGGACAGGATGGGGCAATGCCAGGTGCTGCACTGGACTTGCCAGGACCCTGCTGGAGGAGATTGGGGCCCATTAACTCCGAGCTCGGCATGGGGCATCTGGCTGCAGCTGGGACACATCACTGCAGGTGACTGCCATCCCTGTCTCCAGCATCCACCTGGATGTTGTCATCCTGGGAAGGGACATCCAACCTACTGGTAAAACAGACTTACCAGCTGCTGTTTCCAGCAGCGGGGATTGAGCTAAACCAATCCCGAGTTTGGCTTTGTCTTCATGGTGAGCCCAGGAGGGATTTTTAAGTTTTCTTCAGCAGTGCAAGGAAAAGGGAGAAGTAAGGGGCAAGGAAAGAATGAAAGTCAAGGCAAAAGAAAAAGCAGGCAGAGGCAGGAAAAAGCAGGAAAATAAAGGGAGGAGAGGAGAGGAGAGGAGAGGAGAGGAGAGGAGAGGAGAGGAGAGGAGAGGAGAGGAGAGGAGAGGAGAGGAGAGGAGAGGAGAGGAGAGGAGAGGAGAGGAGAGGAGAGGAGAGGAGAGGAGAGGAGAGGAGAGGAGAGGAGAGGAGAGGAGAGGAGAGGAGAGGAGAGGAGAGGAGAGGAGAGGAGAGGAGAGGAGAGGAGAGGAGAGGAGAGGAGAGGAGAGGAGAGGAGAGAGGAGAGGAGAGGAGAGGAGAGGAGAGGAGGAGAGGAGAGGAGAGGAGAGGAGAGGGCAAAAGAAAACTAATAAGGAGTGCTGTAATTACTATTTCACTGCTTGTCTCAAACAGTGGATTTAAAGTGCAACCTCAAGAAGTATGAGTGTTGGCAACGCTCTAGCTAAGCTAAAACATGACGATGACAACATAGCAGGAGCAAAAAAATGTGAGTGTAGACTAATTGAGAGGGGAGGGAGCCTTTTGTAAGCAATTGTTTGCAGATAGTTTTACAATGATTCAACGCAGTTGATGTAAAATCTGGCTCAGTTGAACTGGATGTCAGCCAGCCTGGTGTGGCTACTAAAATTTAGCTGAAATTGCTATTTTACACCAATGGTTTTAGGTGAGGAGAGAGGTGCTGCCTTTTGGGCTAGCATCCCTCCTGGCAGCCCCTGGCACAAGGGCTGGTTCTGTACCCCGAGGCCCCTGCCATGTGCCAGTGTGGGTGGTTGGCAGGTTTGTCATGAACCAGGTCTGAGAACTGATCCATGGGAAAAAGAGAAAAATGGACAGAGATGTTTGTGGTGGTCTTTTTTCTTTTCCCAGGCTGTTTTTCCTGCCCTCAGCTAGCTACTAAGTGAGAAACCACCAGGGCCTCCCAAAAACCCTCCAGCAAACCTTCAGCAACACGGATCGGTATTTCCCCAGCTGCCAAGGTAAATACAAGCAGTGAGGAAAAACAACAGTGGTAAACCCCAAAACCCTGCAAGCCTCCTTCATCCACTTGGAAAAATGGTAGTGACAGGGGACTCTGTTTGGGGGGAATGCTGGGTGGGTCCCCTCAGAGACCCCCTTGGCAGACCCACGTGCTCCTTCCTGCCCCTCAGCCGGAGCGCTGCTCGCTTTATGAAATGCTGAGCTGCACATCACCATGTCCCTTGTCAGCACTCAGCAAGCTCATATTGAAACAAGAGGGAGGCCAAGTGGATGAGAAACTGAAAGCCTCCCTGCTGGCTACAGGGAATTCCTTCCCTGGCAGAAAATGAGTGCCGGATCGACCAAAATTCCTGACAGATTTCTTCCACATAATAAATGAGAGTTCAGATAATTATCTCAGTGCCACAGATTTTAATTTTTTTAAACAGTCTTGCATAGAGCATACTTGGTGAGTCCCTGGCATTGCTCTGTCAGTGTAAAAGGAATGGGTCTTCCTTGTGTTTGAAGAGATAACAGTGCTCCAGGCTACAAAAGATAACTATGCTTTTTAATTTAATCTTACAGCCATGACAGCAGTGCAGGGGGTCTCTGCTGCAAATATGCTCAACCTGCATTGACTGATGGCTGTAATATCTGAAACCTGGTAGGTTGCTTTGGGGAAAGTGCCAGAATAAGCATCTTTGCTTACTACAGAATCTCAGAAGTCTGAGATGAAGTCAGATGAAGTCAAATACCTGGTTTGGTAGATAATACATTTGGGGTTCTGTTCAAACTCTCGCTAGGTGCTGGTGGTGGTTTGCTAATAATTACAGTCACATTTTTGAGTGGTATCAAACATGGGGAAATACATTTGGGTTCTAAAGCTGGAGGAGAAATCCTTCCAGATTATGAGGAAAGAAGACCAATCACTCTTCACCTTCCTTTTACACTTTTCACTTTTACATTTAACAATTAAGGCAGAAATGTTAAGATTTCTGTGCAGATCATTAGAAACCTATACTGGTAGGGACCAGAGTAAAACACGATTACATTTTTAAAATCTAGTAGAAATGCAATACAGCAAGACAAATGCAGCTATTAAAACTTCACCTCTTAGACATATTTGACCACTATACACGTTATTTGGAGCTACAGTTTTTGAATGTTATATATAGCATTAAAAAAAGTAATAAATCCCTCATAGTGAGTATTATTTAGCATCTGTATTTCAGTTCACTCCACAAAAGGATGCCAAGAAATGAAACAATGGATTAGAGGGCAGATGCTTTTCATCAAGTGTCCTTAATTGCTACCCAGGTTGCATTTCTGGCAGATGGACAGGAGACCTCTGCAAAGGGTGATGGAAAGATGCCACATCTTTCATGGTGATGAAAGATGCCACAGTGACAGGCATGTGAAACACCAGCAGCAACCTGGATAACTGTCACAAGCACAGGTCCAAACCAGTCTATTGCAGCAGTGATTTTTGGAATTGCCAGCCATGCCCATGGCCCAGGGAACAGCTTTTTAACTCACCTGTGAGAAGCTAAAAAGTGGGGAGGAGAACCACAGCAGATGCCTAGCAAAGCAGGGGCCACAAGCTGGACTGCTTCAGACCTAAATTGGTTGTCACTTTTCATTGCCTACATACCCTTCAAAATAATGGGTAATGCTGTGTCAGTCCCTTTCTGAACCCTGCCCCATGGGTTTTAATTACAGTTTGTTTCTGAAGGCACAGTGTCTGCTCTGCTCCTTGATCTGCAGTGAGCTTGGTGACACCAGGGACCCTTCTGTGTCACCTTTGCAGACCCCACACACTCACCATTCTCATCTACAGAGGGGTTTTTTGCAGGATTCAGCAAACTCATGCACTGGTCCTACAGATTGCTTCTCAAGGAGCAGGGAGCCAACACAGGGAAGTGCAAAGAACCCAGTTAGGGAACAAGCAATTCATTTTCCAAACATCTTTTGTCTTTAGATTTACCAGGCCTTGCAAAGGCCATGGGCAGCCAGTTTAGTTGCACTTCAGTCTCTTCATGATGAGTTTGGCTGGCGTGGGGATTTTACGGACCACTCTGATGTGCCCCCACGACAATTTTCCCCAGGAAATACAGAAATGGCTTTGTCACTACTGGATTCTTGCTCTTCCCTTGTGTACTTTTCCTTCCTCCAACTTCTCCTTGAAATGATGGGGTCTACATGTAAGAAATCACATGCTTTGGCATAAAAATGCCTGACCTCAACTCAGCTTACTCAGATCAGAAGCAGATTTAAGCCAAATCACAAGAGTATCCCCTCCGCTTTTCATATTGATTTAAAGTGGGGAGAAAGCAGGAAGATTAAAGATTAAATAGTCTGTTTTAGCCACTGCCAGCCTGCCTGAGCAAGGAGCGTGCTGCACCCATCACCTTCAGCCTCTTAACACGATCGTACACACCTTTAGGGGTCAAAGACTTTTTAAAGATCCTTGACCCAGCAGAAAAGCACACATAAACCACGAAATTATTTGCCATGAATCACAAATCCATTATTTGAAAGACAAGTGTCCTTGGAAATTGGTGAGGGATGCGAGTCATCGTCTTAAAATTCTCCATGTCTCTGGGCGCAACAAGAATGAAAAGGTGAAACGGGCGGCGACGCTCGCTGAGTTATACACCAAAGAGGCTTTGCAACAGAGCCACGGCCTTGGTGCCCGAGTGTCCCCTGCTCACAGACACGGCAAACTGCTGACCACGTTGGATTTGAGGCGAGCTCACAGAGTTACAGAATCACAGAATATTCTCACCTGGAAGGGGCCCACAAGAATCATTGACTCCAGCTCTTAATGGAGTGACCCACATGGGGGTCAAACCCACAGCCTTGGAGTTATTAGTGCCATGCTTCAAGCAGCTGGGCTAACCTCAGGGAAGACAATGGAAAGCAGATCTTGTTTCTGGTGCACAGCAAACATCAGTGTGTCTAGGATAGAAGCAGGAAAAGCTATGGTATGTTTGCCTCTCTTCTTGGGGTGGCAAAAAGAGAAGTTATACAAAAATCATACCCGTTTACCCTAATTTGATAACTATATGCTATCTCTTATCTTCAATAAGCTGAGAACTTGTGTTTTTTCCAAAAAGGAAAGGATCTCCTCCAGGTTTCTACACTGCCATGGATTAACATCCTTCTTCAGATGCTGCCCTAGAAAGCATTACCATCTCCTCTCAAGTTTTTTTGCCCTTGAGCACTGGTGCCTCTGCCCAGTGGCTCCATCTGCCCAGGTCACCAGGCAGAACACAGATGACGGAGCCCAGCCCAGCTCCCCGGCAAAGTCAGAAGTGGGGCCAAGGCCTGAGCTGTGTCTCTGC